>NC_090438.1:79158810-79461840 GCF_031143425.1 Pleurodeles waltl
TTGAGCGCAATATAACATTTATTTGGATGCACCTCCCTCTAATGTTGGTCTAATTTGAGGTGGAATGGTGGGCAAAAAAATGATGGACTGGAACGCAACCTTGAGTAATTTTTAGTGGCTGCACAAACATGGGTCCTGTGCTCCCTGGAACCAAGCTGCACCAGACTGAAGAGGTCCAAATAGACCAAAACTGGTCATGGATTGCTTGTGTGCTGGTTCAGAGAGGCACTGGCCTATTAGTTTGTACTGGCCTGTTCTTGTTGGAGCAGGAGCAAGACCAATTTGCTTGTAGCTGGGAAACATGATAGGCAAAAAAACTATGGAATGGGATGTGTTCCTGAGTAATTACCAGTGACCGAGATTAATTCAAGCATTCCTTTCATCACTTTTTTGCATTCTTTTTTGTGATGTGATGTGTGTGACATGTATAGCCAGACTATCGTTCTTTGATGTCTGTGCCACTGGGATCAAGCTGCACCTGGCTGAAGAGACCCAATAGGTCAAAGCTGTTGCGTCTGCTCTGCTTCAGAGAGGACCTGCCATGGCAGTTCAGGCTGTACTTTTCCTTTTGGAACAGAAGCAAGGCTGGGTCTAATCTAAGGTGGTATGCTAGGCAAAAAATCACTGAACTAGGATGCTGGTTGAACAATTAATTACCAGTGGTTAAGATTAATTCAAAAATGTCTTCAATCACTTTTTTGTATCCCACTAAATCCAACGCATCTTTAAAGCAACCCAACAGATCAATCTATCCATTTTCATAAAATTGGAGCTTCGTTGAGGAGGTTAAAATGGCCTGTTACCCCACACACTCTCAAATAGCTCTCTGGTGATCATGGTAATTCTGTTATCAAGTTACCAAGTGGAGAACCTTTTCACCAACCTTAACATGTACATACAGATCAATGCACTGCAGCGGCGGATCACTAGTTCTGATACTGTGATACTTAAACACCAGCGCAATATATTGGAAACTGGTTTGCACCCACTCAACAGAAAATGAAGAGTCACCCCTCTCACTCACTGCAGATACTCTGTCCAAACCATTGCTTATGCTTTGACACATTTTGCCACTGTGCCCAAACGTGTTGCATAAGCTACAAGTAGCCTTTCTTGTGGGAAGCAGCTTTCCATCCTCAGTTTGTGATGGAAAACCACAACACAAATAAGGGTTTCTGCTGTTTGAGAAATGATTTGATCGTGTCAATTGACCCCTTTTGCCCCTTGTCACTTTGAGGTTGCTAGCAGACACTGTCTCCGACTGCCTTTCATCCAGTTCTCTTGATGAGATGTGCAATGTTTCAATGCTATTCATTGTTTGTGTGGTCTCTTCCAAAAAGGGGAAATTAAAAGAGAGTACTTTTTGTTAGACGCCCTTGCCACAAAATTGGCTCATAAACTGTTCTATGACTAACTAGTCACTATATTCTCTACAGGCACACCACAAATAAATGATGTAGATCTGTAATGTAAGAATCAACACCCTCTTTCTGAATTTGAATCCTCTTGTAAGAAATGTGGTTATAAGTTGTGCAGGATGTGAGGCCTGTACGAGCAATAGGTCCCTTACTGGGAACCAAGCACCCCATTGTAGCACTTCACTCTCTCAATTTAATGAAGCAGGCCTACATACGGGAGGTGGTGTGGAGTATTAATCACCATTTGTTGACATGCAATAATAATACTCAATAAATGATTGTCCAGTAATGGATTCCTATTTATAGAAGGAAACGTACATTTATCACAAAACACCACTACATTATATGCATTCATCTACAAATATAAACATTAGGCAGATAGGAAATATCTTGGGTGACATTCTGCAATCACATTTGACCCCTACAGTGTCATGACCCCCAGAATCACAGTACCCCCCACTTAGACCTGACAGCACATCACAATATAGTAGGGTATCACTTTATATGAAACAAGCCCATTGGCTTTGTCAAGGGTTCATCACAACACATATAAAGGAAGCCTATTGGCTTTGTCAAACATTCAACTTGTTAAAAGACAACTAACTCACGTGTTAAAATCATCATCATTTTTATGTAATCCATTATAACCAAATGTAAATGCAATGGTTATTGTCAATAAAGCATTTCAACACTGTTTATGAATTACTGTCAGCATAAATGGTCATAAAGCATTGAAAATTGACAAAACGTGTCTGTATCTTCTTGTATACCTTCAGGCCACATAAAATGCAGCCATGGAATCAGCCACTAGAGTGTGCTGCAATTCCAATTGAAGAGCAAAAGCTCCGGCCTTGGAAGCGCTTTGGGAAAAAGATGACTAACTTCGGGGTTTGTGACCCTAGAAACATAGGGTCAGTTTTTTTTCAAATATTTACTGGGGGCACTCTGTAGCAAACGTGATGGAGTACACCTAACTCCCTCTCTGTCCTCCTCATTCAGAGATAGGAAGACCATACACTATTTCTTATGGAAAGCTCCCACTATGGCATGATAGACTAGGGGCCGTCGAACAAAAAGCATTACACCACATTCTCTTTTCAGAGTGGACAGTGTTATGTCTTTTTTTCTGTTACTGCCAGGTAAAACTTGACTGGGAGAGGCAGAAAAAACATATTGACCGGCACACCCTGGGAGAAAAGTCCAAGAACTTGGGGTTGATTAGATGTTTGTTTTTAAGGAACAAACTTTCACTTTGGGAGTTTGTTTGTGCAAAATTAGAAAAAGGTTTACAAATGTGGTGAACTGTTCTCAAAACTGATAGCGCATCCAGTCTTTATAAATTACTTGTACTTGGACACGCCGGAGCTCGGTGAACCTTTTAACCTAGTTGGGCTTTCCTCATCCAAGAAGAGTCAGATCACTAAAATCAGTCATCAATAACTATTTTAATCAATGGCCAATAGTCAATTAATAATCAATCAACACATTAGGAATCAATAACAATCAGTAATTTGACGCATCATGACCTTTCAGTCATGAATAACTACACCAATTTATTAGATGTTAATGAGTTTATTTCCCTATATTAACAAAGCTAGCACAATGTATATAAGTCTCAAAACCAAATGATATATGTATACGAACATTACTAGCTGTCCATAGCGACGGAAGAAACGCAATCTATGCAATATCTGGATTATAATGCACTCGGTTATAGCAATGCAAATCACCAATATAAGCAATTGAATTTGGCTAATTTCATACATCGGTCAGCATAACAAGATTTAAATTTAGCATTGTGCATCAAGTGAATACCTCAACTAACCTCTAATTAGCATTGGCATGTGGGGCTCCATGCAAAACAAATTTTGGCAACACAAATTTAGAAAACTCCTAGCTTGGGCCCTATCAAAATAAGCAGTACCTAGGAAGGAAAACACAATTCATAATACAATTATCCTTTCATAATTACCAAATACAATCAGCATTCAAGAAAAGACTTCGTCCCTCAGGTACCGGTTCGATCAGCATGGGGCAGATTTCCAAGGGGGCAAAGTTAAGGGCAAGTTTCCTTGCGGCAGCAAGGAGAATGTGGCAAAAGACACTGCATGGACAGGACGGGGCAAAATATAAGTTAAAGTCTCTAGGGTGAGAATTCTTTAAGATCTCTTTCTCTGCGACAGAGAAAAGGGCATCAAAAGGGCTCGTTCCAAAATGGCTTCTTGAATCTTGATTCAAAATGGCATCGAGGAAAATGGCTGACTTCTCTTTGTCCGGTGGGTTTAAGTAGGAAACATTCCAAATTCTTCAGGGTCTTCCATTGGAGGGTTCATAGGGTGGCTTCAATTTGACCAATGAATAGTGTCTTTCTCCTAGTACTCATTTATGCATACATTGTCCTTGGAGCCTTGGAACACAAGTTGCAACAAAGTTTGCCAATTAATTTTATCTTAGTGTCTTTGTTGTCTGCACCTGCAGAAACTGACCTTGCTTCAAAGAGGACGAAACCAGCCTAGCACTAAACCTTGAGATAAGTGTATTAGTCATCTCTACTGGAAAAATACAGCCTTAACGTAAAATAATATGTCTTTGTTAATACAAGTGAAAACCACGCAGTTAAATTTGAGACCGGGCAGCTAGGCCAAAGCCTCTGCTAAATTTAAGCTAAGCACAAAACAGTTTCG
Source organism: Pleurodeles waltl (assembly GCF_031143425.1). NCBI lineage: Eukaryota > Metazoa > Chordata > Amphibia > Caudata > Salamandridae > Pleurodeles > Pleurodeles waltl. Next base: position 79,162,913 of record NC_090438.1, read on the forward strand.
ACAAGAAGATCATAAAATACATTTGCAATTATGACGGACTACTACATTTGTCAATTCTTCATGATTAATTAAGTCCGTTTACAATAATGGCGAACTACCCCGTGGGCACAATTTCCCACGTACATTATTTTTCTTTGCTAAAATCACAATACCTTATAAGATTTTGGTTATATAATATATTAATATTTGTTAGTCCTATTTTTCTGCGTCATCAATCCCTCCTTTGATGACTAATTATGTCATCACATCAATTCTTCCACCACAAATTTTATTCCATTAAAATTCTGTTTTAGTAATTTGGCACTTCAGTCAATTCCCTCTTTCTTTTGGTTCCCTTTGATTTTTCTCTGTATAGCTCTATCATTTTATTTTGTTCTTTCTCTTCCCTTCCCTTCTCCTTTTGTTTCTTGATTTCAATATTTTAATAGCTTTCCATATTCCCCAAATACCTAATAAGCAAATTAATATTATTATTATACCGTTTACTATTTTCAATAATAGTCCGTTCCAAATGTTGCTGAGCCAATTTCCCACCAAAGCAAACCCTTTTCCAACCTTCTCCCATACTCCTGGTTCTTTCAATTCCTTCAAATCTGTACTTTCGTTAGTTAAATTTGTAAGCATTTTCCTAATTTGTCCGCTGTTGTCCGGAATATAAGAACAACAGTGACGTGCACCAAGCATTTTGCAAACGCCGCCATCCTTTGCTAAACGAATGTCTAAAGCAAGACAATTTTAAAGAGTCATAGCTCTTTCTGCAGCAAGTTCAGCATCCATCAGGATTATAGCTCCTGAGAATTTTGTCAACATGTTATCCACAATAGTAGACAACTTTGGTATTTTGATTGAATTCAATATGAATCCTACTGAAGGAATCATTGCTCCAAATATATCTCCTACCACACCAGAAGCTGTCTCTCTTTTCTAAACATGATGTGATTCAGACAGCTTTGGAAAATTCTATAAGTCGTCCAATTGATAAATCTTTGGAAATACTATTCCCAAATAACATCTCCCATACCTTCCACAGATATAATATACTCCTGGAATAGCTGGATCTAGGCCATTTAACATGAATGTCCATTTAGCTTGAAACAAAAACGTATGTTTACATTCACTCGTTCCCACAAAGATTGTGTCATAATATGATTTAGGTCTTGTATTGCATCTAAAGCTAGTTTCCCTTGTGTCTTTATCGTGGCAAAAGCATAGTTATCTACAGATGTCCTTTTGTGTAATTCCCTTTCTAATTTTCCTTCCCCACTTTCCTCCTATCGTCAGTGTGATCTAAAAAACTTTTCTCCATCGGTGAAAGCAAGCATGTAAGGTTTTCTCTGTGAGCGTAAGCTGTGTGAAAAGGTGACAATGGCTCAAAGAAACCCCTAACTAACTTTATATAATAATTTCTTGCTATTTTACTCAGGTACTCAATTATGGGGAGATATGCAAATACAACATCATGATTGGAATAAAAGTAGTGAATATACTCCTGGCCATAAAATCTGGTCATTAATAAACTACATGAAATTCCATACGTAAGAGGCATGCTATGATATGTCACTCCTTCTATTACTGAGGTAGGTATTTGTGTGCACACATAACAATCTTTCGCATCCATTTTCTCGACATACTCATTCAGCAAGCGATAGAAGACATGAGAGGAGAGTTCTTTCTTGTCATGCAAATATTTCTCGTCTTGTTCGAGTTTCTGCAGAGGAGTTAATTCAGTAGTAGGTTTAGAAGTAGAAGCATCATTCACGTCTCTTTCACTCTCTCCATGCATTCCAAAAACTATTGCTATAATTATTAGTACACGTGCAGTTATCAGACCTATACATGTGTATTTACAACATTTCATTTTGTGTCCTTTTGCAGTGTAGCCTGTCATGATCTATATAGAATCAGAAAGTTGAAGACACTCTATCAAGTCAAATTTGCATATATATATAAAGCTGAACGAGTTCAATGTTCACACGGTTTTCTTTAGCAGCTTAGTCTCTTATCGGTTTAGCAGCCTTGTCTCAAGACTGGTTTCAAAGTCAATCAAATTAGCAATGTCTTATCCGGTTCAAAAGTCAATCAGGTTGCCAATGTCTTATTCGGTAATGTCCATGGAATTTCACTTCTCAAGTGCCAAAGTGACATTCTGCTTCTTCGTTCTCAAGACTGAGAGATAGGAATTCGTCTGACCAATCGTTAGTGGCTATGTATGCCCACTCCGGACCAGAATATCTTCTGCTCAGTATTCTTTTCCTTTTCAATTTTGCATCTCCTTTTGATTCTCTCTCGCTGGTGCCTTGTTCCTTGGCTGGGTCTTTCTCTTCACTTGGTGTTGTTATTGCGACAGACACTTCTTTTCTTTTCTCTTTCAACTTTGGCCCTTCACTTTCGTTTAATATTTCTTTAGGCCTTAATTTCACTGGCGATATGCTTTGTCTCCGTTTCGCACTGTTTTCACCTGAAGGACCTGCAACCGGTTCTGGAAGAGTTTGAACAATTTCACTCTGTCCTGTTTTGTCTTCTCCCCCTAGGAGGTCAATCGAATTTTCTTTTTCTTTTCCTATATTGTCTGTTTCTAGGAAAGCCCTCCTCTGATCAGGCTCTACTGCTTCTTCACCTGTCGCAGGCTCTTTGTCACCTTCAGGATCATCGTCACTTCCTGAGGTTTCTCCTCCATTCTCCTCAAATGGATCAGCTGTTTCTTCCTCAGAAAATATTTGCCCTTCCTCTATTTCTGCTTGTTCGCCTCCAGGTTCTCTTTGTCCTGTCTCGGTACCTGGTACTTTCCTGTCGGTTGCTGGTAATTTTAGCCCTTCGACTTCCTCTTCTGTGGGGCACGTCACCCTTTTCGTGTGACTGGCGTGAATCCAGTTGGGAACTCCCGCACACTTCACAGCAGTGGTAGTTGTCAGAATCACTTGGAAAATTCCTTTCCAACGGGGTTCCAGACACGATTTCCTCACGTGTTTCTTTATCACGACCCAGTCACCTGCTTTCAGGGTGTGTCCTGGACATTGGATCGGTGGCAAGGTGGTTGCCTCCACCTGGTGAGAAAAAGAGCGTACTACATCAGCTAGACCTTTGCAGTAGTCCAATACCATATCATCGGTAATATTTACAAGTGCATTCGCAGGAACTGCTGGAAGTCTCATGGCTCTGCCCATGAGAATCTCATGCGGTGATAGTCCAGTCTTTCTATCAGGGGTGTTTCTCATTGACTTTAGCACCAAGGGCAATGCGTCAGGCCATTTCAAGTTTGTGGATGCACATATTTTCGCCATTCTCGATTTCAATGTGCCATTTATTTGCTCCACTAGTCCTGATGCTTCAGGGCGGTAGCTACAATGCAACTTTTGTTCAATGTTCAGCGCTGCACACAATACTTTGATTACTTCGTTATTAAAGTGACTTCCCCTATCTGATTCTAAAGAGATCGGGAATCCGAAACGTAGTATTAGTTCTCTCAAGAGTAATTTTGCAAGTGTAAGGCTGTCATTTCTACGTGTGGGGTATGCTTCAATCCAGTGACTAAAAATGCACACAATCACCAACACATATTTCAAGCCTCCATGCACAGGCATCTCATTAAAATCCATTGGCATCCTGCTGATTGGCCACCTGCTCTTCCAATGTGGCTCAAATTTACTACTGTTCCCTTCCCTGCGTTCATTTGTTGGCAAATGACGCAACGATGGCAAACTGCTTCAGCAACTTGACGGAATTTAGGATTGAACCAATCAATTCATGGCATCCCTTCCAAGGTAGGCTTGTCCATGATACAATCTGGCCAATTGTGTTAAAAGGCTGTCTGGTAGAACCAATCTCCCTTCACTTGAAACCCACAAATCATCTGGTTTCTTTATGCATTGTAATTTGCTCCATGAGAGTTTCTCATCCTTACTGACTTTATTTTGTAGGAATTTCAATTCTTCAATCGTATCTACAACTTTTAAAGCAAAGGCTTCACTTGGTTCAAGTTCTGGCTCATTTATCAGGTTCCATTCGTCTCTGAGCAATATACAGTTCAATGCGCAAAACCTCGCAACTTGATCTGCATATCCATTTCCCAGAGAAACTAAGGGGGTCATTCCGACCCTGGCGGTCCATGACCGTCAGGGCCGGGGACCGCGGAAGCACCGCCAACAGGCTGGCGGTGCTTCCTGGGCCATTCTGACCGTGGCGGTAAAGCCGCGGTCAGAAAAGGGCAACCGGCGGTTTCCCGCCGGTTTACCCCTGGCCCAGGGAATCCTCCATGGCGGCGCTGCTTGCAGCGCCGCCATGGGGATTCCGACCCCCTTCCCGCCATCCTGTTCCTGGTGGTTTTTACCGCCAGGAACAGGATGGTGGGAACAGGTGTCGTGGGGCCCCTGGGGGCCCCATAAAGATTTTCAGTGTCTGCTTTGCAGACACTGAAAATCGCGACGGGTGCCACTGCACCCGTCGCACCCCTACAACTCCACCGGCTCCATTCGGAGCTGGCTTCATTGTTGAAGGGGGTTTCCCGCTGGGCAGGCGGGCGGCCTTCTGGCGGTCGCCCGCCGGCCCAGCGTGAAAGCCAGAATGGCCGCCGCGGTCTTTTGACCGCAGTGCGGTCATTCGGCGGTTCCCTCCAGGCGGGAGGCTCCCGCCGCCAGCCGGGGTCAGAATGACCCCCTAAGTCTTGTGATTTCGAGTGTACACTGCATTTTACCACTGCCACTTACCCTGGCAACTGGATAGCGTGCAACAGTTCTCTTATTCTTTCACCATTTTCACTGGTGACCCTGAAGAGGTCAAGAACCCTCTTTGTGACCACAATTGTCCAAAATCATGCACTATTCCAAATTCGTACTGATTGTCAGTGTAAATGGTGACTTTCTTTAATGCAGAAAGTTGGCAAGCTCTAGTAAGGGCTACTAGTTCCGCTACCTGTGCAGAATAAACTCCTTGAAGCCAAGATGCTTCCAGAACACCTGTTATTGTACATACGGCATATCCTGCTTTCAATATTCCTAGTGCATCTCTTAAACATGAACCATCAACAAAAATAATTTGATCATTTTCTTCCAATCTGGTGTCTTTGATATTAGGTCTTGGCTTAGTACAAAATTCAGTCACCTGAAGACAGTCGTGCTCGATGTCTTCGGCGTTCTCAATTTCGACATTCTCACTGGGAAACAAGGTTGCTGGGTTCAACGTAGTGCACCTTTTCAGCTGCACATTAGGTGATCCCATAATTATTGTCTCATACCTTGTAAGTCTTGCACCGGTCATGTGCTGCGTAGGGAACTTGTCAAAAGTATTTCAACCGAGTGAGGGACCATAACTGTTAAAGGATGTCCCATCACTATTCCTTCACTCTGATTTAGGCTGATACCAACTGCTGCTACGGCACGCAAGCACCCTGGCAGGGCTAATGCGACCGGATCCAAAGTAGCTGAAAAATATGCTACTGGTCTGTTTACGCCACCATGGGCTTGAGTCAAGACAGACAAGGAACATGCATTACGTTCATGACAAAACAATGTGAAAGGCTTTGTGTAATCAGGCATACCTAAAGCTGGAGCTCTGCACATGCATTCCTTTAATTCAATAAAAGCATCCATTTCATCACTTTTCAACACTATTTCATCCAGCGCATCTTTCTGGGTCAGTTTCAGCAAAGGTTTAGCTAGTGCCGAGAAATTGGGAATCCATTGGCGGCAGTAGCTCACCATTCCCAAAAACGTTCTCACCTCCCTCCTCGTTTTGGGTGGACTCATTTGAAGTACACTTGTTATTCTCTCTTTCATGATTCTTCTCGACCCTTTCTCTATTTGGTGACCCAAATATTTCACTTTCTTCTGGCAGAACTGTAATTTTGAAGGGGACACTTTGTGTCCGTTCCTTCCCAAATGGTTCAATAGGGCAATGGTGTCAACCGTACAGTCATTTTCTGTCTTGGATGCGATCAGCAAATCGTCAATATACTGTACCAATGTTGATTCAAAAGGTAATGCCAATGATTCCAAATCGTTCTTTAGAATCTGATTGAAAATTGATGGTGATTCCGAAAACCCTTGAGGAATTCAACACCAACTATAGACTCTGTCCAAGAATTTGAAGCAAAAGAGAAATTGGCTGTCCTCATGAAGAGGCACAGAAAAGAATGCTTGTGACAAGTCGATGACTGAGAACCACTCTGCATCACAGGGAATTTGAAACATTATCACAGCTGGATTTGGTACCACGGGGCAATATTTGACTATTATGTTGTTTATTTTTCTCAAATCTTGAACAATTCGGATCTTTCCACTTGGTTTTATTAGTCCCATGATTGGTGAATTACATTGACTACTTAGCACTTCTTTCAGTACTCCCTGTTTCACAAACTCATCAATGAGTTGGGCGACTTTCATGAGGGTGTCTTGCGACATATGGTATTGTGGTGTCTGGGGAAAATTTACATTAGGTTTTACAGTCACCTTCACTGGTTCCACTCCTTTGACCAATCCCACTTATTTCCCTGTCATATCCCACACTCCCTTTTCAACTGTTTCCTGTAACTCAGCAGGAATATCTGCTTCAGTAAGCATTGGATAAAGAGTAATCAGGGGATACTCTTCATCAACAGTTTCCACTTCGTCCCCTCCTAAACTATCCTCTTCTTCCTCATCACTGTTTGTCTGAATTTTAATTCCATCATTTGAGCACATAATTGAGCATCCCAATTTGCACAATAAATCTCTCCCTAACAGGGATATTGGACTTGAGTCACACACCACAAATTTATGTGACCCTTGATAGTTACCAATTCCGACTTGCACTGGATTTGTGATTGGGTTTGTCAGATACCTATTTGCTACTCTCACTACTTGAACTGTTCTCCCAGAAAGTGGCAAATTTGGTACTTCAATACTTCTGACCGTAGAGCGTGTAGCTCTGGTGTCAACCAGAAATGAAACTCTGTGACCCATAACTCTTCCTTCCACATACGGTCCCCGTTGATCAACTTCCAAAGATGCTGCAAGCACACAATTTCCCTCCTCATCTGAACTCTCACTCTCCCACACATCGTTTATTCCATTCTCACTGTGTAACGGGAATTGGTGTACTGTGTCATTTTGATTCACTCCTTGACCCGTGACCTGTTGAGGAAGCATTACTTGTTGCTGATTCATTGGTGCTAAGGGTATTTGCATTTGCTGATTAGGTACCATAGGAAACTGCTGTTGCATTGGCTGCAACTGTGCCATTTGTACACGGGGCATTTGCACCTGCTGTGGTTGTACGGGTTGTAAACCCTGCATCTGATTCACATTATTTTGAAAATTTGGATTTGGACCTCTCATTTTCGGTCCTCTCATATTCTGAAATGAATTGACATCATTGTTTTGCTGACCTACACCTTCTACACCAACATTGGGCACTCCCGTTTCCAATGCCCGACAATTCCGCACGTGTGACATGGCATCACCTTCTTCATTGCCTGTATACCGTTTGGAACCATGACATTATTTAAATCAGGACCATTATTCACAAAACCTCCTCGGCCTCTGCCTCTCATCTGTGGCTGAAACATAGCATTTCCCTGCAGATGCTGCTGCGGCAACTGTTGTTGAAAACCTTGAAAACCTTGCAAACCTGTCTGAGCTGCTCTAAGCTGCATCACCATCACTTTTTCCTTCAACTTTTTCTGCTTTGTCTCAATCTCATTGCATAATTCAACACCTCATCGATTGACTTTGACTGCCAACAAATCAAATGCATTTTAATCATCTGACTGATTTCGGGTCGCAACCCTTCCACAAATCTGAACACAAAATGGAACATGTCCTTTGGCTCAATCATTTCCGTGCCACTGTAATTTTTAAATGCTTTCAACAATCTCTCATAGTATGCATGTGTCGACTCTTTACCTTCTTGTGCTGTTCTGTCAATTCTCCGCCAATCCACATTTTTCGACGCAACTTTTGTTTTTAAATGCTCAATCACCTTATGGTATCGACTGATTACCGTAGGCGATGGTGCACCTCTGTCCCTATCTCTTTCTGGTTCACTTGTTGGCAAACCTACAGCCCTTTTACAATCTTCCCACAAATCCGTCTGAACCACAATTTTGAATAAAGTATTCAGGTCTTCCCAAAGACATTTTGCGAGTTTCACAAACCTATCTGTTTGTTGATACCATTCGATCGGTTTCTCTCTCAATTTGGGGAAATCATCTGTAAAGGATTGAATATCACACCTGTGCCATGGTACATGGACAAGCTTTCCCCCTGCCGTTTCTCTCATTGGTAACATGGTTATCAGTTCATCATTCTGTTGTGTTTTCTCATTCCGGTCTGGGGTACTTTCTTTCTTCTTGTCCGTTTTCTTAACCCACCTGCTCTCCCACTTGTCTAAACATCTCCAGACCTGCACGCTTTGTAGTATTTCTTTAAGGTGTGTTTTCATCCCTGCAGATCTCATGTGTTGATAATCTTTTGTCCCAAAGTCTAACCTGTAACTTCTGCTCAAGTGCTTGGTCTTTCCTATATCGATCTTGTTCCTGTCTGCAATTTATTGTAACTTCTTATGTATGCTGCTTACTTCTCTTGTAATTCTAGGGCACATGTATCTCAGCTCCTCTTCGGTGTATGATTCTAACCTGTTCAAACCCATCGTTCCCTCTACTAGTTCGTCTGCTTCCATGCCCAATCTTATTTTATTCAAATATTCTTCTCCCTTCCCGCTGGGTGTACTCTGTGGGGAGTTCAAGCTATCCAACCATTGTGTTAACTGCTGTGCATCCAGTCCCATCAATGTAGCACTTACATCGACTGCTACTGTTGGTTTCTGTAACGCTTCTGTTTTTGAAGTTAGCAGTACTATTAATGGTGGACCCGATCTTACCACAGTTGACGGAACACAAGCTGGAATTGGACTGAATTCCAACAAGGACCCAGATCTATTTAGCAGTGTTCCTACCGGAGTCGTTTCTTGAGTATTCTCTATGCATCTTCTCCCTGTCTCATTTTGTGTCATTACCCCTTGGTCGCACACATTCGGCTTTGCCTGTATTTACAATGGTATTGGTGGACCTACAGTGATAGGCAGAGATATTGCGTCTGGCTTCTGTCTGTTCCCCGAATTCTGTGGCATGTTAATTCCCACATTATGATTCATCATTGTTGGCATGTCTAACTGATTTTCTGCTATTTGAGTGTATCTCAGCACTTCTTGCATCTGCTTTTGAGGCATCAAAATTTGGGTTGATTCGGCTTGAATCAATGTCGGTCTTTGATAATTCTGTCCTCCCTGCGCCATTACATTGGAAGTCATTTCCAGATTATGCTCATCACAACAGCGCCTTTGAACCTGCGGCTGATAATCATTGACTGGTTTCAATTTAGGCACGTCAGGATATATCATCTTAACTTGTGGTATTTGTGGTGTAAAAGGCATATCGGAACTGCTTTGTCTCTGTGATATTCTCAAATTCGGTGTTACATTACCCTGTACTGGTTCTGGAGGGGCAGTACTGGTGCTTGGGCCATTTTCACTTTCCACATATGGTGGCGGGCGGTCATTTAGCAATTGCATAATGAACTCCTCATCGTCTGACTCGTCTGACCTTTTCGAACCTCTGTTGTTTTCTCTATCTCTGGACGGACTCCTGTTTGTTTTATGGGTAGCTTTCCTTCCTTCTGTCTCTGCTTTGTCAGTAATCACTGGAAACAATTTAATTCCTTGCAATACGTCTGATCTCCAAACCTTTTGAGTGCTATCCCATCTAGCATTCGCTAGTGTCTTTTCTACTTTTCTCACTCTTGTTTCAAATTTCTTTTGTTGTTGCCTTCTAGCCATTAGCTCCCAAATTGCTAATGCTTCAAACTGTGCTGGTCTTGGAGGTACTTTTATGTCGTATAATGTGAATCTTAGATTCTCCAAAACTCTCAAATTAAACGACCCATGGATAGGAAACGCTACACTTCCATGTTTTTCTGTTTATTTACACCATTGCTTTAACCAAAGACATGGTGCAACACCCTATTCTTCAATCACGATGTAAGCTGGTGTACCCTCAGGCGGTGTTTCTTCTCCTACATGTGCTTTAATATATACATCTCCCCTCAAGGGACTCTTAAATGCTTTGAAACATTTCATCTTTCTGTCTTTTATTTTTCTAAAATATGTAATCAATAAGTGACTTTAATTCCCGGAATACTCTTCGCTTGCCTTTCCCCACCAATTGCGCTTCACGGACTGCGTCCAATCCGTGCGCGACCCTTCTCACCAACCAACCTTTCCCAGCACGGCTCCTAGTGACGTCACACTCACACACTGTGGCTGACAAAGTCCTGCGGCTTGTCCTCTTTCATTCAACTTCACTCAAACTAAATTTCCACAATAGATCGTGAGCACTAACCAAAAAGAAGAAAACAAATCTGTCGCATTACTACAGGAAGGGTAATACAATCGCTTCAGAAACCTTAGGGATTTTTCACTAGCCTCAGCAGTTATTCCATCTTTCTCGGTTTCCCACTTTCGCAAGCAAAATTTGACCCGCAAACTTTACTCTCAACTGATCAATGAACTATTCTAGCGCGCCTTAGAATTTGTCAAATCTCGAAGTCAAAAAAATTGTTCTTTCATTCCTCAATATTCATACCGACTTGTTGACCACGCCCGATCAACCTATTAAACCGAACAGATTACAACATCAATCAAGTGTCTCCTACACTTTTCAACATACTCCGGAGTCTCTTGAACTCGCAGGGCCCGTCTCAACATCAACAACCACGTGGACAATTTTTTTCCTGCACAAAGCGCCACACACATGTGAAGTTCAACGACTTCCCTACTCTCACACTTTGGAGTATCACTCCTCTAAAAGTTTGATTGGAGTTCATACTCCCTAAAATCCTCACAAACTTCTCAATACATCTGCGGCAATAAGCAGTGCAAGCGCGAAACCCTATCTTCTCTCATACTGTCACTAGAGACGTCAAAAACATTCTCACACCTCCATTTCCTACATTCGCAAGCTCCGAGATTCCGGGAAAGTCATTGGGGATTTAGGGCATCATCATCTGTCCGACTTGTTTTATCAAAGAAAATTCTAACTTGACTCCGTCTATTGTTCGGATGGGGTCCCAAAGGGCGTAACCATCAATCTCTGCTACCATCTACTGATAGCGCGTCCAGTCTTTATAAATTACTTGTACTTGGACACGCCGGAGGTCGGTGAACCTTTTAACCTAGTTGGGCTCTCCTCATCCAAGAATAGTCGGATCACTCAAATTAGTCATCAATAACAATTTTAATCAATAGCCAATAGTCAATTAATAATCAATCAACACATTAGGAATCAATAACAATCAGTAATTTGACGCAGCATGACCTTTCAGTCATGAATAACCACACCAATTTATTAGATGTTAATGAGTTTATTTCCCTATATTAACAAAGCTAGCACAATGTATATAAGTCTCAAAACCAAATGATATATGTATACGAACATTACTAGCTGTCCATAGCGACGGAAGAAACGCAATCTACGCAATATCTGGATTATAATGCACTCGGTTATAGCAATGCAAATCACTAATATAAGCAATTGAATTTGGCATTGATACATCGGTCAGCATAACAAGATTTCAATTTAGCATGGTGCATCAAGTGAATACCTCAACTAACCTCTAATTAGCATTGGCATGTGGGGCTTCATGCAAAACAAATTTTGGCAACACAAATTTAGAAAACTCCTAGCTTGGGCCCTATCAAAATAAGCAGTTGGTACCTAGGAAGGAAAACACAATGCATAATACAATTATCCTTTCATATTTACCAAATACAATCAGCATTCAAGAAAAGTCTTCGTCCCTCAGGTACCGGTTCGATCAGCATGGGGCAGATTTCAAAGGGGGCAAAGTTAATGGCAAGTTTCCTTGCAGCAGCAAGGAGAATGGGGCAAAAGTCACTGCATGGACAGGACGGGGCAAAATTTAAGTTAAAGTCTCTACGTGAGAATTCTTTAAGGTCTCTTTCTCTGCGACAGAGAAAAAGGCATCAAAAGGGCTCGTTCCAAAATGGCTTCTTGAATCTTGCTTCAAAATGGCATCGAGGAAAATGGCTGACTTCTATTTGTCCGGTGGGTTTAAGTAGGAAACATTCCAAATTCTTCAGGGTCTTCCATTGGAGGGTTCATAGGGTGGCTTCAATTTGACCAATGAATAGTGTCTTTCTCCTAGTACTCATTTATGCATACATTGTCCTTGGAGCCTTGGAACACAAGTTGCAACAAAGTTTGCCAATTCATTTTATCTTAGTGTCTTTGTTGTCTGCACCTGCAGAAACTGACCTTGCTTCAAAGAGGATGAAACCAGCCTATCACGAAACCTTGAGATAAGTGTATTAGTCATCTCTACTGGAAAAATACAGCCTTAAAGTAAAATAACATGTCTTTGTTAATACAAGTGAAAACCACGCAGTTAAATTTGAGACCGGGCAACTAGGCCAAAGCCTTTGCTAAATTTAAGCTAAGCACAAAACAGTTTTGACAAGAAGATCATACAATTCATTTGCAATTATGACGGATTACTACATTTGTCAATTCTTCATGATTAATTAAGTCCGTTTACAATAATAGCGAACTACCCCGTGGGCACAATTTCCCACGTACATTATTTTTCTTTGCTAAAATCACACTAGCTTATACGATTTTGGTTACATGATATATAAATATTTGTTAGTCCTTTTTTTTTTTCTGGGTCATCAAAACTGATGGTAGTCGTATACCAAACTTTTTGTACCTTCAAGGGAACCGCCATGACAGCGGCTCCTTTCAAGTTACTGAGATGACAACTTGCCGGTGGTGATCTCTAAATTTGTCTGACGCTGGTCCATCAGGATTGTTCAGGTAATTTTCCCTGCCACCCTTACGGGTGGAGCCAAAGCTTAAATCAGACCCAAAGTGTACTCACTGTCTTACTTTTGAAGTCTGTGATAGTCCACTCTTTACGTTTTTTAGAGCTGAGATGAAGACTGATTAGTATGTACACAGAATGGTGTGGACACCACCAATGTGATCCTCTGCTGATGGTGGCAGCACTCTGTAATCCACATCAAGTGAAAGAATAGACTCCGAGGACTGCTCCCATGTGGCCCAGATGAGCAGGAAAATTGTCTTAAGCATAATAGAGCACTCAGTCAACGCCACTCTATTTAAAAAACAGCTAGAATTGGTCAGGATTCATATGCATAGGTTTGTGTTGGCTCCCTGTGAATGGAAAAAAAACAGGACACTCTCAAACATTGCCAAGGAGCTGCAGGAAGAAGAATACTAAAACATCTTCCCACACCATTAAGTACCAGAGAAGACAGTAGTGGAGACAACATAGATGAGTATGGAAAAAACAATAATGAAACTGATATGAAGTATGGAAATGAGAAGAATGAAATTGTAGAGAGAAGCAGGTTTCTCAGGAGGGGTCAGATACCAGATGACTGTAAAAGCAGTAAGAGGATTAGCATCAACTTGTAATTACAGAACATTTTTAGGTGCAATGCTAAAGAATAATATATGGCAAAAGATAGCTAGAAAATGTATCTCAGGACATAGAGCAGCGTGTTGTAGGTGCTTAAGGTCAAGCAAATATTAATGAGTAAGGACCAAAGGAGGACAGGAATTTTGGTTTACAAATAATACTAGAAAGAATGATGAAATGAGAAATAATGATACCACTAAAGTTAAAACTATCAGAAAAGTAAAGGATTATAGAGAAATGCAGCAGTGGCTCCTCTGATAGGGCAGAGGAGCATCACCACATTGGCTAGGAGCCAGCAAATTCAAGCATGAAAACTAAAATGGTAATAAAAACAATGTTATCATTTTATTTTTCATCCTGCAGGCTGCCAGCCGAGCCAACTGAGCCATTCTTAGGGCAGAGCGGGCCCATGCAGCAAGGAGGAGGAGTGGTGGGCACTGCAAGTGCGCATGTCAGTTTGGCCAGCTGTCTTAAAATGACCAAACGGACATGCACACTTAGGTCTCTCTAACCCGAGCTGTGTTGCACAATTGGGTGGAGAACAAACACAAGATCCCAGTCCCCTTGTGATCGTAAACGCAGCGGGCTCAGACCAATCACGTCGCTTTACTCGTGCTGGCTAATAGTATTACCAGTTTCAAAGCAATATCTGGATTGGCCTAGACGGTCTGGGAGCCTGTGCAGTGCACCCCCATGATGACTGCTGGGAGTCGGGACCTGTGACAGGAGGAGGAGAGTGCCAAGGAGGCGTCTGTCCGCAGGTAAGTCATCTTTAGTTTTTATTCCGTCTGCCTAGACTCTCTCCCTCTCTGCAGACTGTGCACCCAGGCCTCTTCACTGTCCTAGACTCACTCCCTTCTGGGCTTCTAGGCAGGTTCTACTGTTCGGAGGGCAGGAGAGGGGATGTATTTAGCTTCACATTTAATGTAGGCGTGCCCCCATTACTTGACAACCTTTACTTCATTTCCACTAAGGGGTTGGTGATGGGGGTCAAGTGGTGGCACCAAAGCAACGGGGCAGGGTGAGTCAGATGCACCTGAGGCAGGGCCACGGGACTGCTGCAGCGACAGCCAGATCAGGAAGTGTCTGACTTGGTCACAGTCCTGTCGGCCTTTGAGAAACACCAGCCCTAGACCAGCTCTGCACTGCAAGTAAATCACAGCCCTGCAAAGTCAGCCATCGGTGTAAGTGACCTCAGCCCCATGAGACCATCACACCACCCTCTCCTCGCCACGCCTGCAACTCACCAGACCTCGACAATCCTAGTGCCTGGAAGCAAAATGTCAGGGAAAAACAATTACATTTTAATTCTCTCTGGAGAATTGGTTTCTCTGTAAACAGGGTACCTGATTATTATTAATACAGGGTTGTGGCAGGAGTGCAAAGATTAGAGTTTGGGCAGAGGGGCAGTGGCGTAACAAAGGCCCCCGTCGCAAAGGCTCCCGGCGCCCCACAGTGCGGGGCCAAGCTCCAGGGGCCCCCTCTGCACAGTACACTGTGTAGGGGCGGCAGGCCACTGACTGGGTTCAGAAGGGCCCCCTCAAGTTCCATTTCGGCACTGATAGAGCGTTCCGTCCTAATAAATTACCTGTATTTGGACGCTCTTGGGTCGATGAATCTTTTGACCAAGTGGGGCTCTCTTCACCCGAGATTAGTCAATTTAATCAAATCAATAATCAATAACGAACATAAGCAATGCCCTGATCAACATAACACTTCACAATTAATCCAGAAAACATTTCGGCGAACCATGACCTTTCGGCCATGAATAACCACACCAGTTCATTCAAAGTTAATGAATTTATTTCCCTATATTAACAAAGCTAGCACAATATAAATGTGTCTCAACACCAAATGATATATGTAAATGAACATTAATAGCTGTCCATAACGGCGAAAAAGGTGCAATCTATGCAGCATTTGAATAACAATGCATTCGATAATAGCAACGCAAACCACTAAAACTATAATCTGTAATGGGCTAATTGCATACATTAGTCAGCATAACAAGGTCTCAAATTGCATCGTGCAACAAATGAATCCTCATCTAACCTCAAATTAGCATCTGCATGTGGGACTTCATGCAAAAAACAATTTAGCAACATTGATTTGGAAAACTCCTAACTAGGGCTCTTATCAAAAATCAGCAGTTGGTTACCTAAAAAGAAACACAATGCAATTGTACATTTTCCTTTCATATTTACCAAATTCAATCAGCATTCAAGGAAGTCTTCGTCTCACAGGTACCGGTTTCGATCAGCATGGGACGGGGCAAAGGGGGCAGGGTGGACGGGGCAATTGCCTCACAGCGGCAAGATAAAAGGACAAAACTACTACTTTATGCAAAGGGGCAGATCAAAGTGAAAGTCTCTAGAGCGAGAATTACTTAAAGTCTCTTTCTCTCGATTAGAGAAAGCATCAAAGTCTCATTCAAAATGGCGTCGAACATCAATTGGCATCGTAGAAGATGGCAAAATGATGAGGTCGGCAAGATGGGCCATAATGGCTGCAATGGGCAATAATGTCCTCAATGGGTGCAGTGGGTAATGGCCGCTTTCTTCTTGTGCACCAGGTTTAAATAATCAACAGTTCAAATCCAGTAGGGTCTTCCATTGGAGGGTTCATAGGTTGGCTTCAAATTGTCCAATCAAAAACAACAATTTACAAGCTTCTACCTAGGCCTACATTATCCTTGGAGTCGGGAACGTAAGTGGCAACATATTTTACCAATTAACTCACTTTCAGAGCTTCCATTGTCTGCAAAGTGGCAACATATTTTACCAATTAACTCACTTTCAGAGCTTCCATTGTCTGCACCTGCAGATTGACCTTGGAGCTAAGAAGAAGATGTCAGGCTGGCACGAAACCTTAAAGATAAGCATGTGAACCGATCTCACTGGAAAAGTACAGCTTCAAGCAGGAATACACATTTTATTAGCACATTAGAAAAACACGAGCATCTAAACCGTGAGACAAGGCAACTAGGCCGAAGCCTCCACTAAAGTTATGCTAAGTTAAAACATTTCAAACAAGCAAATCATGGCACACGTTTACGGTTATGTCAGATTAGTACAATTCTAATACATCACGTTATATAAAGCACGCTTATAAATGTTGGCGAACTACTCTGAGGGCACATTTGTCCCCGTACAATCTTTATTAGTTCGGTTAAAGTCACACTTGATTATTGCGGCACTACGTTTATGCGCTAATAAATGTAAAACCTTCGTTTCTGCGTCATCAATCCCTCCTCTGATGACTATTTGTCATCACACAAAACTATTCCCACAAATTTTATTCCATTAAAATTCTGTCAGTTCTCTTTGCCTTTTAGTTCCCCTTGTTCTTGCCTTGTATTCTTCTGCCATTCTTTTCATCATTTTCTCTTCCTTCCTTCCTTCTCTTAATTCTTGCCATGATCATTAGTATTCCCCTCTTTATTCCCCAAATCCCAAAGATGCAAATTAATACTATTAGTATTCCCTGTATTATTTTTAGTAATATTCCATTCCAAATGCCACCAAGCCAATTTCACACTGAAGCAACTCCCTTTCCAACCTTCTCCCAAACTCCTGGTTCTTTCAATTCCTTCAAGTCTGCACTCTCTTTTGTTAGATTTGCAAGCATTGTTTTAATCTTCACACTGTTGTCTGGTATATACGTGCAACAGTGACGCGCACCAAGCATTTTGCAAACGCCGCCATCCTTTGCTAAAAGAATGTCTAGGGCAAGCCTGTTTTGAAGAGTCATAGCTCTTTCTGCTGCAAGTTCAGCATCCATCAGGATTATAGCACCTGAAAACTTTGTCAACATGTTATCCACTATAGTAGACAACTTTCTTATTTTGATGGAATTCAACACAACTCCCAATGAAGGAATCATGGCTCCAAATATATCTCCTACCACAGCAGCTGCAGTCTCTCTTTTCTGGATACGATGAGATCCAGACATTTTTGGAATCACCGATAGGTCATCCAGTTGATAAACCTTTGGGAACACTATACCCAAATAACATCTCCCCCACCATCCCTTTGGAAGACGATAATAGGCATTATGCCCACAAATGTAATATACACCAGGTATGACAGGGTCAAGTCCGTTCAGCATGAATGTCCATTTGGCCCTAAAGATAAACGTATGTTTACATTCACTCGCTCCCACGAAAATGTTATCATAATAAGATTCACCACGATATATACAAAATTTCCCTACATGCCAAGCGTCTAAAGCTATTTTTCCTTGTGTTTTTATTGCGGCAAAAGCATAATTATCTACTGAAGTCCTCTTACTTAGCTCTTTTTCTAATTTCGCATTCATTTGTGCACTTCTATCATCTGTGCGATCTAAAAAGCTTATTTCTACTGCAGAGAGCGAGCAGGTAAGGTTTTCCCTATGAGCGTGAGCTGTTTCAAAAGGTTGCATTGGCTCGAAAAATTCCCTCATTATTTTAGCATCCCAATCTTTAGCAATCTGGCTTAGTTGCGTTATTATAGGAACATATGCAAAGGTAACATCATAATTTGAATAAAAATACTGTATGTTAGTTTGACCATAAAATCTAGAAGTTACTAAACTACATGTAATCCCATATGTAAGAGGCATGTGGTGATAAGTCACCCCTTCCGTTACCGATGTCGGTATCTGTGTACACACATAACAATCTTTCGCATCCATAGTCTCAACATATTCTGTTAGTAGGCGATAGAAAACATTGTACGAAAGTTCCTTCTTATCATGCAAGTGTCTCTCATCTAATTCTAGTCTTTTCAATGCGGTTAGTTCAGTGACAGTAATAGGAGCAGAAGTAGAAGCATCAATTTTTGTCATTCTCACCCTTACCACGCGTTGCAAGCACTATTGCCATTATTATTAGTACACATGCAGTTATCAAGCCTATACACGCATATTTACAATATTTCACTCTACTGTTTTGTGTAGCGTACTTAGTCATGATCTGTACAGAATCAGAGAGCTAGAAGCACTTATAAAGAAACGATTTAGCAATTAGTTACAAAGCTGAACGAGCGCAATGTTCACACAGTTTTCTTCAGGAGCCCAGTCACTTATCGGTTAGCAGCATTTGTCTCAATTCGGCAATAACTCAGTCTTTTATCAGTTAGCAACGTTGTCTCAAATCGGGTTTAAGAGTCAATCAGGTTATCAAAGTCTTATCAAGTTAGCAAATGTCTCATCCGGTTTAGCAATGTCTCAGCTGGTTGTATCACGTTAGATTATAGCAAGCAATGTCATTTATCACCCTTTCAATCAATAGTGTCCATAAAACTTTTCTTTTCTATTGGTATCTCTTCTTCTTCGTTCTCGAGGCTAAGAGATACAAATTTGTCGGTCCAATCGTCATTGACTACATATGCCCATTCTGGACCGGAATATCTCCTGCTTGGTATCCTTTTCCTTTTCAATTTTGCATCTCTCTTCGATTCTGCCTCACTGGTACTTTCCTCTTGGCCAAGTCTTTTTCTTCACTTGATGTTGGTACCACGACAGACACTTCCTTTCTTTTCTCTTTCACTCTTGGCCCTTCACTGTCGTTCAACGTTTCTCTAGTTCTTAGTTTTACTGGTGATATACTTGGTCTTCTCTTTGCACTGTGTCCACTTGATGGACCTGCGATGTCTTCTGAGGAAGTTTGAACAGTTTCGTTCTGTTCTGCCTTGTCCCCTCCTTCTGGGGAGTCAATCAGGTTTTTCTTTTCTTTTTCTGTACCGTCTGCTTCTGGGAAAGCCCTCCTCTGATCAGGCTCTCCTGCTTCTTCACCTCTTTCGAGCCCTTTGTCACCGTTACTTTCTTCAGGCTCTTTGTTACCTTCAGCTGCTTCAGGCTCTTTGTTACCTTCAGCTGCTTCGTCGCTGTCTGAGGTTTCTCCTTGGTCTTCCCCAAGTGAATCGGTTGTTTCGTCCTCAGAGAATATTTCTCTCTCTTCTATTTCTGCCTGTTCGCTCCTAGTTCTGTTTTGCTCTGTCTCAGCGCTCGGCACTTTGTTATCAGGTACTGGCAGTTTCAGCGCTTCAACTTCCTCATCTGTGGGACACAACACCTTCTTTGTATGACTGGCGTGAATCCAGTTGGGAACTCCCGCACACTTCACAGCGGTAGTGGTCGTCAGGATCACTTGGAAAGGGCCTTTCCAACGGGGTTCCAGACACGACTTCCTCACGTGCTTCTTTATCACGACCCAGTCACCTGCTTTCAGTGTGTGTCCTGGACCTTGGATCGGTGACAAGGTGGTTGCTTCCACCTGGTGAGAGAAAGAGCGAACCACGTCAGCCAGACCTTTGCAGTAGTCTAACACCATATCATCTGTAATATTCAAAAGCGCGTTTGCGGGAACTGCAGGAAGTCTCATGGCCCTGCCCATGAGAATTTCGTGCGGGGACAATCCAGTCTTTCTGTCAGGGGTGTTTCTCATTGACATTAACACCAAAGGCAATGCGTCAGGCCATTTCAAATTTGTCGATGCACATATTTTCGCCATTCTTGATTTCAGTGTACCATTCATCTGTTCCACCAGTCCTGAGGCTTCAGGGCGATAGCTACAATGCAGTTTTTGCTCAATGTTCAGCGCTGCGCAAAGTAACTTTATCACCTCGTTATTGAAGTGACTTCCTCTATCTGATTCTAAAGAGATCGGGAATCCGAAACGTGGTATCAACTCCCTCAACAATAGTTTTGCAACTGTAAGGCTGTCATTTCTACGTGTGGGGTATGCTTCAATCCAGTGACTAAAAATGCACACAATCACCAACACATACTTCAGACCTCCATGCACAGGCATCTCAATAAAGTCCATCTGCATTCTGCTGAACGTGCCACCCGCCCTGCCAATGTGGCTCACGTTCACAACCGTTCCCTTTCCTGGGTTCATTTGCTGACAAATGACACAACAATGGCAAACTGCTTCTGCAACTTGACGGAATCTGGGGTTAAACCAATCAGTTTTGAACAATCTTATCATGGCATCTCTCCCTAGGTGAGCCTGCCCATGATAGAACCGCGCTAGCTGCGATAAGAGACTATTTGGTAAAACAAATTTTCCTTCATTTGAAACCCATAACTCATCTGGTCTCCTTGTACATTGTGACTTAATCCAGAAAACTCTTTCATCCTCCCTGACGCTATTCTGTAATGCTTTTAGTTCATCCATTGTATCCACGACCTTCAAGGCAAATGCTTCAGCTGGTTCGAGTTCTGGTTCACTTATCAAATTCCATTCATCCCTGAGCAATATACAGTTCAAGGCACAAAATCTTGCGACTTGATCCGCATATGCATTTCCCAGGGAAACATAGTCCTGTCCTTTTGTATGAGCACTAAACTTTACCACTGCAATTTCGGCTGGCATCTGAATGGCGTGTAACAATTCACTTATTCTCTCCCCATTTTTCACTGGGGACCCTGAAGAGGTCAGGAAACCTCTCTGTGACCATAGTTGCCCAAAGTCGTGCACAATTCCAAACCCGTACTGACTGTCAGTGTAAATGGTAACCTTCATCAATGTAGACAGTTGGCATGCTCTTGTAAGGGCTACAAGCTCTGCTACTTGTGCGGAATAGACTCCTTGAAGCCAGGATGCTTCCAAGACACCTGTTACAGTACATACAGCATATCCTGCTTTCAAAATTCCCAACCCATCTCTTAGACATGAACCATCAACAAAAATAATATGGTCATTTTCATCAAGCTTAGTATCCCTAATATCAGGTCGGGGTTTTGTGCAAAATTCAGTCACCTGAAGGCAGTCGTGCTCGACGTCTTCAGCGTTCTCAATTTCAGCATTTTCACGGGGAAGCAAGGTTGCTGGATTCAACGTAGTGCACCTTTTCAGCTGCACATTCGGTGAGCCCAGAATTATTGTTTCATACCTTGTGAGTCTTGCTCCAGTCATGTGTTGCGTTCGTGAGCGGGTCAAAAGTATCTCAACTGAGTGAGGGACCATGACTGTTAATGGGTGTCCCATCACTATTCCTTCACTCTGAGTGAGGCTGATACCAACTGCTGCTACGGCGCGCAAACACCCTGGCAGTGCTGCTGCGACCAGATCCAAAGTAGCTGAAAAATACGCTACTGGTCTGTTTATGCCACCATGGGCTTGGGTCAAGACAGACAAAGAACATGCATCACGTTCATGACAAAACAATGTGAAAGGCTTTGTGTAATCAGGCATACCTAAAGCTGGAGCCCTGCACATGCATTCTTTCAATTCAATAAAAGCATCCATCTCAACTCCTTTCAGCTCAATTTCATCCAAGGCATCCTTCTGGGTCAGTTTCAGTAAAGGCTTTGCTAGAGTTGAAAAGTTGGGAATCCACTGGCGACAGTAGCTCACCATCCCCAAAAACTTCCTCACCTCCCTCCTCGTCTTTGGTGGACTCATTTGAAGTACACTTGTTATTCTGTCCTTCATTATTCTCCGTGACCCTTTCTCTATTTGATGACCCGAGTATTTTACTTTCTTCTGACAGAACTGCAACTTTGAAGGAGACACCTTGTGTCCATTCCTTCCCAAATGGTTCAGTAGAGCAATGGTGTCGGCTGTGCAGCCACTTTCTGTCTTAGATGCAATCAGTAAGTCATCGATGTACTGTGCTAGGGTTGACTCGAATGGCAATTCTAACGCTTCCAAGTCTTTCTTTAGAATCTGATTGAAAATTGACGGTGACTCCGAAAACCCTTGAGGAATTCGACACCAACTGTAAACTCTGTCTAAGAATTTGAAACAAAAGAGAAATTGGCTGTCCTCATGAAGAGGCACCGAAAAGAATGCTTGTGACAAGTCAATGACTGAGAACCACTCGGCCTCGCAAGGGACTTGAAACATTATCACAGCTGGATTCGGTACTACAGGGCAGCATTTAATTATGATGTCATTTATTTTCCTCAAGTCCTGCACGATTCGGACCTTTCCACTCGGCTTTATTAGTCCCATGATTCGTGAATTACATGGACTGCTTAACACTTCTTTCAGTACTCCCTGTTTTACAAACTCGTCAATGAGTTGGGCGACTTTCATGAGGGTGTCTTGTGCCATGTGGTATTGTGGGGTCTGGGGAAAGGTTACATTGGGTTTTACGGTCACTTTCACTGGTTCCACTCCTTTCACCAATCCCACCTCTTTTCCTGTCATATCCCACACTTCCTTTCCGACTGTTTCCCGTAATTCAGCTGGAATATCTTCTTCAGTTATCATCGGAAAAAGGTTAATCAGAGGATATTCTTCATCGACAGTTTCCATCTCATCCCCTTCTACACTGTCCTCTTCTTCCCCATCACTGCTCGTCTGAATTCTAATTCCATCGTTCGAACACATAATCGAACATCCCAATTTGCACAATAGGTCTCTCCCTAACAGTGCTATCGGGCTTGAGTCACATACCACAAAATTATGTGACCCTTGATAGTTACCAATTCTGACTTGTACTGGATCTGTGATTGGGTTCGTCATGTGCCTGTTTGCTACTCCCACTACTTGAACTGTTCTCCCTGAGAGTGGCAAATTTGGTACTTCAATGCTCCTAACAGTTGAACGTGTGGCTCCTGTGTCAACCAAGAATGAAACACGATGACCCATAACTCTTCCCTCCACATATGGACCCTTTTGATCAACTTCCAAGGATGCTGCAAGCACACAATTTCCCTCCTCATCTGAACTTTCACTCTCCCATACATTGTTTATTCCATTCTCACTGTGTAATGTGATCTGTTGTACGGTGCCATTTGTATTCATCACCTGACCCGAGACCTGTGGAGGAACCATCACTTGCTGCTGACTCACTGGTGCCAAAGGTATTTGCATTTGCTGATTAGGTACCATGGGAAACTGCTGTTGCATTGGCTGCATTTGCGTCATCTGCATACGGGGCATCTGCATCTGCTGCGGCTGCATGGGCTGTAATCCCTGCAGCTGATTTATGGTCTGAAAATTTGGGTTTGGACCTCTCATTTTCGGTCCCCTCATTGTCTGGAATGCATTGACATCATTGTTTTGCTGACCAACACCTGCACCTTCCTGCATCACCATCGGGCACTCGCGTTTCCAATGCCCGACGATTCCGCACACGTGACACGGCATCACCCTTTTCATTGCCTGCACACCATTCGGAATTGCAACAGTGTTCAAATCCGGACCATTACTCCCAAAGCCTCCTCTGCCTCTGCCTCTCGCCTGTGGCTGAAACACCATATTTCCCTGCGGCTGCGGCTGCGGTATCTGCTGTTGGAACCCTTGCAACCCTTGCAGACCTGTCTGAGCTGCTTTAAGTTGCATCACCATCACTTTCTCTTTCAACCTTTTCTGTTTCACTTCAATTTCGTCGCTACAGTATTTCGCATAATTCAACACCTCATCAATAGGTTTCGACTGCCAACAAATCAAATGCGTCTTTATCATCTGACTTATCTCTGGTCTCAGCCCTTCCACAAATCTAAACACAAAATGAAGCATGTCCTTCGCCTCTATTGTTTCCGTGCCACTGTAGTTCTTGAACGCCTTCAACAACCTCTCATAGTAACCATGAATCGACTCTTTAGCCTCTTGGGCAGTTCGATCAATCTTCTGCCAATCCACATTTTTCGCGGCAACCTTCGTCTTCAAATGCTCAATCACCTTATAGTACAAGCTCATTACCATAGGTGATGGTGCACCCGTATCCTTGTCTCTCTCTGGTTCACTTGTCGGCCAACCTACAGCCCTTTTGCAGTCCTCCCACAAATCTGCCGGAACCACAATCTCAAAGAGGGTGTTCAGGTCTTCCCAAAGACATTTTGCAAGCTTCACAAACCTATCAGTCTGTTGATACCATTCAATCGGTTTCTCTCTCAGTTTGGGAAAATCATCCGTAAAAGACTGAATGTCGCTTCTGTGCTACGGTACATGTATTAATCTTCCCCCTGCTGTCTCCCTCATTGGTAACATGGTTATTGCATCACTACTCTGTGATCTTTTCTCGTTGTGCTCTGGGACACTGACTTTCCTCTTTTCCTTTTTCTTTGCCCATCTGCTTTCCCATTTGTCTAAGCACCTCCACACTTGTGCACTCTGCAGCAATTCTCTAAGGTGCGTTTTCATGCCTGCTGACCTCATGTGTTCAAAGTCTGTGGTCCCGAAATCCAATCTATAGCTCCTGCTCAAGTGTTTTGTCTTGTCTATCTCAACCCCGTTTTTGTCAGCTATTTCTTGCAACCTTCTATGTACCTTGTTCACTTCTCTCGTAATCCTAGGACATAGATACCTCAGCTCTTCTTCCGAGTAGGACTCTAACCTATTCAAACCCATAGTCCCTTCCACCAATTCTTCTGCTTCCATGTTCAACCTGACCTTATTCAGATAGTCTTCTCCCTTCCCACTGGCTGAGCTTTGTGTGGAATTCAGACTGTTGAACCACTGTGTCAGCTGTTGCGCATTCAACCCCATCAGTGTAGCATTCACATCGACTGCCATTGATGGTTGCGGCAACTTTTCAGTGTTCGATGATAGCGGTATCATCAGTGGGGGACTCGACCTCACCGCTGTTGACTGAGCACATATGGGACTAAACTCCATCAAGGACCCAGATCCAGTTGGCAGAGCCGCTATCGGAGTTGTCTCTGGAGTGTTTTCTATGCACCTCCTTTCCGTCCCACTCTGCACCATTGATCC
Source organism: Pleurodeles waltl (assembly GCF_031143425.1). Lineage (NCBI taxonomy): Eukaryota > Metazoa > Chordata > Amphibia > Caudata > Salamandridae > Pleurodeles > Pleurodeles waltl. The sequence continues at coordinate 79,188,056 of NC_090438.1, forward strand.
TTGACCGCTCATACCTGAGTTAGGCTGAATGGACAAAGGTACCGGTGGACCTACAGTAATGGGTAGGGATATTGCATCTGGGTTCTGTCCATTCCCCAGGTTCTGAGGCATGTTCATTCCCACACTATGGGTCATCATTGCCGGCATGCCCGTCTGACTCCCCGTCATCTGAGCATGTGCGGTTCCCCCCTGCATCTGCTTTTGAGGCATCAAAAACTGGGTTGATTCAGCTTGTGCCAATGTTGGGTTGCGACCATTCTGTACTCCCATTACGGTTGGATCTAGAATCATTCCCGTACTGTTGTCACTGCTGTAGTACCTTGGGACCTGCGGCTGATAATTTTCTGCTGTTTTCAATATAGGCACATCTGGATATATTCTCCTAACCTGCGGTATCTGCGGGGTGAACAGTAAACTTGGGTCCTTAGATCCCGATGGCGTTTCTGAACTTGGAGTTTCATTATTCTGTACCGGTGCCGGAGGGGCAGAACTGGTACTTGGACCTTGTTCACTCTCTGCATAAGGTGGTGGACGGTCGTTCAGCAATTGCATGATGAACTCCTCATCCTCTGACTCGTCTTCTCTCCTTAACTTTTCCTCGTCCTCTCTATCTTTGGAACACCTCCTGTTTGTCTTACAGGTAGCTTTCTTGCCTGTCGCCTCTTCTTCCTTAGCAATTGCGGGAAACAATTTTATCCCCTGCAATATATCTGACCTCCACACCTTCTGTGCATTATCCCACCTAGCGTCCGCTAGTGTCTTTTCTACCTTTCTTATCCTGGACTCGAACTTCTTTTGCTGTTGCTGTCTAGCCATTAGTTCCCAAATCGCTAGAGCCTCAAACTGTGCTGGCCTTGGAGGTACCTTCATGTCGTACATCGCGAATCTCAAATTCTCTAGGATCCTTATATTGAATGTCCCATGGATCGGGAACGCTACTCTCCCATGTCTCTCTGTCAGCTTGTGCCATTGCTTTAGCCAAAGGCACGGAGCTACCCCCCTTTCCTCCATTACAATGTAAGCTGGTGTACCTTCGGGTGGCGTCTCCTCTCCTACGTTCGCTTTAATGTAAGACTCCCCCTTCATCGCACTCTTTAATGCTTTAAAAAATTTCATTTTCTCGTCTTTTATTTCACAAAGTTTGTAATCAATAAGTGACTTTAATTCCCGGAATACTCTTCGCTTGCCTTTCCCCTTCCAATCGAGCCCCACGGACTGCGTCCAATCCGTGCACGGCCCTTCTTTGCAACCAACCTATCCCAGCGCGGCTCCTAGTGACGTCACACTCACACACACTGCGGCTGACAAAGCCTCGCGGCTTGTCCTCCTTCACTCCGCTCCTCTCGTAACAACTTCTGGCATGTATCGCGAGCAACCAAATAATAATAAAACAGATCTGTCGGTTTACTACAGGAAGGGTAACACAATCGCTTCAGGACCTTAGGGATTTTTCACTAGCCTCAGCAGTTATTCCATCTTTCTCGGTCCCCACTTTCGCAAGCAAATCCTGACCCGCAGACTCTGCTCTCAACTTGTCAATGATCTATTCTAGTGCACTTAGAATTTGTCAAAGCCCGAAGTCGAAGTTTTCTTTCACTCCCTTAACACACGTACCGACTCGTTGACCACGCCCGGTCAACCTATTAAACCGACCAGACCACAACATAAAACAAGTGTCTCATACACTTTTCAACATACTCCGGAGTCTCTTGACCTCGAAGGGCCCGTCTCAACAACAACAACCACGTGGACCTTTTTCTGCACAAAGCGCCACATGCACATGAAGTTCGACGACTTCCCTACTCTCACACTCGCTATTCTCCGCTATTCTCTAAAATCCTCGCAACCTTTTCAAACAATCTGCGGCAATAAGCTGTGCAAGCGCAAAACCCTGACTTCACTCATACCGTCACTAGTACCGCCAACGCCGATTTCACACCTCCATTCTCTCCATTCGCAAGCTCCGAGATCCCGGGAAAGTCGCGGGGGACTTAGGGCATCATCATTCTCTCAATCTGTTTTACCCAAGAAAAATCTAATTCAACACCATATACCTCTCGAGTGGGGTCTCAAAGAGCGCAACCGTTACCTCTCGAGCGGGGTCCCAAAGGGCGCAACCGTTACCTCTCGAGTGGGGTCCCAAAGGGCGAAACCGTTACCTCTCGAGTGGGGTCCCAAAGGGCAAAACCGTTACCTCTCGAGTGGGGTCCCAAAGGGCGAAACCGTTACCTCTCGAGTGGGGTCCCAAAGGGCGAAACCATCCTCTGCTACCATCTACTGATAGAGCGTTCCGTCCTAATAAATTACCTGTATTTGGACGCTCTTGGGTCGATGAATCTTTTGACCAAGTAGGGCTCTCTTCACCCGAGATTAGTCAATTTAATCAAATCAATAATCAATAACGAACATAAGCAATGCCCTGATCAACATAACACTTCACAATTAATCCAGAAAACATTTCGGCGAACCATGACCTTTCGGCCATGAATAACCACACCAGTTCATTCAAAGTTAATGAATTTATTTCCCTATATTAACAAAGCTAGCACGATATAAATGTGTCTCAACACCAAATGATATATGTAAATGAACATTAATAGCTGTCCATAACGGCGAAAAAGATGCAATCTATGCAGCATTTGAATAACAATGCATTCGATAATAGCAACGCAAACCACTAAAACTATAATCTGTAATGGGCTAATTGCATACATTAGTCAGCATAACAAGGTCTCAAATTGCATCGTGCAACAAATGAATCCTCATCTAACCTCAAATTAGCATCTGCATGTGGGACTTCATGCAAAAAACAATTTAGCAACATTGATTTGGAAAACTCCTAACTAGGGCTCTTATCAAAAATCAGCAGTTGGTTACCTAAAAAGAAACACAATGCAATTGTACATTTTCCTTTCATATTTACCAAATTCAATCAGCATTCAAGGAAGTCTTCGTCTCACAGGTACCGGTTTCGATCAGCATGGGACGGGGCAAAGGGGGCAGGGTGGACGGGGCAATTGCCTCACAGCGGCAAGATAAAAGCACAAAACTACTACTTTATGCAAAGGGGCAGATCAAAGTGAAAGTCTCTAGAGCGAGAATTACTTAAAGTCTCTTTCTCTCGATTAGAGAAAGCATCAAAGTCTCATTCAAAATGGCGTCGAACATCAATTGGCATCGTAGAAGATGGCAAAATGACGAGGTCGGCAAGATGGGCCATAATGGCTGCAATGGGCAATAATGTCCTCAATGGGTGCAGTGGGTAATGGCCGCTTTCTTCTTGTGCACCAGGTTTAAATAATCAACAGTTCAAATCCAGTAGGGTCTTCCATTGGAGGGTTCATAGGTTGGCTTCAAATTGTCCAATCAAAAACAACAATTTACAAGCTTCTACCTAGGCCTACATTATCCTTGGAGTCGGGAACGTAAGTTGCAACATATTTTACCAATTAACTCACTTTCAGAGCTTCCATTGTCTGCACCTGCAGATTGACCTTAGAGCAAAGAAGAAGATGCCAGGCTGGCACGAAACCTTAAAGATAAGCATGTGAACCGATCTCACTGGAAAAGTACAGCTTCAAGCAGGAATACACATTTTATTAGCACATTAGAAAAACACGAGCATCTAAACCGTGAGACAAGGCAACTAGGCCGAAGCCTCCACTAAAGTTATGCTAAGTTAAAACATTTCAAACAAGCAAATCATGGCACACGTTTACGGTTATGTCAGATTAGTACAATTCTAATACATCACGTTATATAAAGCACGCTTATAAATGTTGGCGAACTACTCTGAGGGCACATTTGTCCCCGTACAATCTTTATTAGTTCGGTTAAAGTCACACTTGATTATTGCGGCACTACGTTTATGCGCTAATAAATGTAAAACCTTCGTTTCTGCGTCATCAATCCCTCCTCTGATCAAAATCAAATCAAATCATTAACATTTATAAAGCGCGCTACTCACCCGTGCGGGTCTCAAGGCGCTAGGGGGGAAAGGGGGGGTTATCGCTGCTCGAACAGCCAAGTCTTTAGGAGTCTCCGGAAAGCGGAGTGGTCCTGGGTGGTCCTGAGGCTGGTGGGGAGGGAGTTCCAGGTCTTGGCCGCCAGGAAGGAGAAAGATCTCCCACCCGCCGTGGAGCGGCGGGTGCGAGGGACGGCAGCAAGTGCGAGGCCAGCGGAGCGGAGGGGGCGGGTGGGGACGTAGAAGCTGAGGCGTCTGTTGAGGTATTCCGGTCCCTTGTTGTGGAGGGCTTTGTGTGCGTGGGTGAGAAGACGGAAGGTGATCCTTTTGCTGACTGGGAGCCAATGCAGGTGTCTCAGGTGTGCGGAGATGTGGCTGTTGCGGGGTACGTCGAGGATGAGGCGGGCCGAGGCGTTTTGGATGCGTTGCAGGCGGTTTTGGAGTTTGGCGGTGGTCCCGGCGTAGAGGGTGTTGCCGTAGTCCAGGCGACTCGTGACAAGGGCGCGGGTCACGGTTTTTCTGGTGTCGGCGGGGATCCAGCGGAAGATCTTGCGGAGCATGCGGAGAGTGAGGAAGCAGGCGGAGGACACGGCGTTGACTTGCTTGGTCATGGTGAGAAGAGGGTCCAAGATGAAGCCGAGGTTGCGGGCGTGGTCTGCGGGGGTCGGTGCGGTGCCGAGGGCCGTGGGCCACCAGGAGTCGTCCCAGGCGGACGGGGTGTTGCCGAGGATGAGGACTTCCGTTTTTTCAGAGTTCAGCTTTAGGCGGCTGAGCCTCATCCAATCTGCGACGTCCTTCATACCCTCTTGTAGGTTGGTCTTGGCGCTGGCGGGGTCCTTGGTGAGGGAGAGTACAAGTTGGGTGTCGTCGGCGTAGGAGGTGATGATGATGTCATGCTTGCGTACGATGTCGGCGAGGGGGCTCATGTAGACATTGAAGAGTGTCGGGCTGAGCGATGAGCCTTGAGGTACGCCGCAGATGATCTTGGTGGGTTCTGAGCGAAACGGAGGGAGGTAAACTCTTTGGGAGCGGTTAGCGAGGAAGGAGGCGATCCAGTCCAGGGCCTGGCCTTGGATCCCGGTGGAGCGTAGGCGGGTGATTAGGGTGCGGTGACAGACGGTGTCAAAGGCAGCCGAGAGGTCGAGGAGAATGAGGGCGACTGTTTCACCGTTGTCCATCAGGGTTCTGATGTCGTCTGTGACTGAGATGAGGGCGGTTTCCGTGCTGTGGTTGGTTCGGAATCCGGTTTGTGAAGGGTCGAGCAGGTTGTTGTCTTCCAGGAAGGTGGTCAGCTGTTTGTTGACGGTCTTTTCTATTACCTTGGCTGGGAAAGGTAGAAGAGAGATGGGGCGGAAGTTTTTCAGGTCGCTTGGGTCAGCCGTAGGTTTCTTTAGTAGGGCGTTGACTTCAGCGTGCTTCCAGCATTCGGGGAAGGTAGCAGAAGAAAAAGAAGAGTTGATGACGGTCTGGAGGTGCGGGGCGATGATGTCGTCGGCTTTGTTAAAGATGAAGTGCGGGCAGGGGTCCGAAGGGGCGCCGGAGTGGATAGAGTTCATGATGGATTTGGTTTCTTCCGTGTTGATGTGGGTCCAGTTGTTGAGGGTGATGTCCGGGGAAGCGGGTTCAGTGGTGTATGGTTGGGTCTGGTGTCCGAAGCTGTCGTGGAGGTCGCTGATCTTGCGATGGAAGAAAGTGGCGAGGGATTCGCACAAATCCTGTGAGGGCATGACGGCGTTGGCGCTGGCGCTGGGGTTGGAGAACTATTTGACGATGCTGAAGAGTTCTCTGCTGTTGTGGCTGTTTTTGTCTAGTCTGTCGGTGAAAAAGTTCCTTTTGGCAGTGCGGATCAGGTGGTGGTGTTCGCGTGTAGCGTTCTTGAGGGCGGTCATGTTGTCAGCGGTGTGGTCCTTGCGCCAGGCCTTCTCAAGGGCACGACAAGTTTTCTTTGATTCTTTGAGGGTGTCAGAGAACCAGAGAGGTTTTTTGGTGTTGGTCTGTCGATGCGTGCGTTTGAGGGGAGCAAGGTTGTCAGCGCAGTTGGAGATCCAGTTTGTGAGGTTGAGAGCTGCGTCGTTGGGGTCGGTGGTGAGGGTGGGTTGGTTGGCGGCGAGAGCGGAGAAGAGTTGCTCTTCAGGGATCTTGTTCCACTGTCGACGAGGGATGGGTTGAGTGCGGAGGTGGGAGGTCTCGCGTCGGAATGTGAAGTGGACGCAGCTGTGGTCGGTCCAGTGTAGGGCAGAGGTGTGGCTGAAGAAGACGTGTTTGCTGGCGGAGAAGATAGGGTCGAGCGTGTGTCCGGCGATGTGGGTGGCGGTGTTCACCAGTTGTTTGAGGCCGAGGTTGGCGAGGTTGTCGAGCAGGGTGGTGGTGTTGGGGTCGTTGTTTTGTTCCAGATGGAAGTTGAGGTCGCCTAGGAGGATGTAGTCCGGTGAGGCGAGGGCGTGCGGGGAGATGAAGTCGGCGATGGCGTCGCTGAAAGAGGCGCGAGGTCCGGGAGGACGGTAGACGAGGGATCCTCTGAGGGTGGTCCTTGGGTCGGTGCGAATCTGAAAATGCAGGTGTTCAGCGGCGAGGGGGGGGTCTTCGGTGGAGGTGGTGACGCTGATGGAGTCTTTGAAGATGATGGCGACACCTCCTCCTACTTGGTTGGTGCGGTCTTTTCTGGAGATCTTGTAGCCTTCGGGGATGGCGGTAGCGATGTCTGGAGCAGAGGAGGCGTTCATCCATGTCTCCGTGATGAAGGCGACGTCCGGGGCTGTGGAGTCCAGGAGGTCCCAAAGTTCAACGGCGTGCTTGTGGACGGAGCGAGCGTTGACCAGGATGCACTTGAGGTGGTTGATGGCGCGTGGGCTTGTGGTCGTGGTAGTTGCGTGGTGGAAGATGCGTTTGCAGGAGTTGCAGGCGAAGGGTCCATGGGTGCGTTTGGGGTGAGCTAGGAAGCAGGTTTTGGAGCGCCCTGGGTTGAGGGCGTGGAGGGTGGTGGGGTCGTAGCGGATCAGCGGGGCTTGGGGGAGCTGGGGACCAGGGGTCGTGGCGCTGGGCGCGGGCCAGGCGCGGACGGGCGCAGACGGGCTTGCCTCTGGCGCGCCCGCTGCGCGCGCCCGCTGCGCACTCGCGCAGCGGCCGCCATAAGAGGTAGGAGGGGGGGGGGAGGGGTCAGCTGGGGGCGAATGGGAGCTGGGGGGCGGGGGCGTGCAGGAGGTCGCGGCGGGAAAGCGCGAGGGAGGGGGGGGGACAGGTAGAGTGAGAGGAGCTGGGGGAGGGGGTTTAGGGTGGAGGAGGGTGAGTGTTAGGAGGTTTGGAGATTAGGGAGAGAGATAGGAGTAGGGTTGTGAAGATAGGGGAGGGGGGGTTGTAGAGGTGGGTGAGGGAGAGAGGTAGAGTGAGAGGATAGGGAGATAGGTAGTAGAGGGGGTGGCGGGAGGGGGGGAGAGATAGAGAAATAGATAGAGAAAATAGATAGAGAAGTCGATAGATAGGGAAATAGATAGATAGACAGATAGGTAATTGGGAGGAGGAGGTGGAGAGTGGGGGAGTTAGATAGTGAGATAGGGAGCTAGAGAGATAGGAAGATAGGAGGAGTGAGGGAGGTAGATAGCGAACGGGTTAGCTAGGGGTGAGAGAGGGGGAGGCGAGTGAGGGAGGGGGATGAGGAAGGAGCAGGAGGGCAGGCTCGGGGGAAGAAGACGGAGGAGGTAGAAGAGCCGAAGACAGGAGAACAGAGGACAGAAGAACAGAAGACAGAAGAACAGAAGACCGGAAGAGCAGAAGACAGAAGAACAGAAGAACAGAAGACAGAAGCACAGAAGATCGGAAGAGCAGAAGAACAGAGAAGAACACAGAAGAACAGAGAAGAACACAGAAGAACACAGAAGAACACAGAAGAAACGAGAAGAAGAACACAGAAGACCGGAAGAACACAGAAGAACAGAAGGGAAGAACAGAAGAACAGAAGAAAAGAACAGAAGAACACAGAAGAAGATTGCAGAGGGGGAGCGAGGAGGAAGAGACAGAGAGGAGGAAAAGAAGCAGGAGCAGGAGAGAAGGTGAGTGGCGCAGGGCAGGGCGAGGGGCTGGGAGGAGGGGGGTACTTACAGTTAGGTGGGTCTCAGGAACACAGGAACTCGGGAACTTGGAGGAGCTGCAGCGGCAGGGGGAGCGACCTACCCTTGGGTCAAGGGTCGCTACCACTGTCGCGCAGCGGCCGCCATAAGAGGTAGGAGGGGGGGGAGGGGTCAGCTGGGGGCGAATGGGAGCTGGGGGGCGGGGGCGTGCAGGAGGTCGCGGCGGGAAAGCGCGAGGGAGGGGGGGACAGGTAGAGTGAGAGGAGCTGGGGGAGGGGGTTTAGGGTGGAGGAGGGTGAGTGTTAGGAGGTTTGGAGATTAGGGAGAGAGATAGGAGTAGGGTTGTGAAGATAGGGGAGGGGGGGTTGTAGAGGTGGGTGAGGGAGAGAGGTAGAGTGAGAGGATAGGGAGATAGGTAGTAGAGGGGGTGGCGGGAGGGGGGGAGAGATAGAGAAATAGATAGAGAAAATAGATAGAGAAGTCGATAGATAGGGAAATAGATAGATAGACAGATAGGTAGGTAGGAGGAGGTGGAGAGTGGGGGAGTTAGATAGTGAGATAGGGAGCTAGAGAGATAGGAAGATAGGAGGAGTGAGGGAGGTAGATAGCGAACGGGTTAGCTAGGGGTGAGAGAGGGGGAGGCGAGTGAGGGAGGGGGATGAGGAAGGAGCAGGAGGGCAGGCTCGGGGGAAGAAGACGGAGGAGGTAGAAGAGCCGAAGACAGGAGAACAGAGGACAGAAGAACAGAAGACAGAAGAACAGAAGACCGGAAGAGCAGAAGACAGAAGAACAGAAGAACAGAAGAACAGAAGACAGAAGCACAGAAGATCGGAAGAGCAGAAGAACAGAGAAGAACACAGAAGAACAGAGAAGAACACAGAAGAACAGAGAAGAACACAGAAGAACACAGAAGAACACAGAAGAAACGAGAAGAAGAACACAGAAGACCGGAAGAACACAGAAGAACAGAAGGGAAGAACAGAAGAACAGAAGAGAAGAACAGAAGAACACAGAAGAAGATTGCAGAGGGGGAGCGAGGAGGAAGAGACAGAGAGGAGGAAAAGAAGCAGGAGCAGGAGAGACGGTGAGTGGCGCAGGGCAGGGCGAGGGGCTGGGAGGAGGGGGGTACTTACAGTTAGGTGGGTCTCAGGAACACAGGAACTCGGGAACTTGGAGGAGCTGCAGCGGCAGGGGGAGCGACCTACCCTTGGGTCAAGGGTCGCTACCACTGTCGCGCAGCGGCCGCCATAAGAGGTAGGAGGGGGGGGAGGGGTCAGCTGGGGGCGAATGGGAGCTGGGGGGCGGGGGCGTGCAGGAGGTCGCGGCGGGAAAGCGCGAGGGAGGGGGGGGGACAGGTAGAGTGAGAGGAGCTGGGGGAGGGGATTTAGGGTGGAGGAGGGTGAGTGTTAGGAGGTTTGGAGATTAGGGAGAGAGATAGGAGTAGGGTTGTGAAGATAGGGGAGGGGGGGTTGTAGAGGTGGGTGAGGGAGAGAGGTAGAGTGAGAGGATAGGGAGATAGGTAGTAGAGGGGGTGGCGGGAGGGGGGAGAGATAGAGAAATAGATAGAGAAAATAGATAGAGAAGTCGATAGATAGGGAAATAGATAGATAGACAGATAGGTAGGTAGGAGGAGGTGGAGAGTGGGGGAGTTAGATAGTGAGATAGGGAGCTAGAGAGATAGGAAGATAGGAGGAGTGAGGGAGGTAGATAGCGAACGGGTTAGCTAGGGGTGAGAGAGGGGGAGGCGAGTGAGGGAGGGGGATGAGGAAGGAGCAGGAGGGCAGGCTCGGGGGAAGAAGACGGAGGAGGTAGAAGAGCCGAAGACAGGAGAACAGAGGACAGAAGAACAGAAGACAGAAGAACAGAAGACCGGAAGAGCAGAAGACAGAAGAACAGAAGAACAGAAGACAGAAGCACAGAAGATCGGAAGAGCAGAAGAACAGAGAAGAACACAGAAGAACACAGAAGAACACAGAAGAACACAGAAGAACACAGAAGAAACGAGAAGAAGAACACAGAAGACCGGAAGAACACAGAAGAACAGAAGGGAAGAACAGAAGAACAGAAGAGAAGAACAGAAGAACACAGAAGAAGATTGCAGAGGGGGAGCGAGGAGGAAGAGACAGAGAGGAGGAAAAGAAGCAGGAGCAGGAGAGAAGGTGAGTGGCGCAGGGCAGGGCGAGGGGCTGGGAGGAGGGGGGGTACTTACAGTTAGGTGGGTCTCAGGAACACAGGAACTCGGGAACTTGGAGGAGCTGCAGCGGCAGGGGGAGCGACCTACCCTGACTATTTGTCATCACACAAAACTATTCCCACAAATTTTATTCCATTAAAATTCTGTCAGTTCTCTTTGCCTTTTAGTTCCCCTTGTTCTTGCCTTGTATTCTTCTGCCATTCTTTTCATCATTTTCTCTTCCTTCCTTCTCTTAATTCTTGCCATGATCATTAGTATTCCCCTCTTTATTCCCCAAATCCCAAAGATGCAAATTAGTACTATTAGTATTCCCTGTATTATTTTTAGTAATATTCCATTCCAAATGCCACCAAGCCAATTTCCCACTGAAGCAACTCCCTTTCCAACCTTCTCCCAAACTCCTGGTTCTTTCAATTCCTTCAAGTCTGCACTCTCTTTTGTTAGATTTGCAAGCATTGTTTTAATCTTCACACTGTTGTCTGGTATATACGTGCAACAGTGACGCGCACCAAGCATTTTGCAAACGCCGCCATCCTTTGCTAAAAGAATGTCTAGGGCAAGCCTGTTTTGAAGAGTCATAGCTCTTTCTGCTGCAAGTTCAGCATCCATCAGGATTATAGCACCTGAAAACTTTGTCAACATGTTATCCACTATAGTAGACAACTTTCTTATTTTGATGGAATTCAACACAACTCCCAATGAAGGAATCATGGCTCCAAATATATCTCCTACCACAGCAGCTGCAGTCTCTCTTTTCTGGATACGATGAGATCCAGACGTTTTTGGAATCACCGATAGGTCATCCAGTTGATAAACCTTTGGGAACACTATACCCAAATAACATCTCCCCCACCATCCCTTTGGAAGACGATAATAGGCATTATGCCCACAAATGTAATATACACCAGGTATGACAGGGTCAAGTCCGTTCAGCATGAATGTCCATTTGGCCCTAAAGATAAACGTATGTTTACATTCACTCGCTCCCACGAAAATGTTATCATAATAAGATTCACCATGATATATACAAAATTTCCCTACATGCCAAGCGTCTAAAGCTATTTTTCCTTGTGTTTTTATTGCGGCAAAAGCATAATTATCTACTGAAGTCCTCTTACTTAGCTCTTTTTCTAATTTCGCATTCATTTGTGCCCTTCTATCATCTGTGCGATCTAAAAAGCTTATTTCTACTGCAGAGAGCGAGCAGGTAAGGTTTTCCCTATGAGCGTGAGCTGTTTCAAAAGGTTGCATTGGCTCGAAAAATTCCCTCATTATTTTAGCATCCCAATCTTTAGCAATCTGGCTTAGTTGCGTTATTATAGGAACATATGCAAAGGTAACATCATAATTTGAATAAAAATACTGTATGTTAGTTTGACCATAAAATCTAGAAGTTACTAAACTACATGTAATCCCATATGTAAGAGGCATGTGGTGATAAGTCACCCCTTCCGTTACCGATGTCGGTATCTGTGTACACACATAACAATCTTTCGCATCCATAGTTTCAACATATTCTGTTAGTAGGCGATAGAAAACATTGTACGAAAGTTCCTTCTTATCATGCAAGTGTCTCTCATCTAATTCTAGTCTTTTCAATGCGGTTAGTTCAGTGACAGTAATAGGAGCAGAAGTAGAAGCATCAATTTTCTCATTCTCACCCTTACCACGCGTTGCAAGCACTATTGCCATTATTATTAGTACACATGCAGTTATCAAGCCTATACACGCATATTTACAATATTTCACTCTACTGTTTTGTGTAGCGTACTTAGTCATGATCTGTACAGAATCAGAGAGCTAGAAGCACTTATAAAGAAACGATTTAGCAATTAGTTACAAAGCTGAACGAGCGCAATGTTCACACAGTTTTCTTCAGGAGCCCAGTCACTTATCGGTTAGCAGCATTTGTCTCAATTCGGCAATAACTCAGTCTTTTATCAGTTAGCAACGTTGTCTCAAATCGGGTTTAAGAGTCAATCAGGTTATCAAAGTCTTATCAAGTTAGCAAATGTCTCATCCGGTTTAGCAATGTCTCAGCTGGTTGTATCACGTTAGATTATAGCAAGCAATGTCATTTATCACCCTTTCAATCAATAGTGTCCATAAAACTTTTCTTTTCTATTGGTATCTCTTCTTCTTCGTTCTCGAGGCTAAGAGATACAAATTTGTCGGTCCAATCGTCATTGACTACATATGCCCATTCTGGACCGGAATATCTCCTGTTTGGTATCCTTTTCCTTTTCAATTTTGCATCTCTCTTCGATTCTGCCTCACTGGTACTTTCCTCTTGGCCAAGTCTTTTTCTTCACTTGATGTTGGTACCACGACAGACACTTCCTTTCTTTTCTCTTTCACTCTTGGCCCTTCACTGTCGTTCAACGTTTCTCTAGTTCTTAGTTTTACTGGTGATATACTTGGTCTTCTCTTTGCACTGTGTCCACTTGATGGACCTGCGATCTCTTCTGAGGAAGTTTGAACAGTTTCGTTCTGTTCTGCCTTGTCCCCTCCTTCTGGGGAGTCAATCAGGTTTTTCTTTTCTTTTTCTGTACCGTCTGCTTCTGGGAAAGCCCTCCTCTGATCAGGCTCTCCTGCTTCTTCACCTCTTTCGAGCCCTTTGTCACCGTTACTTTCTTCAGGCTCTTTGTTACCTTCAGCTGCTTCAGGCTCTTTGTTACCTTCAGCTGCTTCGTCGCTGTCTGAGGTTTCTCCTTGGTCTTCCCCAAGTGAATCGGTTGTTTCGTCCTCAGAGAATATTTCTCTCTCGTCTATTTCTGCCTGTTCGCTCCTAGTTCTGTTTTGCTCTGTCTCAGCGCTCGGCACTTTGTTATCAGGTACTGGCAGTTTCAGCGCTTCAACTTCCTCATCTGTGGGACACAACACCTTCTTTGTATGACTGGCGTGAATCCAGTTGGGAACTCCCGCACACTTCACAGCGGTAGTGGTCGTCAGGATCACTTGGAAAGGGCCTTTCCAACGGGGTTCCAGACACGACTTCCTCACGTGCTTCTTTATCACGACCCAGTCACCTGCTTTCAGTGTGTGTCCTGGACCTTGGATCGGTGACAAGGTGGTTGCTTCCACCTGGTGAGAGAAAGAGCGAACCACGTCAGCCAGACCTTTGCAGTAGTCTAACACCATATCATCTGTAATATTCAAAAGCGCGTTTGCGGGAACTGCAGGAAGTCTCATGGCCCTGCCCATGAGAATTTCGTGCGGGGACAATCCAGTCTTTCTGTCAGGGGTGTTTCTCATTGACATTAACACCAAAGGCAATGCGTCAGGCCATTTCAAATTTGTCGATGCACATATTTTCGCCATTCTTGATTTCAGTGTACCATTCATCTGTTCCACCAGTCCTGAGGCTTCAGGGCGATAGCTACAATGCAGTTTTTGCTCAATGTTCAGCGCTGCGCAAAGTAACTTTATCACCTCGTTATTGAAGTGACTTCCTCTATCTGATTCTAAAGAGATCGGGAATCCGAAACGTGGTATCAACTCCCTCAACAATAGTTTTGCAACTGTAAGGCTGTCATTTCTACGTGTGGGGTATGCTTCAATCCAGTGACTAAAAATGCACACAATCACCAACACATACTTCAGACCTCCATGCACAGGCATCTCAATAAAGTCCATCTGCATTCTGCTGAACGGGCCACCCGCCCTGCCAATGTGGCTCACGTTCACAACCGTTCCCTTTCCTGGGTTCATCTGCTGACAAATGACACAACGATGGAAAACTGCTTCTGCAACTTGACGGAATCTGGGGTTAAACCAATCAGTTTTGAACAATCTTATCATGGCATCTCTCCCTAGGTGAGCCTGCCCATGATAGAACCGCGCTAGCTGCGATAAGAGACTATTTGGTAAAACAAATTTTCCTTCATTTGAAACCCATAACTCATCTGGTCTCCTTGTACATTGTGACTTAATCCAGGAAACTCTTTCATCCTCCCTGACGCTATTCTGTAATGCTTTTAGTTCATCCATTGTATCCACGACCTTCAAGGCAAATGCTTCAGCTGGTTCGAGTTCTGCTTCACTTATCAAATTCCATTCATCCCTGAGCAATATACAGTTCAAGGCACAAAATCTTGCGACTTGATCCGCATATGCATTTCCCAGGGAAACATAGTCCTGTCCTTTTGTATGAGCACTACACTTTACCACTGCAATTTCGGCTGGCATCTGAATGGCGTGTAACAATTCCCTTATTCTCTCCCCGTTTTTCACTGGGGACCCTGAAGAGGTCAGGAAACCTCTCTGTGACCATAGTTGCCCAAAGTCGTGCACAATTCCAAACCCGTACTGACTGTCAGTGTAAATGGTAACCTTCATCAATGTAGACAGTTGGCATGCTCTTGTAAGGGCTACAAGCTCTGCTACTTGTGCGGATTAGACTCCTTGAAGCCAGGATGCTTCCAAGACACCTGTTACAGTACATACAGCATATCCTGCTTTCAAAATTCCCAACCCATCTCTTAGACATGAACCATCAACAAAAATAATATGGTCATTTTCATCAAGCTTAGTATCCCTAATATCAGGTCGGGGTTTTGTGCAAAATTCAGTCACCTGAAGGCAGTCGTGCTCGACGTCTTCAGCGTTCTCAATTTCAGCATTTTCACGGGGAAGCAAGGTTGCTGGATTCAACGTAGTGCACCTTTTCAGCTGCACATTCGGTGAGCCCAGAATTATTGTTTCATACCTTGTGAGTCTTGCTCCAGTCATGTGTTGCGTTCGGGAGCGGGTCAAAAGTATCTCAACTGAGTGAGGGACCATGACTGTTAATGGGTGTCCCATCACTATTCCTTCACTCTGAGTGAGGCTGATACCAACTGCTGCTACGGCGCGCAAACACCCTGGCAGCACTGCTGCGACCGGATCCAAAGTAGCTGAAAAATACGCTACTGGTCTGTTTATGCCACCATGGGCTTGGGTCAAGACAGACAAAGAACATGCATCACGTTCATGACAAAACAATGTGAAAGGCTTTGTGTAATCAGGCATACCTAAAGCTGGAGCCCTGCACATGCATTCTTTCAATTCAATAAAAGCATCCATCTCATCTCCTTTCAGCTCAATTTCATCCAAGGCATCCTTCTGGGTCAGTTTCAGTAAAGGCTTTGCTAGAGTTGAAAAGTTGGGAATCCACTGGCGACAGTAGCTCACCATCCCCAAAAACTTCCTCACCTCCCTCCTCGTCTTTGGTGGACTCATTTGAAGTACACTTGTTATTCTGTCCTTCATTATTCTCCGTGACCCTTTCTCTATTTGATGACCCAAGTATTTTACTTTCTTCTGACAGAACTGCAACTTTGAAGGAGACACCTTGTGTCCATTCCTTCCCAAATGGTTCAGTAGAGCAATGGTGTCGGCTGTGCAGCCACTTTCTGTCTTAGATGCAGTCAGTAAGTCATCGATGTACTGTACTAGGGTTGACTCGAATGGCAATTCTAACGCTTCCAAGTCTTTCTTTAGAATCTGATTGAAAATTGACGGTGACTCCGAAAACCCTTGAGGAATTCGATACCAACTGTAAACTCTGTCTAAGAATTTGAAACAAAAGAGAAATTGGCTGTCCTCATGAAGAGGCACCGAAAAGAATGCTTGTGACAAGTCAATGACTGAGAACCACTCGGCCTCGCAAGGGACTTGAAACATTATCACAGCTGGATTCGGTACTACAGGGCAGCATTTAATTATGATGTCATTTATTTTCCTCAAGTCCTGCACGATTCGGACCTTTCCACTCGGCTTTATTAGTCCCATGATTGGTGAATTACATGGACTGCTTAACACTTCTTTCAGTACTCCCTGTTTTACAAACTCGTCAATGAGTTGGGCGACTTTCATGAGGGTGTCTTGTGCCATGTGGTATTGTGGGGTCTGGGGAAAGGTTACATTGGGTTTTACGGTCACTTTCACTGGTTCCACTCCTTTCACCAATCCCACCTCTTTTCCTGTCATATCCCACACTTCCTTTCCGACTGTTTCCCGTAATTCAGCTGGAATATCTTCTTCAGTTTTCATCGGAAAAAGGTTAATCAGAGGATATTCTTCATCGACAGTTTCCATCTCATCCCCTTCTACACTGTCCTCTTCTTCCCCATCACTGCTCGTCTGAATTCTAATTCCATCGTTCGAACACATAATCGAACATCCCAATTTGCGCAATAGGTCTCTCCCTAACAGTGCTATCGGGCTTGAGTCACATACCATAAAATTATGTGACCCTTGATAGTTACCAATTCTGACTTGTACTGGATCTGTGATTGGGTTCGTCAGGTGCCTGTTTGCTACTCCCACTACTTGAACTGTTCTCCCTGAGAGTGGCAAATTTGGTACTTCAATGCTCCTAACAGTTGAACGTGTGGCTCCTGTGTCAACCAAGAATGAAACACGATGACCCATAACTCTTCCCTCCACATATGGACCCTTTTGATCAACTTCCAAGGATGCTGCAAGCACACAATTTCCCTCCTCATCTGAACTTTCACTCTCCCATACATTGTTTATTCCATTCTCACTGTGTAATGTGAACTGTTGTACGGTGCCATTTGTATTCATCACCTGACCCGAGACCTGTGGAGGAACCATCACTTGCTGCTGACTCACTGGTGCCAAAGGTATTTGCATTTGCTGATTAGGTACCATGGGAAACTGCTGTTGCATTGGCTGCATTTGCGTCATCTGCATACGGGCATCTGCATCTGCTGCGGCTGCATGGGCTGTAATCCCTGCAGCTGATTTATGGTCTGAAAATTTGGGTTTGGACCTCTCATTTTCGGTCCCCTCATTGTCTGGAATGCATTGACATCATTGTTTTGCTGACCAACACCTGCACCTTCCTGCATCACCATCGGGCACTCGCGTTTCCAATGCCCGACGATTCCGCACACGTGACACGGCATCACCCTTTTCATTGCCTGCACACCATTCGGAATTGCAACAGTGTTCAAATCTGGACCATTACTCCCAAAGCCTCCTCTGCCTCTGCCTCTCGCCTGTGGCTGAAACACCATATTTCCCTGCGGCTGCGGCTGCGGTATCTGCTGTTGGAACCCTTGCAACCCTTGCAGACCTGTCTGAGCTGCTTTAAGTTGCATCACCATCACTTTCTCTTTCAACCTTTTCTGTTTCACTTCAATTTCGTCGCTACAGTATTTCGCATAATTCAACACCTCATCAATAGGTTTCGACTGCCAACAAATCAAATGCGTCTTTATCATCTGACTTATCTCTGGTCTCAGCCCTTCCACAAATCTAAACACAAAATGAAGCATGTCCTTCGCCTCTATTGTTTCCGTGCCACTGTAGTTCTTGAACGCCTTCAACAACCTCTCATAGTAACCATGAATCGACTCTTTAGCCTCTTGGGCAGTTCGATCAATCTTCTGCCAATCCACATTTTTCGCGGCAACCTTCGTCTTCAAATGCTCAATCACCTTATAGTACAAGCTCATTACCATAGGTGATGGTGCACCCGTATCCCTGTCTCTCTCTGGTTCACTTGTCGGCCAACCTACAGCCCTTTTGCAGTCCTCCCACAAATCTGCCGGAACCACAATCTCAAAGAGGGTGTTCAGGTCTTCCCAAAGACATTTTGCAAGCTTCACAAACCTATCAGTCTGTTGATACCATTCAATCGGTTTCTCTCTCAGTTTGGGAAAATCATCAGTAAAAGACTGAATGTCGCTTCTGTGCCACGGTACATGTATTAATTTTCCCCCTGCTGTCTCCCTCATTGGTAACATGGTTATTGCATCACTAATCTGTGATCTTTTCTCGTTGTGCTCTGGGACACTGTCTTTCCTCTTTTCCTTTTTCTTTGCCCATCTGCTTCCCCATTTGTCTAAGCACCTCCACACTTGTGCACTCTGCAGCAATTCTCTAAGGTGCGTTTTCATGCCTGCTGACCTCATGTGTTCAAAGTCTGTGGTCCCGAAATCCAATCTATAGCTCCTGCTCAAGTGTTTTGTCTTGTCTATCTCAACCCCGTTTTTGTCAGCTATTTCTTGCAACCTTCTATGTACCTTGTTCACTTCTCTCGTAATCCTAGGACATAGATACCTCAGCTCTTCTTCCGAGTAGGACTCTAACCTATTCAAACCCATAGTCCCTTCCACCAATTCTTCTGCTTCCATGTTCAACCTGACCTTATTCAGATAGTCTTCTCCCTTCCCACTGGCTGAGCTTTGTGTGGAATTCAGACTGTTGAACCACTGTGTCAGCTGTTGCGCATTCAACCTCATCAGTGTAGCATTCACATCGACTGCCATTGATGGTTGCGGCAACTTTTCAGTGTTCGATGATAGCGGTATCATCAGTGGGGGACTCGACCTCACCGCTGTTGACTGAGCACATATGGGACTAAACTCCATCAAGGACCCAGATCCAGTTGGCAGAGCCGCTATCGGAGTTGTCTCTGGAGTGTTTTCTATGCACCTCCTTTCCGTCCCACTCTGCACCATTGATCCTTGACCGCTCATACCTGAGTTAGGCTGAATGTACAAAGGTACCGGTGGACCTACAGTAATGGGTAGGGATATTGCATCTGGGTTCTGTCCATTCCCCAGGTTCTGAGGCATGTTCATTCCCACACTATGGGTCATCATTGCCGGCATGCCCGTCTGACTCCCCGTCATCTGAGCATGTGCGGTTCCCCCCTGCATCTGCTTTTGAGGCATCAAAAACTGGGTTGATTCAGCTTGTGCCAATGTTGGGTTGCGACCATTCTGTACTCCCATTACGGTTGGATCTAGAATCATTCCCGTACTGTTGTCACTGCTGTAGTACCTTGGGACCTGCGGCTGATAATTTTCTGCTGTTTTCAATATAGGCACATCTGGATATATTCTCCTAACCTGCGGTATCTGCGGGGTGAACAGTAAACTCGGGTCCTTAGATCCCGATGGCGTTTCTGAACTCGGAGTTTCATTATTCTGTACCGGTGCCGGAGGGGCAGAACTGGTACTTGGACCTTGTTCACTCTCTGCATAAGGTGGTGGACGGTCGTTCAGCAATTGCATGATGAACTCCTCATCCTCTGACTCGTCTTCTCTCCTTAACTTTTCCTCGTCCTCTCTATCTTTGGAACACCTCCTGTTTGTCTTACAGGTAGCTTTCTTGCCTGTCGCCTCTTCTTCCTTAGCAATTGCGGGAAACAATTTTATCCCCTGCAATATATCTGACCTCCACACCTTCTGTGCATTATCCCACCTAGCGTCCGCTAGTGTCTTTTCTACCTTTCTTATCCTGGTCTCGAACTTCTTTTGCTGTTGCTGTCTAGCCATTAGTTCCCAAATCGCTAGAGCCTCAAACTGTGCTGGCCTTGGAGGTACCTTCATGTCGTACATCGCGAATCTCAAATTCTCTAGGATCCTTATATTGAATGTCCCATGGATCGGGAACGCTACGCTCCCATGTCTCTCTGTCAACTTGTGCCATTGCTTTAGCCAAAGGCACGGAGCTACCCCCCTTTCCTCCATTACAATGTAAGCTGGTGTACCTTCGGGTGGCGTCTCCTCTCCTACGCTCGCTTTAATGTAAGACTCCCCCTTCATCGCACTCTTTAATGCTTTAAAAAATTTCATTTTCTCGTCTTTTATTTCACAAAGTTTGTAATCAATAAGTGACTTTAATTCCCGGAATACTCTTCGCTTGCCTTTCCCATTCCAATCGAGCCCCACGGACTGCGTCCAATCCGTGCACGGCCCTTCTTTGCAACCAACCTATCCCAGCGCGGCTCCTAGTGACGTCACACTCACACACACTGCGGCTGACAAAGCCTCGCGGCTTGTCCTCCTTCACTCCGCTCCTCTCGTAACAACTTCTGGCATGTATCGCGAGCAACCAAATAATAATAAAACAGATCTGTCGGTTTACTACAGGAAGGGTAACACAATCGCTTCAGGACCTTAGGGATTTTTCACTAGCCTCGGCAGTTATTCCATCTTTCTCGGTCCCCAATTTCGCAAGCAAATCCTGACCCGCAGACTCTGCTCTCAACTTGTCAATGATCTATTCTAGTGCACTTAGAATTTGTCAAAGCCCGAAGTCGAAGTTTTCTTTCACTCCCTTAACACACGTACCGACTCGTTGACCACGCCCGGTCAACCTATTAAACCGACCAGACCACAACATAAAACAAGTGTCTCATACACTTTTCAACATACTCCGGAGTCTCTTGACCTCGCAGGGCCCGTCTCAACAACAACAACCACGTGGACCTTTTTCTGCACAAAGCGCCACATGCACATGAAGTTCGACGACTTCCCTACTCTCACACTCGGAGTCGCACCTCCGCTATTCTCTAAAATCCTCGCAACCTTTTCAAACAATCTGCGGCAATAAGCTGTGCAAGCGCAAAACCCTGACTTCACTCATACCGTCACTATTACCGCCAACGCCGATTTCACACCTCCATTCTCTCCATTCGCAAGCTCCGAGATCCCGGGAAAGTCGCGGGGGACTTAGGGCATCATCATTCTCTCAATCTGTTTTACCCAAGAAAAATCTAATTCAACACCATATACCTCTCGAGTGGAGTCTCAAAGAGCGCAACCGTTACCTCTCGAGCGGGGTCCCAAAGGGCGCAACCGTTACCTCTCGAGTGGGGTCCCAAAGGGCGAAACCGTTACCTCTCGAGTGGGGTCCCAAAGGGCGAAACCGTTACCTCTCGAGTGGGGTCCCAAAGGGCGAAACCGTTACCTCTCGAGTGGGGTCCCAAAGGGCGAAACCATCCTCTGCTACCATCTACTGATAGAGCGTTCTGTCCTAATAAATTACCTGTATTTGGACGCTCTTGGGTCGATGAATCTTTTGACCAAGTGGGGCTCTCTTCACCCGAGATTAGTCAATTTAATCAAATCAATAATCAATAACGAACATAAGCAATGCCCTGATCAACATAACACTTCACAATTAATCCAGAAAACATTTCGGCGAACCATGACCTTTCGGCCATGAATAACCACACCAGTTCATTCAAAGTTAATGAATTTATTTCCCTATATTAACAAAGCTAGCACGATATAAATGTGTCTCAACACCAAATGATATATGTAAATGAACATTAATAGCTGTCCATAACGGCGAAAAAGATGCAATCTATGCAGCATTTGAATAACAATGCATTCGATAATAGCAACGCAAACCACTAAAACTATAATCTGTAATGGGCTAATTGCATACATTAGTCAGCATAACAAGGTCTCAAATTGCATCGTGCAACAAATGAATCCTCATCTAACCTCAAATTAGCATCTGCATGTGGGACTTCATGCAAAAAACAATTTAGCAACATTGATTTGGAAAACTCCTAACTAGGGCTCTTATCAAAAATCAGCAGTTGGTTACCTAAAAAGAAACACAATGCAATTGTACATTTTCCTTTCATATTTACCAAATTCAATCAGCATTCAAGGAAGTCTTCGTCTCACAGGTACCGGTTTCGATCAGCATGGGACGGGGCAAAGGGGGCAGGGTGGACGGGGCAATTGCCTCACAGCGGCAAGATAAAAGGACAAAACTACTACTTTATGCAAAGGGGCAGATCAAAGTGAAAGTCTCTAGAGCGAGAATTACTTAAAGTCTCTTTCTCTCGATTAGAGAAAGCATCAAAGTCTCATTCAAAATGGCGTCGAACATCAATTGGCATCGTAGAAGATGGCAAAATGACGAGGTCGGCAAGATGGGCCATAATGGCTGCAATGGGCAATAATGTCCTCAATGGGTGCAGTGGGTAATGGCCGCTTTCTTCTTGTGCACCAGGTTTAAATAATCAACAGTTCAAATCCAGTAGGGTCTTCCATTGGAGGGTTCATAGGTTGGCTTCAAATTGTCCAATCAAAAACAACAATTTACAAGCTTCTACCTAGGCCGACATTATCCTTGGAGTCGGGAACGTAAGTTGCAACATATTTTACCAATTAACTCACTTTCAGAGCTTCCATTGTCTGCACCTGCAGATTGACCTTGGAGCAAAGAAGAAGATGCCAGGCTGGCACGAAACCTTAAAGATAAGCATGTGAACCGATCTCACTGGAAAAGTACAGCTTCAAGCAGGAATACACATTTTATTAGCACATTAGAAAAACACGAGCATCTAAACCGTGAGACAAGGCAACTAGGCCGAAGCCTCCACTAAAGTTATGCTAAGTTAAAACATTTCAAACAAGCAAATCATGGCACACGTTTACGGTTATGTCAGATTAGTACAATTCTAATACATCACGTTATATAAAGCACGCTTATAAATGTTGGCGAACTACTCTGAGGGCACATTTGTCCCCGTACAATCTTTATTAGTTCGGTTAAAGTCACACTTGATTATTGCGGCACTACGTTTATGCGCTAATAAATGTAAAACCTTCGTTTCTGCGTCATCAATCCCTCCTCTGATGACTATTTGTCATCACACAAAACTATTCCCACAAATTTTATTCCATTAAAATTCTGTCAGTTCTCTTTGCCTTTTAGTTCCCCTTGTTCTTGCCTTGTATTCTTCTGCCATTCTTTTCATCATTTTCTCTTCCTTCCTTCTCTTAATTCTTGCCATGATCATTAGTATTCCCCTCTTTATTCCCCAAATCCCAAAGATGCAAATTAGTACTATTAGTATTCCCTGTATTATTTTTAGTAATATTCCATTCCAAATGCCACCAAGCCAATTTCCCACTGAAGCAACTCCCTTTCCAACCTTCTCCCAAACTCCTGGTTCTTTCAATTCCTTCAAGTCTGCACTCTCTTTTGTTAGATTTGCAAGCATTGTTTTAATCTTCACACTGTTGTCTGGTATATACGTGCAACAGTGACGCGCACCAAGCATTTTGCAAACGCCGCCATCCTTTGCTAAAAGAATGTCTAGGGCAAGCCTGTTTTGAAGAGTCATAGCTCTTTCTGCTGCAAGTTCAGCATCCATCAGGATTATAGCACCTGAAAACTTTGTCAACATGTTATCCACTATAGTAGACAACTTTCTTATTTTGATGGAATTCAACACAACTCCCAATGAAGGAATCATGGCTCCAAATATATCTCCTACCACAGCAGCTGCAGTCTCTCTTTTCTGGATACGATGAGATCCAGACGTTTTTGGAATCACCGATAGGTCATCCAGTTGATAAACCTTTGGGAACACTATACCCAAATAACATCTCCCCCACCATCCCTTTGGAAGACGATAATAGGCATTATGCCCACAAATGTAATATACACCAGGTATGACAGGGTCAAGTCCGTTCAGCATGAATGTCCATTTGGCCCTAAAGATAAACGTATGTTTACATTCACTCGCTCCCACGAAAATGTTATCATAATAAGATTCACCACGATATATACAAAATTTCCCTACATGCCAAGCGTCTAAAGCTATTTTTCCTTGTGTTTTTATTGCGGCAAAAGCATAATTATCTACTGAAGTCCTCTTACTTAGCTCTTTTTCTAATTTCGCATTCATTTGTGCCCTTCTATCATCTGTGCGATCTAAAAAGCTTATTTCTACTGCAGAGAGCGAGCAGGTAAGGTTTTCCCTATGAGCGTGAGCTGTTTCAAAAGGTTGCATTGGCTCGAAAAATTCCCTCATTATTTTAGCATCCCAATCTTTAGCAATCTGGCTTAGTTGCGTTATTATAGGAACATATGCAAAGGTAACATCATAATTTGAATAAAAATACTGTATGTTAGTTTGACCATAAAATCTAGAAGTTACTAAACTACATGTAATCCCATATGTAAGAGGCATGTGGTGATAAGTCACCCCTTCCGTTACCGATGTCGGTATCTGTGTACACACATAACAATCTTTCGCATCCATAGTTTCAACATATTCTGTTAGTAGGCGATAGAAAACATTGTACGAAAGTTCCTTCTTATCATGCAAGTGTCTCTCATCTAATTCTAGTCTTTTCAATGCGGTTAGTTCAGTGACAGTAATAGGAGCAGAAGTAGAAGCATCAATTTTCTCATTCTCACCCTTACCACGCGTTGCAAGCACTATTGCCATTATTATTAGTACACATGCAGTTATCAAGCCTATACACGCATATTTACAATATTTCACTCTACTGTTTTGTGTAGCGTACTTAGTCATGATCTGTACAGAATCAGAGAGCTAGAAGCACTTATAAAGAAACGATTTAGCAATTAGTTACAAAGCTGAACGAGCGCAATGTTCACACAGTTTTCTTCAGGAGCCCAGTCACTTATCGGTTAGCAGCATTTGTCTCAATTCGGCAATAACTCAGTCTTTTATCAGTTAGCAACGTTGTCTCAAATCGGGTTTAAGAGTCAATCAGGTTATCAAAGTCTTATCAAGTTAGCAAATGTCTCATCCGGTTTAGCAATGTCTCAGCTGGTTGTATCACGTTAGATTATAGCAAGCAATGTCATTTATCACCCTTTCAATCAATAGTGTCCATAAAACTTTTCTTTTCTATTGGTATCTCTTCTTCTTCGTTCTCGAGGCTAAGAGATACAAATTTGTCGGTCCAATCGTCATTGACTACATATGCCCATTCTGGACCGGAATATCTCCTGTTTGGTATCCTTTTCCTTTTCAATTTTGCATCTCTCTTCGATTCTGCCTCACTGGTACTTTCCTCTTGGCCAAGTCTTTTTCTTCACTTGATGTTGGTACCACGACAGACACTTCCTTTCTTTTCTCTTTCACTCTTGGCCCTTCACTGTCGTTCAACGTTTCTCTAGTTCTTAGTTTTACTGGTGATATACTTGGTCTTCTCTTTGCACTGTGTCCACTTGATGGACCTGCGATCTCTTCTGAGGAAGTTTGAACAGTTTCGTTCTGTTCTGCCTTGTCCCCTCCTTCTGGGGAGTCAATCAGGTTTTTCTTTTCTTTTTCTGTACCGTCTGCTTCTGGGAAAGCCCTCCTCTGATCAGGCTCTCCTGCTTCTTCACCTCTTTCGAGCCCTTTGTCACCGTTACTTTCTTCAGGCTCTTTGTTACCTTCAGCTGCTTCAGGCTCTTTGTTACCTTCAGCTGCTTCGTCGCTGTCTGAGGTTTCTCCTTGGTCTTCCCCAAGTGAATCGGTTGTTTCGTCCTCAGAGAATATTTCTCTCTCGTCTATTTCTGCCTGTTCGCTCCTAGTTCTGTTTTGCTCTGTCTCAGCGCTCGGCACTTTGTTATCAGGTACTGGCAGTTTCAGCGCTTCAACTTCCTCATCTGTGGGACACAACACCTTCTTTGTATGACTGGCGTGAATCCAGTTGGGAACTCCCGCACACTTCACAGCGGTAGTGGTCGTCAGGATCACTTGGAAAGGGCCTTTCCAACGGGGTTCCAGACACGACTTCCTCACGTGCTTCTTTATCACGACCCAGTCACCTGCTTTCAGTGTGTGTCCTGGACCTTGGATCGGTGACAAGGTGGTTGCTTCCACCTGGTGAGAGAAAGAGCGAACCACGTCAGCCAGACCTTTGCAGTAGTCTAACACCATATCATCTGTAATATTCAAAAGCGCGTTTGCGGGAACTGCAGGAAGTCTCATGGCCCTGCCCATGAGAATTTCGTGCGGGGACAATCCAGTCTTTCTGTCAGGGGTGTTTCTCATTGACATTAACACCAAAGGCAATGCGTCAGGCCATTTCAAATTTGTCGATGCACATATTTTCGCCATTCTTGATTTCAGTGTACCATTCATCTGTTCCACCAGTCCTGAGGCTTCAGGGCGATAGCTACAATGCAGTTTTTGCTCAATGTTCAGCGCTGCGCAAAGTAACTTTATCACCTCGTTATTGAAGTGACTTCCTCTATCTGATTCTAAAGAGATCGGGAATCCGAAACGTGGTATCAACTCCCTCAACAATAGTTTTGCAACTGTAAGGCTGTCATTTCTACGTGTGGGGTATGCTTCAATCCAGTGACTAAAAATGCACACAATCACCAACACATACTTCAGACCTCCATGCACAGGCATCTCAATAAAGTCCATCTGCATTCTGCTGAACGGGCCACCCGCCCTGCCAATGTGGCTCACGTTCACAACCGTTCCCTTTCCTGGGTTCATCTGCTGACAAATGACACAACGATGGAAAACTGCTTCTGCAACTTGACGGAATCTGGGGTTAAACCAATCAGTTTTGAACAATCTTATCATGGCATCTCTCCCTAGGTGAGCCTGCCCATGATAGAACCGCGCTAGCTGCGATAAGAGACTATTTGGTAAAACAAATTTTCCTTCATTTGAAACCCATAACTCATCTGGTCTCCTTGTACATTGTGACTTAATCCAGGAAACTCTTTCATCCTCCCTGACGCTATTCTGTAATGCTTTTAGTTCATCCATTGTATCCACGACCTTCAAGGCAAATGCTTCAGCTGGTTCGAGTTCTGCTTCACTTATCAAATTCCATTCATCCCTGAGCAATATACAGTTCAAGGCACAAAATCTTGCGACTTGATCCGCATATGCATTTCCCAGGGAAACATAGTCCTGTCCTTTTGTATGAGCACTACACTTTACCACTGCAATTTCGGCTGGCATCTGAATGGCGTGTAACAATTCCCTTATTCTCTCCCCGTTTTTCACTGGGGACCCTGAAGAGGTCAGGAAACCTCTCTGTGACCATAGTTGCCCAAAGTCGTGCACAATTCCAAACCCGTACTGACTGTCAGTGTAAATGGTAACCTTCATCAATGTAGACAGTTGGCATGCTCTTGTAAGGGCTACAAGCTCTGCTACTTGTGCGGATTAGACTCCTTGAAGCCAGGATGCTTCCAAGACACCTGTTACAGTACATACAGCATATCCTGCTTTCAAAATTCCCAACCCATCTCTTAGACATGAACCATCAACAAAAATAATATGGTCATTTTCATCAAGCTTAGTATCCCTAATATCAGGTCGGGGTTTTGTGCAAAATTCAGTCACCTGAAGGCAGTCGTGCTCGACGTCTTCAGCGTTCTCAATTTCAGCATTTTCACGGGGAAGCAAGGTTGCTGGATTCAACGTAGTGCACCTTTTCAGCTGCACATTCGGTGAGCCCAGAATTATTGTTTCATACCTTGTGAGTCTTGCTCCAGTCATGTGTTGCGTT
Source organism: Pleurodeles waltl (assembly GCF_031143425.1). Taxonomy (NCBI): domain Eukaryota; kingdom Metazoa; phylum Chordata; class Amphibia; order Caudata; family Salamandridae; genus Pleurodeles; species Pleurodeles waltl. The sequence continues at coordinate 79,215,335 of NC_090438.1, forward strand.
CGGGAGCGGGTCAAAAGTATCTCAACTGAGTGAGGGACCATGACTGTTAATGGGTGTCCCATCACTATTCCTTCACTCTGAGTGAGGCTGATACCAACTGCTGCTACGGCGCGCAAACACCCTGGCAGCACTGCTGCGACCGGATCCAAAGTAGCTGAAAAATACGCTACTGGTCTGTTTATGCCACCATGGGCTTGGGTCAAGACAGACAAAGAACATGCATCACGTTCATGACAAAACAATGTGAAAGGCTTTGTGTAATCAGGCATACCTAAAGCTGGAGCCCTGCACATGCATTCTTTCAATTCAATAAAACCATCCATCTCATCTCCTTTCAGCTCAATTTCATCCAAGGCATCCTTCTGGGTCAGTTTCAGTAAAGGCTTTGCTAGAGTTGAAAAGTTGGGAATCCACTGGCGACAGTAGCTCACCATCCCCAAAAACTTCCTCACCTCCCTCCTCGTCTTTGGTGGACTCATTTGAAGTACACTTGTTATTCTGTCCTTCATTATTCTCCGTGACCCTTTCTCTATTTGATGACCCAAGTATTTTACTTTCTTCTGACAGAACTGCAACTTTGAAGGAGACACCTTGTGTCCATTCCTTCCCAAATGGTTCAGTAGAGCAATGGTGTCGGCTGTGCAGCCACTTTCTGTCTTAGATGCAGTCAGTAAGTCATCGATGTACTGTACTAGGGTTGACTCGAATGGCAATTCTAACGCTTCCAAGTCTTTCTTTAGAATCTGATTGAAAATTGACGGTGACTCCGAAAACCCTTGAGGAATTCGATACCAACTGTAAACTCTGTCTAAGAATTTGAAACAAAAGAGAAATTGGCTGTCCTCATGAAGAGGCACCGAAAAGAATGCTTGTGACAAGTCAATGACTGAGAACCACTCGGCCTCGCAAGGGACTTGAAACATTATCACAGCTGGATTCGGTACTACAGGGCAGCATTTAATTATGATGTCATTTATTTTCCTCAAGTCCTGCACGATTCGGACCTTTCCACTCGGCTTTATTAGTCCCATGATTGGTGAATTACATGGACTGCTTAACACTTCTTTCAGTACTCCCTGTTTTACAAACTCGTCAATGAGTTGGGCGACTTTCATGAGGGTGTCTTGTGCCATGTGGTATTGTGGGGTCTGGGGAAAGGTTACATTGGGTTTTACGGTCACTTTCACTGGTTCCACTCCTTTCACCAATCCCACCTCTTTTCCTGTCATATCCCACACTTCCTTTCCGACTGTTTCCCGTAATTCAGCTGGAATATCTTCTTCAGTTATCATCGGAAAAAGGTTAATCAGAGGATATTCTTCATCGACAGTTTCCATCTCATCCCCTTCTACACTGTCCTCTTCTTCCCCATCACTGCTCGTCTGAATTCTAATTCCATCGTTCGAACACATAATCGAACATCCCAATTTGCACAATAGGTCTCTCCCTAACAGTGCTATCGGGCTTGAGTCACATACCATAAAATTATGTGACCCTTGATAGTTACCAATTCTGACTTGTACTGGATCTGTGATTGGGTTCGTCAGGTGCCTGTTTGCTACTCCCACTACTTGAACTGTTCTCCCTGAGAGTGGCAAATTTGGTACTTCAATGCTCCTAACAGTTGAACGTGTGGCTCCTGTGTCAACCAAGAATGAAACACGATGACCCATAACTCTTCCCTCCACATATGGACCCTTTTGATCAACTTCCAAGGATGCTGCAAGCACACAATTTCCCTCCTCATCTGAACTTTCACTCTCCCATACATTGTTTATTCCATTCTCACTGTGTAATGTGAACTGTTGTACGGTGCCATTTGTATTCATCACCTGACCCGAGACCTGTGGAGGAACCATCACTTGCTGCTGACTCACTGGTGCCAAAGGTATTTGCATTTGCTGATTAGGTACCATGGGAAACTGCTGTTGCATTGGCTGCATTTGCGTCATCTGCATACGGGCATCTGCATCTGCTGCGGCTGCATGGGCTGTAATCCCTGCAGCTGATTTATGGTCTGAAAATTTGGGTTTGGACCTCTCATTTTCGGTCCCCTCATTGTCTGGAATGCATTGACATCATTGTTTTGCTGACCAACAACTGCACCTTCCTGCATCACCATCGGGCACTTGCGTTTCCAATGCCCGACGATTCCGCACACGTGACACGGCATCACCCTTTTCATTGCCTGCACACCATTCGGAATTGCAACAGTGTTCAAATCCGGACCATTACTCCCAAAGCCTCCTCTGCCTCTGCCTCTCGCCTGTGGCTGAAACACCATATTTCCCTGCGGCTGCAGCTGCGGTATCTGCTGTTGGAACCCTTGCAACCCTTGCAGACCTGTCTGAGCTGCTTTAAGTTGCATCACCATCACTTTCTCTTTCAACCTTTTCTGTTTCACTTCAATTTCGTCGCTACAGTATTTCGCATAATTCAACACCTCATCAATAGGTTTCGACTGCCAACAAATCAAATGCGTCTTTATCATCTGACTTATCTCTGGTCTCAGCCCTTCCACAAATCTAAACACAAAATGAAGCATGTCCTTCGCCTCTATTGTTTCCGTGCCACTGTAGTTCTTGAACGCCTTCAACAACCTCTCATAGTAACCATGAATCGACTCTTTAGCCTCTTGGGCAGTTCGATCAATCTTCTGCCAATCCACATTTTTCGTGGCAACCTTCGTCTTCAAATGCTCAATCACCTTATAGTACAAGCTCATTACCATAGGTGATGGTGCACCCGTATCCCTGTCTCTCTCTGGTTCACTTGTCGGCCAACCTACAGCCCTTTTGCAGTCCTCCCACAAATCTGCCGGAACCACAATCTCAAAGAGGGTGTTCAGGTCTTCCCAAAGACATTTTGCAAGCTTCACAAACCTATCAGTCTGTTGATACCATTCAATCGGTTTCTCTCTCAGTTTGGGAAAATCATCAGTAAAAGACTGAATGTCGCTTCTGTGCCACGGTACATGTATTAATTTTCCCCCTGCTGTCTCCCTCATTGGTAACATGGTTATTGCATCACTACTCTGTGATCTTTTCTCGTTGTGCTCTGGGACACTGTCTTTCCTCTTTTCCTTTTTCTTTGCCCATCTGCTTCCCCATTTGTCTAAGCACCTCCACACTTGTGCACTCTGCAGCAATTCTCTAAGGTGCGTTTTCATGCCTGCTGACCTCATGTGTTCAAAGTCTGTGGTCCCGAAATCCAATCTATAGCTCCTGCTCAAGTGTTTTGTCTTGTCTATCTCAACCCCGTTTTTGTCAGCTATTTCTTGCAACCTTCTATGTACCTTGTTCACTTCTCTCGTAATCCTAGGACATAGATACCTCAGCTCTTCTTCCGAGTAGGACTCTAACCTATTCAAACCCATAGTCCCTTCCACCAATTCTTCTGCTTCCATGTTCAACCTGACCTTATTCAGATAGTCTTCTCCCTTCCCACTGGCTGAGCTTTGTGTGGAATTCAGACTGTTGAACCACTGTGTCAGCTGTTGCGCATTCAACCTCATCAGTGTAGCATTCACATCGACTGCCATTGATGGTTGCGGCAACTTTTCAGTGTTCGATGATAGCGGTATCATCAGTGGGGGACTCGACCTCACCGCTGTTGACTGAGCACATATGGGACTAAACTCCATCAAGGACCCAGATCCAGTTGGCAGAGCCGCTATCGGAGTTGTCTCTGGAGTGTTTTCTATGCACCTCCTTTCCGTCCCACTCTGCACCATTGATCCTTGACCGCTCATACCTGAGTTAGGCTGAATGTACAAAGGTACCGGTGGACCTACAGTAATGGGTAGGGATATTGCATCTGGGTTCTGTCCATTCCCCAGGTTCTGAGGCATGTTCATTCCCACACTATGGGTCATCATTGCCGGCATGCCCGTCTGACTCCCCGTCATCTGAGCATGTGCGGTTCCCCCCTGCATCTGCTTTTGAGGCATCAAAAACTGGGTTGATTCAGCTTGTGCCAATGTTGGGTTGCGACCATTCTGTACTCCCATTACGGTTGGATCTAGAATCATTCCCGTACTGTTGTCACTGCTGTAGTACCTTGGGACCTGCGGCTGATAATTTTCTGCTGTTTTCAATATAGGCACATCTGGATATATTCTCCTAACCTGCGGTATCTGCGGGGTGAACAGTAAACTCGGGTCCTTAGATCCCGATGGCGTTTCTGAACTCGGAGTTTCATTATTCTGTACCGGTGCCGGAGGGGCAGAACTGGTACTTGGACCTTGTTCACTCTCTGCATAAGGTGGTGGACGGTCGTTCAGCAATTGCATGATGAACTCCTCATCCTCTGACTCGTCTTCTCTCCTTAACTTTTCCTCGTCCTCTCTATCTTTGGAACACCTCCTGTTTGTCTTACAGGTAGCTTTCTTGCCTGTCGCCTCTTCTTCCTTAGCAATTGCGGGAAACAATTTTATCCCCTGCAATATATCTGACCTCCACACCTTCTGTGCATTATCCCACCTAGCATCCGCTAGTGTCTTTTCTACCTTTCTTATCCTGGTCTCGAACTTCTTTTGCTGTTGCTGTCTAGCCATTAGTTCCCAAATCGCTAGAGCCTCAAACTGTGCTGGCCTTGGAGGTACCTTCATGTCGTACATCGCGAATCTCAAATTCTCTAGGATCCTTATATTGAATGTCCCATGGATCGGGAACGCTACGCTCCCATGTCTCTCTGTCAGCTTGTGCCATTGCTTTAGCCAAAGGCACGGAGCTACCCCCCTTTCCTCCATTACAATGTAAGCTGGTGTACCTTCGGGTGGCGTCTCCTCTCCTACGCTCGCTTTAATGTAAGACTCCCCCTTCATCGCACTCTTTAATGCTTTAAAAAATTTCATTTTCTCGTCTTTTATTTCACAAAGTTTGTAATCAATAAGTGACTTTAATTCCCGGAATACTCTTCGCTTGCCTTTCCCATTCCAATCGAGCCCCACGGACTGCGTCCAATCCGTGCACGGCCCTTCTTTGCAACCAACCTATCCCAGCGCGGCTCCTAGTGACGTCACACTCACACACACTGCGGCTGACAAAGCCTCGCGGCTTGTCCTCCTTCACTCCGCTCCTCTCGTAACAACTTCTGGCATGTATCGCGAGCAACCAAATAATAATAAAACAGATCTGTCGGTTTACTACAGGAAGGGTAACACAATCGCTTCAGGACCTTAGGGATTTTTCACTAGCCTCGGCAGTTATTCCATCTTTCTCGGTCCCCAATTTCGCAAGCAAATCCTGACCCGCAGACTCTGCTCTCAACTTGTCAATGATCTATTCTAGTGCACTTAGAATTTGTCAAAGCCCGAAGTCGAAGTTTTCTTTCACTCCCTTAACACACGTACCGACTCGTTGACCACGCCCGGTCAACCTATTAAACCGACCAGACCACAACATAAAACAAGTGTCTCATACACTTTTCAACATACTCCGGAGTCTCTTGACCTCGCAGGGCCCGTCTCAACAACAACAACCACGTGGACCTTTTTCTGCACAAAGCGCCACATGCACATGAAGTTCGACGACTTCCCTACTCTCACACTCGGAGTCGCACCTCCGCTATTCTCTAAAATCCTCGCAACCTTTTCAAACAATCTGCGGCAATAAGCTGTGCAAGCGCAAAACCCTGACTTCACTCATACCGTCACTAGTACCGCCAACGCCGATTTCACACCTCCATTCTCTCCATTCGCAAGCTCCGAGATCCCGGGAAAGTCGCGGGGGACTTAGGGCATCATCATTCTCTCAATCTGTTTTACCCAAGAAAAATCTAATTCAACACCATATACCTCTCGAGTGGAGTCTCAAAGAGCGCAACCGTTACCTCTCGAGCGGGGTCCCAAAGGGCGCAACCGTTACCTCTCGAGTGGGGTCCCAAAGGGCGAAACCGTTACCTCTCGAGTGGGGTCCCAAAGGGCGAAACCATTACCTCTCGAGTGGGGTCCCAAAGGGCGAAACCGTTACCTCTCGAGTGGGGTCCCAAAGGGCGAAACCATCCTCTGCTACCATCTACTGATAGAGCGTTCTGTCCTAATAAATTACCTGTATTTGGACGCTCTTGGGTCGATGAATCTTTTGACCAAGTGGGGCTCTCTTCACCCGAGATTAGTCAATTTAATCAAATCAATAATCAATAACGAACATAAGCAATGCCCTGATCAACATAACACTTCACAATTAATCCAGAAAACATTTCGGCGAACCATGACCTTTCGGCCATGAATAACCACACCAGTTCATTCAAAGTTAATGAATTTATTTCCCTATATTAACAAAGCTAGCACGATATAAATGTGTCTCAACACCAAATGATATATGTAAATGAACATTAATAGCTGTCCATAACGGCGAAAAAGATGCAATCTATGCAGCATTTGAATAACAATGCATTCGATAATAGCAACGCAAACCACTAAAACTATAATCTGTAATGGGCTAATTGCATACATTAGTCAGCATAACAAGGTCTCAAATTGCATCGTGCAACAAATGAATCCTCATCTAACCTCAAATTAGCATCTGCATGTGGGACTTCATGCAAAAAACAATTTAGCAACATTGATTTGGAAAACTCCTAACTAGGGCTCTTATCAAAAATCAGCAGTTGGTTACCTAAAAAGAAACACAATGCAATTGTACATTTTCCTTTCATATTTACCAAATTCAATCAGCATTCAAGGAAGTCTTCGTCTCACAGGTACCGGTTTCGATCAGCATGGGACAGGGCAAAGGGGGCAGGGTGGACGGGGCAATTGCCTCACAGCGGCAAGATAAAAGGACACAACTACTACTTCATGCAAAGGGGCAGATCAAAGTGAAAGTCTCTAGAGCAAGAATTACTTAAAGTCTCTTTCTCTCGATTAGAGAAAGCATCAAAGTCTCATTCAAAATGGCGTCGAACATCAATTGGCATCGTAGAAGATGGCAAAATGACGAGGTCGGCAAGATGGGCCATAATGGATGCAATGGGCAATAATGTCCTCAATGGGTGCAGTGGGTAATGGCCGCTTTCTTCTTGTGCACCAGGTTTAAATAATCAACAGTTCAAATCCAGTAGGGTCTTCCATTGGAGGGTTCATAGGTTGGCTTCAAATTGTCCAATCAAAAACAACAATTTACAAGCTTCTACCTAGGCCTACATTATCCTTGGAGTCGGGAACGTAAGTTGCAACATATTTTACCAATTAACTCACTTTCAGAGCTTCCATTGTCTGCACCTGCAGATTGACCTTGGAGCAAAGAAGAAGATGCCAGGCTGGCACGAAACCTTAAAGATAAGCATGTGAACCGATCTCACTGGAAAAGTACAGCTTCAAGCAGGAATACACGTTTTATTAGCACATTAGAAAAACACGAGCATCTAAACCTTGAGACAAGGCAACTAGGCCGAAGCCTCCACTAAAGTTATGCTAAGTTAAAACATTTCAAACAAGCAAATCATGGCACACGTTTACGGTTATGTCAGATTAGTACAATTCTAATACATCACGTTATATAAAGCACGCTTATAAATGTTGGCGAACTACTCTGAGGGCACATTTGTCCCCGTACAATCTTTATTAGTTCGGTTAAAGTCACACTTGATTATTGCGGCACTACGTTTATGCGCTAATAAATGTAAAACCTTCGTTTCTGCCTCATCAGCACTGCACAGAGGCATGTGATCCTTTCACCGAATAGCATTCCTCGAAGCACTGATGCCATGAGTGATACAGGCCACACAAAGGAGCGCTGCATAGTAAAAAGGGCGCTCACGGGATCTGTGCTTAAAGTTCAGTTTCGGGCCTCTGCCTGCACGGGTTTATCCCACCAGAAAGAAAGATGTGTTCCTGGAAAGCAATAGTTCTACCTATTTCAATTGCGCAGCGCTCAAACCAATGGCTTCTTTGCTCTTATAAACGTCAGGGGTGTCTGTGGCACAATTAAAAGGGCATCTTTAGTTTTTATTCCGTTTGCCTGATTTATTTTTGCTGTCTTATGCCCTTGTAAATACCTCATACCACAATGGCAGAGAAGGCATGCCTTTAACTATATTTGACCTTTTATTTTATTTTCCTCTCAAATCCAATTGTGAAAGTGGGGAGCAGCTTTAACATTCCTCCGAGAACTGGGAGAGAAAGTCATTTCTATTTTATCCGCGCACTAAAGCTGTCTGCTCGGGGGTATTTATAGAAACCGCGGCTCCTGCAGCCAGTCTGGATAGACATGTTACTGCGGTGGCAGGAGCTGTCACACTGCTCGGCGGAGCAGAGAACGAGGGTGAATTTCAGTGAATTACTGCTCCCATCTTGACAAGTCTCTCGGAGAAGCCACGTCTGGAGCTGTTTTGCGGTTTCGAAATAATGATTAGAGACCTGGATCACTTCAAGGGAAGATTTAAATGCTGTGTTCAGAATAATAAGTCTCACTTGCAGGGCCTGGCTGGAAAGAAACCTGGGGGCTTCCAAGCAAGATGTGGGGAATGACTGTGAATGATTCATGGTGCGCTCACAACGTGCAAGTCACACAGCTTCACACCACCTCCACCGCTTCTTTCTGGGTACATCCACTGCGGGGCTGGGCACCTGGTGCCAACAATTTCCTTCTCCACAAAGGGTTCTTGGGCAATAATACCAATAATACCAACACCAACACCAGCTTTCACCTCTAACTAGACCAGGTATGGGCAATACACAGAGGGCCTCATTTACAAGGAGCTTGTGCCGTCCTTGTGTCATTCTTTTTGATGCAGTAGCAGCACACTCAGTGCTCCACACTGCTCCACATCTACAAACTGATGCATTGGGCCGAGTGCATCAGTTTGTAGAGGCCTGTGTGACATTATTCCTGCACCAGGTATAATATATGCAGGGTACGCCTTCCTATGTTAAAAGCTATGCAGATCTGACACAGTGAAATTTACAACTTTTCACTGTATCACTGCGATTTGACTGTGTCAAAATTCTAAAGCCTGCTCAGACCAGGCGTAAGGATTGATGCAGAGCTGTTAACTTAGGACTCTCCTCTGTGTTCTGATGCATTGCTGGAGTTGAGTCAGTTTTATGATGCAACTCACCAATGTGTCACTCTAGCGCCAACAGATGTGTCAGAAGTTCTGATGCATCTGTGAAAACCTGCGCTATGGGCATTTGCAGCATGCGCAAGAAATCTGACACATCAATGCCGATGTGCCAGTTTTTGAAAATTAGGCTTAAACTTTGGTACATAACATACAACTCCAGGGCACCACACAACGCACCAACCCGACTGGGGTACCTGTGTCCTGACCAGCTTTCAGGCAAAGCCCCCATCCATAATCAACTCCGGGCCACCTAGGGTAGGGCTGAAAGGTCTAGAACCACCAGCAGGCCAGTTCTCACTCAAGACAACCCTGTGCACTCCAAGATCATTACCCCATCAAGGGGTCAAAAACATCCAATTATTCCAATTCCTGCAGTTTCCCCATTGTCTTCTGGTCAAATTTTATACAACAGGGCAATGAGGTTACTGCCGAATTCGGCCTCCTACTTCCATACCTGAACTTCCTTGGATATCGCCCTCATGACTGTTTGCATGGCAACTTCCTCTCCAGAAAGAGATAGGTGCACCTCATAAACTGCAGAGCATATTGCTAGATGGTACCCATCAAAGATCTAGAATATATTTTCAGCCGAGTGATTAATGACTTAACTGCTTCATTCATAGGTCCAAGGAGTGAGCCGCTTGGCCAACCGATTGTGGAATGACCTCTGACCCAAATATTGACAGTTCTGGGATCCTCTGTTTAACTTTTGAGAGCGATGCAAAACAAGGCCGGATGAGCCCCCTCTAGATGTTTGACAGCCAACTCCTGAAGCCAAATGAAGGCACTCCATCATGGATGTACAGAACTACTTACCCTCTCTGTGCATTACATGCCTGTTTTAGACTTCTTGACCAGGAGACTCGTGGACACTTCACAGCTAGCTCCACCCAGTGCAATCCCTATCTCCATTGAGACAGACATGTCATTGTGGCAATTGACACTGTCATAGAATGGCGATTCACTGAATCCTGACCACATTACCTTTGCATCCAGAAAGTTGGAGCTGAAACAGATATGCCATGATGCAGCTGCCATCCCTGCTGATAGCCCCCTTTGCAATAGCTCTAGACCGTTGCAGGTCCATTTCTTGAACATTTTTCTTTCATGGATACCGCATTGGTGACTCCATCCAATGAAAGCCATATGTCATAAGCAATAGGCATATCCCACTGCTAGGACTGCCACCACCCACAACGCCCCTTTCCCCTTTCTTGGTCTTTTTATTAGGCCAGCTGCATCCCAGGACATTTATCTCCCATATTGGGCTAAGCCTGTATGTTATGCAAATACCACTACCAAAAGTAAATGCCCACTGTTAGAAATGGGGTCTTTAGTTGGTGGTCAGGTTACCCCCTGTCCAAGCAAGGACCTTCACCCTAGTCAGGGTAAAGGAGAATCACCCTCAGTTAACCCCCGCTCACCCCCTTGGTAGCTTGCCACGAGCAGACAGGCTTAACTTCAGAAGCAATGTGTAAAGTATTTGTACCAACACACACATTATTACAGTGAAAACACTACAACATGACACAGCACAGGTTTAGAAAAATATATATATTTAGTCGGGCGGGATCAGCGACTGCAGCCACGCAAGGCCTACAGGGTCGTTAGACTTCTACAAGGTCCATGGCCTCGGGTCAGGCAGCACCGCGTTTCAAGGGTAGCGGCATCAGCTCACAGGGTCGTCGGCGTCGCACTCAGTGATGTCCACGGCCTCGGGCAACTAGCGTTGCGGTTCCGGTCAGCGGCGTCCTTTGTGACATTGCATGGCATCCGCTGACGTCGTTAGCCTGGTTCTTGTCCAGGAATTCACTTCCAGGGGTCCAGGAACTGGAATGGCACCCTCTGGCAAGCTAAAGTCCACAGCAAGTAGACTCAGGTCTGGTTGGTGAAGCCTTTGCTGTCCCTGAGACAAGCTCTACTCCAAGACCTGGGAGTTACTTCTCAAGCAGGAATGCAACAAAGTCTAGTCTCTTTCCCCTTGCACAGGCAGAAGCAGCAACTGCAGGATAGCCCAACACAGCACAGGCCAGGGCGGCACTTCTCCTCAGCTCTTCTCCAGGCAGACAATCCTCTTGAATCCTTGAAATAATTTAATTTGCAGGGGTTTTGGGTACTCTTCTTATACTCCTTTCTGCCTTTGAAGTAGGCAAACTTCAAAGAAAAGTCTCCCTTGTTTTCAAGATCCTGCCTTGCCCAGGCCAGGCCCCAGACACACACCAGGGGGTTGGAGATTGCATTGTGTGAGGGCGGGTACAGCCCATTCAGGTGTAAGTGACCACTCCTCCCCTCCCCTCAGCCCAGATGGCTGATCAGGATATGCAGACTACACCCCAGCTCCCTTTGTGTCACTGTCTAGAGGAGAGGTGTAATCAGCTCAACTGTGAAAATGACCTAGACATGGAATCCACAAACAGGCAGAGTCACAGAATGGTTTAAGCAAGAAAATGCCTACTTTCTAAAAGTGGCATTTTTTCAACACACAATACAAAAACCAACTCCACTAAAAGATGCATTTTTAAATTGTGAGTTCAGAGACCCTAAACTCCACATTTCTATCTGCTCCCAAAGGAAATCCACACTTGAATAAGATTTAAAGGCAGCCTCCATGTTAACCTATGAGATAGGCCTTGCAACAGTAAAAATCGAATTTGGCGGTATTTCACAGTCAGGACACATAAAACACATTAGTATATGTCCTACCTTAAACATACACTGCACCCTGCCCATGGGGCTACCTGGGGCCTAACTTAGGAGTGCCTTACATGTATGGAAAGGGAAGGTTTAGGCCTGGCAAGTGGGTACACTGGCCAAGTTGAATTGGAAATTTAAAACTGCACACGCAGGCACTGCAGTGGCAGGTCTGAACCATGTTTACAGGGCTACTCATGTTGGTGGCACAACCAGTGCTGCAGGCCCACTAGTAGCATTTGATTTACAGTCCCTGGGCACCTCTAGGTCACTGTACTAGGAACTTACTAGTAAACCAAATAGGCCAATCATGGAAAGACAATTACACATACAATTTACATAGGAGCACTTGCACTTTAGCACAGGATAGCAGTGGTAATGTGACCAGAGTATCAGAAACAGCAAAAACAGAGTCCAGCACACATCAACAACCTGGGAAACATAGGCAAAAAGTTAGGGGAGACCACGCCAAGGATGCCAGGTCTAACACCCAGAAGCACGAAGTTTAGAATGCCTGACTCCTTTATGGCACTTAACTGCATAAGCCCCATGACATGCACCATGCCAGCTATAAGTAACTATAAGTAACGCTGCACTAGGAGGAGAAACAGCAGCTTTACTGGTAATGCTAACACATCAGGATTATCAGGTGGACTCTTTCAGTCTCGTGCACTTTCTTTGCTCACCTCTTGAGGGCTCAACTAAGAGTATGTCGGTAACCCCGGTTGCTTTGCTTCACCCAGTTGTTATAGGATTCAGCTACTGCCCACAGTAGTGCACGAGGAGGAATATGCAGGTGACTTACTTGTCTTTCTTGGCGAGGAGCCACCAGGCCAGTTACCCCTACATTGTTTCGCAGTGTGCAAAAAGTTAACATTGCCATGCAGGCCAATGGGGTGAGTTAGTCTCCTATGCCCATCATAGTTCACTCCAGAATTTGCCTTTCCCTTTGCCCACTCGTGTGACTTCTGCTCATAGAAACTGTGGTAAACTCAAGCCTTCATTCTCCCTTTACTGTAGCCAATAAATAAGTATTGCTATACTGCTTCTGAGCAATACCAATCTGAATTGCTTCAACAAGTACAAATACGACGTCACTGAGATCTTCTACATATCTCACTACCTCATTCACCTAAAGTCCAATCCGAGCCTTATACAGCAGATCCTCTGTGCAGATTGCTGCAGCTTCCTCGCTGCATCGACCTTTGGCATATGGATCAACCGGAAATGAGTACGACCTGGCGATATAGAATACCCTACCAACTGGGACTGTGCGTCAGGGCAGGTACACAAAATTGGCAGAGAACTGGTGATCAAACATGTGCCTTATAAAACCCACTCCTCCTTCCACCCTATGGTCCCTCCGCCACCGTGCCCGTGTGAGAAAGAGGGGAAGATCCTTCCAATTACATGACCCCTTCAATTTTTGTTACTTCCAAGACTTTGAGGCAGTTCCAGGGTTGCTGCGAGGTGCCAACTGCCAAGCTCATCTCATCAAGTGTATCAGTACTTGGAAGGGAGATATTTTCACTTCCCCCTTAAACTGGATCTGCTGAACGTTTCCCACAAGTTATTGGCTTCTCTGGATTTATCGTGACCAGGGGAGCTCAACAAATGACCACACAAGAGATTTGAGAATACACCTTTGCCCAATATTTTTAGGAGCCAAATGCTCTTTGCGAAACTGCTCTTCAGCCTTTCCCTGGAATGTTTACGCCTGCATTGAGCTTTGGACATATAGGTCACTTGGGGAGGGTGCTTTATGGCAATCGCTCCAACCCTGGAGGAAATTATTGTATCTCAATTTGTGAATTATACAAGAATAAAATAATCTACTGCAACATAACAAAACGCTACTAACATATTCTGGTTAAATACACAGTGATTACATAAGATTGGGAAATACCCGCGTCAATACTTAATTTGTAAATAAAAACGTGCGGGTGCCCAAAGCTCTCCTCTGAAACACGCTGCTGCTGCAATTAAATGTACAAGTATATAATACTGAGGCAGCGTCATCCTGAAGTCATCTCGGGCCTCTAATCAATTTACAGCCGATCCCTGTCCTACAGCTCACTCCTGCAGCTTTCTGCTTTGTCCCTTTGAGGAGCTTTTTCGTTTTTTTCTTCCTCTGTCTTTCGCACACCTGTCTTTTGCTCTCAATAAATGCTTGAAGCAGAAAAATAAGTGCCGGCCCTCAAAAATGAGTGTCGGTGCCGCGCATTGGAAATCACCGGCTCAAATTAAGCAGTGACCCGCATGTTTTACCATCTTTATTCTCTGGATGTACACTATAGACTACCATCAAGATTTGTCATCACTTGCATAGCCTGCCTAACTCCAGTAAACAAGTCCAGGGACATAAGTCACTAGCTGAAATTGAACTATTTTCTAACAAATTTCTTACAGCAGGAACAAACTTCCCCAAGTTTGCACTTTCATAGCATGTGTGTTGGCTGGTGTCTATAATTACCCTCAGATTTACCTGTAGATCATGTTCTAAACTACGGCGATAACTAAAGGTGTGTACAATTTTGGTGGGTAGGTTTTGATGCTGTCCGTTGACATATTAGGCTCGGGAAGCCAGACCATGGCATATCGCATTCTACTCATAACTTGCCCACCATAATCATCCTGCAACTGGCATGATCCTGATAGCGCGTCCAGTCTTTATAAATTACCTGTACTTGGACACGCCGGAGGTCGGTGAACCTTTTAACAGAGTTGGGTTCTCCTCATCCAAGAATAGTCGGATCACTCAAATAAATAATCAATAACCATTGTAATCGATATCCAATACTTAATCAATAGATCAAACGACACATTAGGAATCAAAAACAATCGGTATTTTGACGCACCATGACCTTTTAGTCATGAATAACCACACCAGTTTATTTGAAGTTAATGAATTTATTTACCTATATTAACAAAGCTAGCATGATATAAGTGAATCTCAAAATCAAATGATATATGTATATGAACATTACTAGCTGTCCATAGCGGCGGAAGAAACGCAATCTACGCAAAATCTGAATTATAATGCACTTGGTTATAGCAATGCAAATCACTAATATAAGTAACTGAATTTGACTAATTGCATACATTGGTCAGCATAACAAGATTTCAATTTAGCATGGTGCATCTAGTGAATACTTCAACTAACCTCTAATTAGCATTGGCATGTGGTGCTTCATGCAAAACAAATTTAGTCAACACAAATTTAGAAAACTTCTAGCTTGGGCCCTATCAAAATAAGCAGTTGGTACCTAGGAAGGAAAACATAATGCATAATACAATTATCCTTTCATATTTACCAAATACAATCAGCATTCAAGAAAAGTCTTCGTCCTTCAGGTACCGGTTGGATCAGCATGGGGCGGATTTCAAGGGGGCAAAGTTAAGGGCAAGTTTCCATGCGGCAGCAAGGAGAATGGGGTAAAAGTTACTGCATGGGCAGAACGGGGCAAAATTAAAGTTAAAGTCTCTAGGGTGAGAATTCTTTAAAGTCTCTTTCTCTGCGACAGAGAAAAGGCATCGAAGATATCGTCTAAGATGGCTTCTTGAATCAGGCTTCAAAATGGCATCAAAGGAAATGGCTGACTTCTCTTTGTCCGGTGGGTTTAAGTAAGAAACATTCCAAATTCTTCAGGGTCTTCCATTGGAGGGTTCATAGGGTGGCTTCAATTTGACCAATGAATAGTGTCTTTCTCCTAGTACTCATTTATACATAGATTGTCCTTGGAGCCTTGGAACACAAGTTTGCCAATTATTTCGGTATCAGTGCTTTTATTGTCCGCACCTGCAGGAGCTGACCTTGCATCAAAAGGGATGCAACCAGCCTAGCACGAAACTTTGAGATAAGTGTATTAGTCATTTCTACTGGAAAAATACAACCTTTAAAGTGAAATAATATGTCTTTGTTAGTGCAAGTGAAAACCACGCAGTTAAATTTGAGACCAAGCAACTAGGCGAAAGCCTCTGCTAAATGTAGGCTAAGCATAAAACAGTTTCAACAAGAAATCATAGAATACATTTGCAATTATGACGGATTACTACATTTTCAATTCTTCATGATTAATTAAGCCTGTTTATAATAATGGCGAACTTCCCCGTGGGCACAATTTCCCACGTATATTATTTTTCTTTGCTAAAATCACACTACCTTATACGATTTTGCTTACATGATATATGAATATTTGTTAGCCCTTTATTTTCTGCGTCATCAATCCCATCTGCCACACAGTCTGAGGCATTTGTGTCCAAACTCCCAAGCACCTGCCATTCCATCTCTTCGGAAAGTGGCACAAACTGCAAACCGACATCCTGCGGTGCGAGGTTCCTTCGTAGAAGATCCTTCCCCCACCCACCGCAAACTTACTTCGAGTGCCACTTCAGTGTCCCAAAGAAAGTCAGCACATCATAGATTAATACCCGTCTCCACTGATGAAGCAGAAAATGAAGGTTTTGATTTATTAACGCATAAACGTAGTGTGAAACAATCATGTGTGATATTAACCGAATTAATGAAGATTGTACGGGGACAAAATGTGCCCTCAGAGTAGTTTGCCATCATTCATACGCGTGCTTTATATAACGTGGTGTATTAGAATTGCACTAATCCGACATAATCATAAACGTGTGCTACGATTTGCTTGTTTGAAATGCTTTAGCTTAGCACTACTTTAGCGGAGGCTTTGGCCTAGTTGCCTGGTCTCACGGTTTAGATGTTTGTATTTTTCCACTGTGCTATTAAACGTGTATTTCTGCTTGAAGCTGTACTTTTTCAACAGAAACTGTTCACATGCTTATCTTAAAGTTGGTGCCAGCCTGGCATATTTTCTCTTTAATTCAAGGTCGACTTGCAGGTGCGGACAATGGAGGCTCTGAGAGTAAGCTAATCGAGAGACAATGTTGCAAATTACGTACCCATCTCCAAGGATAATGTATGCTTAAGTAAAAGCTTGAGAACTGTCGTTTTTGATTGGTCAATTTGAAGCTAACCTATGAACCCACCAATGGAGACCCTACTGGACTTGAACTGTTGTCTATAAAACCCAGGTGCACGAGAGGAAAGCTCTCTATCTTCGGACATCCCGCCATTTTGACTTCGTAGCTACTATGGCCCATTTTGCTGCGACGCCATTTTGAGAGACTTTGATGCTTTCTCTAATCGAGAGAAAGAGACCTTAATGATTCTTGCCCTAGAGACTTTAACTTTGATTTGCCCCTTTGCATGAAGTAGTAATCTTATCTTGCCGCCGTGAGGCAATTGCCCCGTTCACCCCTGCCCCTTTGTCCCGACCCATGCTGATCGAGAAACGATACCTGTGAGACGAAGAATTCATTGATTGCTGATCGGAATTGGTAATTATGAAAGGAAATTGTAAAATTGCATTGTGTTTCTTTTAGGTAACCAACTGCTGATTTTGATAAGGACCCTAGCTAGGAGTTTTCTAAATTAATGTTGCTAAATTGCTTTTGCATGAAGTCCCACATGCTGATGCTAATTTGAGGTTAGACGAGGATTCCATATGTCGCACGATGCAATTTGAGATCTTGTTATGCTGACTAAATGTACGCAATTAGCCCATTGCAGATTATCGTATTAGTGCTTTGTATTGCCACTATCGAATGCCTTGTGATTCAAATGCTACATAGATTACACTTGTTTCGACGATATGGACAGCTATTAATGTTCATTTATGTTTATCATTTAGTGTTGAGACACATTTATATTGTGCTAGCTTTGTTAATATAGGGAAATAAATTCACTAACTTCGCAATAAACTGGTGTGGTTATTCCTGACTGAAAGGTCAGGGTTCGCCGAAATGTATTCTGGATTGATTGTAAAGTGTTATGTTGTTCAAGGTGTTGTTTATGTTCGTTATTGATTATCGATATAAGGTGATTGATCGATTAAAAGTACAGAGAGTTCCCACTTAGTCAAAAGATTCATCGACCTACAGAGCGTCCGAACGCAGGTAAATTGTTACCACGTTCCGCTCTATCACCACCCTGAGCTGCTTTTCCCACCGCCTCTGCGAAGGGCGGTGCCAATGTTGCAGGCATTTTTACCGAGGCAACAAGTTAGTACGGGTTCCTACAGAAGCCCCAGTGGCGTAAAGGAACTTGAGCCCCCCTTCGCAGAACATGGAGGGGACCTCCTCCAAAATCACTCAGGCAAGAAGCTGTGCTGAGGGGGCCCCCTGCACAGAACATGGGGGTGGCTCATCCCGACTCATTCAGGTCAGGTGCTGCGCTGAGGAGACCCCCTCCGGAGAACATGGAGGGGACCCCCCTCCGGACTCATTCAGGCCAAGTGCTGTGCTGAGGGGCCATCTACACAGAACATGGAGGGGCCCTCGCTCCGGACTCACTCAGGCGCTGTGCTGTTGGGGGCCCCTGCACAGAACATGGAGGGGAGCCCTCTCCAGACTCACTCAGGCCAGGTGCTATGATTAGGGGCCCCCTGCAGAGAACATGGAGGAGCCCGCTCCGGACTCACTCAGTGGCCTCCCCGCCCCGCGGGGGCCTTTGTTACGCTCCCGAGCAGCCTCCTTTTACGGCTGTGGGACTCTGCCCAAATCACGAGGCATTGGTTAATTAAGATCCGTTGCAGCTGTGACCATTCTACAGGGTGGTATCATATGGTGGTTTATGAGCACTCATTACTACCGACCAGGCGCTATGTCGCTGTTTGATCAGCAGCTGGGTAACCTTCGAAAACCTTTCTAACGAAATATGGTGCATGCAAGGAGCCAAAGGCAAGGAATACCACGACCTGATTTTACGTCCCTCTGAATGAGTGACCATGCCGTTAGTGCTTTAAAGCCACTTTACCAACGATATGAGCGCTTAAAATTTCTCATACCATTATGTGTTAAATATGAGTCAAATACATATGCGCCTACTACAAAACCTAATCCAATCGTATTCAGCAGCTACTTGTCAAGTCACTCCCCTTAATACGGATCTTCCCTCCAGTGAGGTGCATTTCTACAATTACCGTATAAACCCGGTACCTGCGGACCCTGCACTTAGAGCCCCTTCCACAATACTACCGTCTCACCACACTTCTCCTTGGTGATTCGCCTCAACTTTCTTGCCTGCCGCACTTGAGGATCATTCTGGTTTTGTCCTGGGAGCCCAGTCTGAGCATCTCCTGGCCGCATCGCTCCATCACATAGTGGCATGATGCCATATAGAGGGAAACAGTGTCTGTGGTTATTTGCGTTACTTCATTAAGTTGTATTAGAGTCGCATGTAATGCTTCCTCACTTAGCTTATTATTGAATCCACCTGAATATGTGCTCTCTGGATTGCAGCACTCTCAATAGATGTGGAGGGCCCGCGAAGCCGCTCTACACACCATTCGCTATATAGTACGGTAAAAGACAGTGTCACTTTGTGCGTAACGCCCCTACCTACTTCAGGTGGGCATACTCTCCCATGACCCGCGTTACACAAACTACCCATTAATAAGGATGAGTGCTGTTCGAATTATAAAAATACATCAATAAACAGGCTACACTGCCCGGTGCCACTGCACCTGCTGCACAAACGGAAATCACCCTGGACTGTACATACTCATTCAGTAGCCCTGTGTTTTCCAAAAGCCAATATTAACCCATTCGCTGCCAGGCCTTTTCCCCCTCAGGTGCCAGGCCTTTTTTTGCCTATTTGGGGCAGTTCGCCCTTAGACCCTCATAACTTTATGCCCACATAAGCTACCCACCAAATTTGCGTCAGTTTTTTTCCAACATCCTAGGGATTCTAGAGGTACCCAGAGTTTGGGGTTCCCCTGAAGGAGACCAATAAATAAGCCAAAATACAGTGAAAATTTTGTTTTTTTTAAAAAGGGGAGAAAGGGCTGGAGAAGGCGGCTTGTTTTTTTTCCCTGAAAATGGCATCAACAAAGAGTTTGCAGTGCTAAAATCACCAGCTTCCCAGCTTTCGGGAACTGGCAGACTTGAATCAGAAAACCCAATTTTTCAACACAATTTTGGCATATTAATGGGACATACCCCATTTTTAAGTTTTTTTGTGCTCTCAGCCTTCTTCCAGTTAGTGACAGAAATGGGTGTGAAACCAATGATGGATCCCAGACAGCTAAACATTTCTGAAAAGTAGACAACAATTTGAATTCAGCAATTCGTAATTTGTGTAGATCCTACAAGGGTTTCCTACAAAAAATAACAGCTGAATAAAAAAAAAATGAAATTGAGGTGAAAAAAACAGCCATTTTTCTCCATATTTTACTCTGTAACTTTTCCCTGTGATGTCAGATTTTTTAAAGCAATGTACCGTTACGTCTGCTTGACTCTTCTGGTTGCGGGGATATATAGGGCTTGTAGGTTCATCAAGAACCCTAGGTTCTCTGAGCCAATAAATGAGCTGCACCTTGCACGGGGTTTTCATTCTATAGCAGGTATACAGCAATTCATTTGATAAAATATAAAGAGTGAAGAATGGGTATCAAGAAAAACCTTGTATTTCCAAAATGGGCACAAGATAAGATGTTGAGAAGCAGTGGCTATTTGCAAATCTCTGAAGTCCGGGGTGACCATACTAGCATGTGAATTACGGGGTATTTCTCAAATAGGCGTCTTTTTTACACACTATCTTACATTTGGAGGAATAATGTAGAGAAAGACAAGGGGCAATACCACTTGTTTTGCTATTCTGTGTTACCCCAAGTCTCCTGATAAATGGTACCTCACTTGCATGGGTAGGCCTAATGCTCGCGACAGGAAACGCAACATGAACACATCATATTTTTACATTGAAATCTGACGTGTTTTTTGCAAAGTGCCTAGCTGTAGATTTTGGCCTCTAGCTCAGCCGGTACCTAGGGATACCTACCAAACCTATGCATTTTTGAAAACTAGACAACTAGGGGAATCCAAGATGGGGCAACTTGTGGGGTTCTGTTAACCAGAATCCTTTGCAAACCTCAAAATGTGGCTAAAAAAAAAACACCTTTTCCTCACATTTCGGTGACAGAAAGTTCTGGATTCTGAGGAGCCACAAATTTCCTTCCACCCAGCGTTCCACCAAGTCTCCCAATAAAAATGATAACTCACTTGTGTGGGTAGACCTAGTGCCTGTGACAGGAAATGCCACAAAACACAACGTGGACACATCACAATTTCCCAAAGAAAACAGAGGTGTTTTTTGCAAAGTGCCTACCTGTAGATTTTGGCCAATAGCTCAGCCGGCACTTAGGGAAACCTACCAAACCAATGCATTTTTGAAAACTAGACAACTAGAGGAATCCAAGATGGGGCAACTTGTGGGGCTCTCACCAGGTTCTGTTACCCAGAATCCTTTGCAAACCTCAAAATTTGGCTACAAAAACACTTTTCCTCAAATTTCGGTGACAGAAAGTTCTGGAATCTGAGAGGAGCCACAAATTTCCTTCCAACTAGCATTCCCTCAAGTCTCCCGATAAGAATGATACCTCACTTGTGTGGGTAGGCCTAGTGCTCGTGACAGGAAATGCCCCAAAACACTATCTGGACACATCAAAATGATCAAATACAAAACTACCTGTTTTTGCGGAGGGGGGCACCTGCGTTTTTGGTCCTGGGCTCAGCAGCCATTTATGGAAACCTAACAAACCTAGACATTTCTGAAAACTAGACACCCGAGGGAGTCCAGGGAGGTGTGACTCGTGTAGATCCCCCAATGTTTTCTTACTCAGAATCCTCAGCAAACCTCAAATGTAGCAAAAAAAATCACATTTTTCCCACATTTCTGTGTGGGATCACCAACAAATTTCCCTATAACCCAACATTCTCCTCAGTCTCCCGGTAAAAATTATACCTCACTTGTGTAGGTGGGCCAAGTGCTTGTGACAGGGAAGAGCCAAAAACATGTCGAAATTGAGGGGGAACCAAAGTGAGTCCAAAATGGAGGATTTTTAGGCTGACAAGTGCAGCTGAATTTTTATCGGTATAGATGAGACAATGCTGGGTGGTAGGAATTTTGTGGATTCCTGCAGATTCCGGAAGGTTCCATCACAAAAATGTGGGAAAAAAATGTGCTTTCCAGCAAAGTTGCAGGTTTGCAGGGCATTGTGAGTAAGGAAATGGTGCGGGTGCATGTGAAGCACACCACCCTGGAATCAACCAGATGTTTAGTTTTCAGATGTGTCTAGGTCTTGTGGATTTTTCTACATGGCAGCGTCCCAAAGTAAAAAAAAGTGCAGCCCTCACCATTCCAAATGGGAAGATTTTGAGAGTTACCAAGCTCTCATAGCCCAAATGTAAAATAAAAACCAAAAATAATCAAATGTCCTCTTGCTTGCCATGGGATAATATGTTTTAATGTGCGGGGGAGAGCTGAAAGACTGTTAGCCCCTTCAGTTCGGGTGGGGGCATAACCAGGCCCATACTGGTTGGTAGCCACCACCCCAATATTTTTTTATTTTTTTTTCATTCCCTGTCATCTAGTAGACTTTCTGTCCCCCGGGGTGTGGATCGGAGGTAGTTGCCCGATCTGCCCACTGGTGGGAAGAACAACTTTGGCCCCATTTATTTGGGTGTCGGGGTATGGCCATGCCCCCAACCTCTTATTTTGAAAACAAAATCTTCCCTGGTCTCTGGTGGGCTTTCTGCCCCCCTTGGGTGCAGATGGGCCTTCCAAAAATAGGCCAATCTGCCCCCATGGGGGGCAGTTAAGGCCAACAGTAATGTGCCCCCATTGGGCTGCCACCAAACAAAACACACACATACACACACACACCAATCCATGGTGTCTAGGAGTTTCTGCCCCCCTTGGGGGCAGATTGGCTTAACAAAAATAGGCTGATCTGCCCCAAGGGGGGCAGAAATGGCTTAAATACAATTTGTCCCCCAGGGGAATGACCTTTGTCTAAGGTGTCACTCCCCATACATAAAAACATAAAGTATATAAAACAATAAATATATCCCTGGTGTCTAGAGGTTTCTAAAAATATTTTGCCCCCCCCGCCGGGGGAGTGGCCCTTGCCAAAGGGGCCGCTCCCTTTATGCGTTAGTATAAAAAAAGTAAAAATTCCTTGGTGTCTTGTAGTTTCTGCACCCCCTGGGGGCAGAAATGGCCTAAAAATAATTTGGCCCCCCGGGAGCGACCCTTGCCTGAGGGGTCACTTCCAACACATAAAAAAATAAAAATAAACAAAAAAATATATATATCCCTGGCGTCTAATGGTTTTCTCCCTCCCCGGGGGAAGATCGGCCTAATTATATTAGGCCGATCTGCCCCCACGGGGTGCAGAAATGCAGAAAAATTATTTCTCTCCCTGGGGAGCGGCCCTTGCCAACTGGCCGCTCCCCTTATGCGCAAGTATGAATAAAAATAAATAATCCCTGGTGTCTAGTGGCTTCTGCCCCCCCCCCCCTCCCGGGGGCAGAAACGCCCTAAAAATAATTTAGCTCCCCGGGAGCGACCGGTGCCTAAGGGGTTGCTCCCCAAACATAAAAAAAATAAAAATAAACAAAAACAAAATTATCCCTGGTGTCTAGTGGTTTTCTGCCCGCCCCGGGGGCAGATCAGCCTAATAATATTAGGCCAATCTGCCCTCTGGGGCAGAAATGGCCTAAAAATCATTTGCCCACTGAGGAGTGGCCCTTGCCTAAGGGGCCGCTCCCCTTACTGAAATTTACAAAAAGAATCCCTGGTGTCTAGTGGGCATTTCTGCTGCCTGATCGCATCGCGATCGGGCAGCAGAAATGCTGTGAGAGACAAGAAAGGAAAGGAAAGGTCTTTCCTTTCTTGTCTCTCCTGCCGCACCTCCCGGTCAGAAGAGAAATGCAAAAGCATTTCTCTTCTAGTCCAGCGTGATCCGAGGTGATCTCTGATGAGGTCAGCACGTGATTTGTGTGCTGATCTGATCAGACGTAACTGGGGGTTGTGAGGGGGTCGGGTGTGAAAGGGGAAGCATCTCCCCTTTCATCCCTGCTGGGGGGTGTAGGTGGGGGCTCATGGGGGGAGCGCTAGCGCTTCCACCGTGGGCCCGGTGCAGGACAAGGTAGTCTCGTCCCAGGCACACGGGAACCATGTGCGAGGACGAAACCACCTCGTCCAAGGCACCAAAGGGGATAAGTCATGTATCCATCATCCAAAATGGCTGCTTCCTAGACATGTTTCTATCAATCTCATTGACAGGCAGTGGTAGCGGCCAATGGTGTAACAAAGGTTCCCACAGCCCTGCAGTGCGGGGGGGGACCCTAGCTCCAGGGCCTCCCCTCAGCCTGAGAGTACCTGAGTGAGTCCAGAGGAGGGTCCCTCCCTCCACTTTACAAAGGCCCCCCCTTAAGTTTTGTTACACCACTGGGTAGTGCCTCGTAGCCTAGCCAACGTTTCACGGGCTGAACTGAACCTATTAGCAGCCTTTGAAATGCCAAGACATTTTAAGTCACTGTTAGTGCATGTACACAGCTAGCATATCCAGAGAGCTGCATAAATTACTCAGTTGAATACAGGTGGTCTTCATGCCCCTTCTTCTGCCCAGAAACAGAACCACTCCTTTGCATTTGAAGTACAGTTAATTAAAGTAGTAAATTAAGCACAAAACGCCAAGTACGAGTCATTCTATAGCCACTTACCCTAAATGCTACAGATGATCCACAATACGTTGAGGCCGGACCCCGACCACACTCTGCAACATCTAAAGCTTCACCTTGCATTGTTTTGCGTATGATGATGCAGCCCCTACTGCAGGTCTGAAGTGTCAGAAAGTCATCCTTTGAGCATGTTCACCCCAATGTTTTCTGACTGATACTGGTGGTAACTGGCCCCAACTGCGCCCTGGGATCTGCTAACCAGGCCCAGTGCTCTGAATAAAAGGTATATGGTATAATGGTACACTTATATTTGGCAATGACAGAATCCTGTAAGTCCATAATAGATAATAGGGCAAGGAGGATTCAAACTACCTATAAGTCCCTAGTATATAATAGAGCTGGGAAGTTTAGAGGCCCAGTAGATTTCCTGCACTGGAGTGTGCACTACTGTGTTGCCTGCTGTCATTTCTAAAGGTAGTCCTGCCTCACAGACTGTCTTTGAAAAGTAAAATGTGTGCAAATTACTTTGGAATTAAAGGTACTTCCAAAGTGATAATCTGCCTTATTTGTACAGATGTCACCCCTTTGGTCTCCCCTAGGTGCCCCAGGGGTGCAATACCATGTAACTATAAGCAGGGGCATTATAAAAGATGTTTTATATTCCATGGTGAGGGAAAAACTGCACCTTTCATTTTTCCTCATTGTAGATACTTAACTCCATAGGCTAACATGGGAATATTTTCCATAAGCATAAGTATTGATAGGAAGGAGATTCATATGTCCTGAAAGGATGCAAAAGATTGGTAATACCAAATCAACAACTTGCCACAGTTGCATTTATCATAACTAATGCAGATAATATGGTATAAGATTTTTTTTTCTGTAAGCCAAATTCCAGCCTGCTTGTGCCTTCTCCTGATTGGTCAGCCTTAACAGGATTAGCTAGGGTGGTTTGATGAGGTAATAAGTGGCCCGCACTAAGCAGAGGTTATCTGATGGGGGGAGGTCTGTAGAGGCCAGGAAGGGGGCTGAGTAAATCATACTGGGTTTCAAAAGAAGAAGGACAGAAAGTAATGGCAGCCAAGCCTGCCCTCTCACCATGTACCCCATAGATAGATAGCAGGCACAGGAAAAAAAAATTGTAGACGGTCTGGAGGGGAAATGAGCCACACCAGTAGGTTTGCTTAACCAGGTCTTCCTCCTCTGGAGGAAATCATCCATCTTGGAATTTTAAAGTGCAGTGCTTTATGGGACAAGAAAATGCCACACTTAGGAGGACACTGTCATGCGTTTGGGAGGCACTGTGCAGCTCATTGGACAAGAGTGCCCCCCTTCCCTGTCCCCCAGGATGATTGAATAAAAGAGGATGATCTGCATTGAAACTCAGATCTGCTGCCTGAAATCACAAGAAGAAGAAGGATTACCCTGCTTGAGCCCTGGTCTGCAACCCAGAGGACTTCTGTTGTACACTGGAACAACACCCCTAAACACTCCACCTTGCTTCAAAAAGTACTCAGGACTGGTGTTGGACCAGACATCATTGGAGTCATTGCCTCTGTCTTTATGCCTCTGCTTCCCATGTTTTGACTGTGTGCTGGACTCGCTCCCTGTGTAAAATGTATGTGGAATTGGCTTTTTTATGATTGGCACATCTGATTTACTAGTAATTCCCTAGTACAGTTCACTAGAGGTGCCCACGGCCTGTAAATCAAATGCTATTAGTGGGCCTGCAGCACTGGTTGTGCCACCCCCAAGTAGCCATGTAAAAATGGCTCAGACGTGCCACTGCAGTGTCTGTGTGTGCAGTTTAACCTGCCAATTCGACCTGGCACATGTACCCACTTGCCAGGCCCAAACCTCCCCTTTTTTATAAATGTAAGGCACCCCTAAGGTATGCCCTAGGTAGCCCCATGGGCAGGGTGCAGTGTATGTTAAAGGTGGGACATGTATTGATGTTTTGTACATGTCCTAACATCCTAACAGTGAAATACTGCCTGTAGGAAAATGTCTCTCATGGCATGGATACCCCCTAACATTTTGCCTTTTGTTGATGCTAGTTATGAATGAAAGTGTGCTGGGACCCTGCTAACCAGACCCCAGCACCAGTCTTCTTTCCCTAAACTGTACCTTTGACTCCACAATTGACACAGCTCTGGCACACAGATAAGTCACTTGTATGTGGTACCCCTGGTACCAAGGGTCCTGTGGCCAGGGAAGGTCTCGAAGGGCTGCAGCATGTATTATGCCACCCCGGGGACCCCTCACTCAGCACATGCACTCTGCCTCACAGCTTGTGTGTGCTGGTGGGGAGAAAATGACTAAGTCGACATGGCACTCCCCTCAGAGTACCATGCCCACAACCCACTGCCTGTGGCATAGGTAAGTCAACTCTCTAGACGGCCTTACAGCCCTAAGGCAGGTTGCACTATACCACAGGTGAGGGCCTAGTTGCATGAGCACTATGCCCCTACAGTGTTAAAGCCAAACCTTACACATTGTAAGTGCAGGGTAGCCATAAAGAGTATATGGTCTGGAAGTTTGTCAAACACAAACTCCACAATTCCATAATGGCTACACTGAATTCTGGGAAGTTTGGTATCAAACTTCTCAGCACAATAAATCCACACTGACGCCAGTGTACATTTTATTGTGAATAATCTTAGAGATGCCCCCTGTATATCAATTCAAATACTACTGTTAGGCTGACCAGTTTCTGCCACCAGTGCAGGAGTGACCAGCAGGCGGCCCTCATCCTCAGTCAGTGGCTGGCCCGAGAAACCCCCCTGTGCCCTGCCTGCATTGCCAGAGTGATCCCCGGGTCCTTCCATTGATTTCAACACAAACCCCGACACCTTGTTCCCACGCTGCACCCGGCCGCCCCTGTGCCACTGAGGGTGTATTTTGTGTTCCTGTTTGGGATCCCCCCAATGCTCAACAAAACCCCCCTGGTCTGCTCCCCGAGCATGCAGGTACTTACCTTCTAGCAGACTGGAACCGGAGCACCCCTGTTCTCTATAGATGCCTATGTTATTTAGGCCCTACTTTGACCTCTGCACCTGACCGGCCCTGTGTTTCTGGGTGTTTGACTTGAACCTCCAAAGGTGGGCTGCCTATGCCCAGGAGACTGAACTTGTAAGTGCTTTACTTACCTGAGAAACTAACCAATGATTACCTTCCCCAGGAACTGTTGATTTTTGCACTGTGTCCATTTTTAACCCCTTCGCTGCCAGGCCTTTTCCCCCTCCTGTGCCAAGCCTTTTTTTGGCTATTTGGGGCAGTTTGGGCTTAGGCCATCATAACTTTTTCTCCACATAAGCTACCCATGCCTAATATGCGTCCTTTTTTTCCAACATCCTTAGGATTCTAGAGGTACCCAGACTTTGTGAGTTTCCCTGAAGGAGACCAAGAAATTAGCCAAAATACAGTGAGAATTTCGGGGGTTTTTTTTAAATGGGAAAAAAGGGCTGCAGAAGAAGGCTTGTGGTTTTCCCCCTGAAAATGGCATCAACAAAGGGTTTACAATGGTAAACTCACCATCTTCCCAGCTTTCAGGAACAGGCAGACTTGAATTAGAAAACCCAATTTTTCAACACAATCTTTACATTTTACTTGGACATACCCCATTTTTACTATTTTTTGTGCTTTCAGCCTCCTTCCAGTTAGTGACAGAAATGGGTAAGAAACCAATGCTGGATCCCAGAAAGCTAAACATTCCTGAAAAGTAGACAAAATTCTGAATTCACTAAGGTGTCACTTGTGTAGATCCTACAAGTGTTTCCTACAGAAAATAACAGCTGAAATAAAAGAATATTGAAATTGACATAAAAAAACAGCCATTTTTCTCCACGTTTTACTCGATGTCAGATTCTTTAAAGCAATATACTGTTTCTTCTGCTGGATGCTTCTGGTTGCAGGGATATATAGGGCTTGTAGGTTCATCAAGAACTCTAGGTACCCAGAGCCAATAAATGAGCTGCACCTTGCAATGGGTTTTCACCCTATACCGGGTATACAGCAATTAATTTGCTGAAATATAAAAAGTGAAAAATAGGTATCAAGAAAACCTTTGTTTTTTCAAAATGGCCACAAGATAAGGTGTTGAGAAGCAGTGGTTATTTGCACATTTCTGTATTCCGGGGTGCTCATACTAGCATGTGAATTACAGGACATTTCTAAAATAGATGTCTTTTTTACAAACTGTCTTACATTTGGAAGGAAACAAATGTAGAGAGAGACAAGGGGCAATGTGATGCTATTCATGGGGTTTGACCAATGACTTTGTGTTTCACCACTGCGCATATTAGTTGCTTAATGTTCACCAGTAGCACATTGTATGTTTTGTTCAGCCTAGCCGCCTATTGGCTTTGACATGGCATTAGCCATTACTTTTGGTATTCAGTTTAGCCGCCTACTGGCTTTGACATTGCATTAGCCATTACATTCTGTATTCTGCCTATTGGCTTTGACATGATGTATTCAGTTTAGCTGCCTATTGGCTTTGACATGCTATTAGATATTACATTCTGTATCCAGCTTAGCTGCCTTTGACATGATATTAGACATTGCATTTTGTATTCAGCTCAGCTGCCTATTGGCTTTGACATGATATTAGACATTGCATTTTGTATTCAGCTCAGCTGCCTATTAGCTTTGACATGACACTATATTTGATATTTAGGTTAGCTGCTTATTGCCTTTAACGTGGAGTTAGACATTGCAGTTGAGAATCCAAGCTGTATTTTTCCAAGCTGTGTTTTGCCACAAGATGAACCAAGCTGTTTTCTTCGCACAGTAGACTAGACATGATAAGAGAGAGTACATGTGGTGTTTACCATCCTGCTCAAGCTTGGGAAGAGGAGCAGTCTAGGAGATCTGGCCAGTCTCCAAAGGCTTGCGTAGTTTACCCGGGTCTGAGAGGAGGTGGAATGCTTTTGTAACGGATGACACGGGCTTCAGAGAATTAGTTTCGAATCTGCCTGACTTCGGACTCGAACTTGGAGCCAGTTGCCAGTCTCCCGTGTGGGTAGATTATCTCTTTCTCGCAGTTGACTGGAGTCATCAACTTGCAGACCCTAGAAAGATGAAGCTGTAAACAGTTTCTCACACGGTGAAGTATTTGTTTTGCTTTGCATTCAATATCTTATAATTATAACCTGCTGTGTACATTGCAAATATATTTTGTTTTCATTGAACGTGTGCTTGAAATCTATTAATTCGTCTCTTACGAACTTGTGGGTGGGGAAGAATTAACAACAATAAAAGTCTTCTTTGAACTCAGAAGTGCATTCTTGATATGTTCTGTAAGCTCTGAAAACGAGATAAGTAGGAAAGCAGAACAGGCAATAACACTTCTTTTGTTATTCTGTGTTCCCCCAAGTCTCCCGATAAAAATGGTACCTCACTTACGTGGGTGGGCCTAATGCCTGCAACAGGAAACACAAAATGGACACATCACATTTTTACATTGAAATCTGACATGTTCTTTGCAAAGTGCCTAGCTATAGATCTTGCCCTCTAGTTTGGCCGGCACCTAGGTAAACCTAGAAAATCTGCACAGTTTTGAAAACTACACACCTAGGGGAATCCAAGATGGGGTGACTTGTGGGGCTCTGACCAGGTTCTGTTATCCAGAATCCTTTGCAAACCTCAACATTTGGCCAAAAAAGCACTTTTTCCTCTCATTTTGGTGACAGAAAGTTCTGGAATCTGAGAGGAGCCACAAATTTCCTTCCACCCAGCGTTACCTCAAGTCTCCCGATACAAATGGTACCTCACTTGTGGGGGTAGGGCTAGCGCCCGCAACAGGAAATGTCCCCAAACACAACGTGGACACATCACATTTTCACAAAGAAAACAGAGCTGTTTTTTGCAAAGTGCCTAGCTGTGGATTTTGGCCTCTAGCTCAGCTGGCACCTAGGGAAACCTAGCAAACCTGCTCAGTTTTGAAAACTAGACACCTAGGGGAATCCAAGATAGGGTGACTAGTGGGGCTCTGACCGGTTTCTGTTACCCAGAATCCTTTACAAACCTCAAAATTTGGGCAAAAACACTTTTTCCTCTCATTTCGATGACAGAAAGTTCTGGAGTCTGAGAGGAGCCACAAATGTCCTTCCACCCAGCGTTCCCCCAAGTCTCCTGATAAAAATGGTACCTCACTTTTCTGGGTAGGCCTACTGCCCGCGAAAGAAAATGCCCCAAAACACTATCAGGGCACATCAAAATTATCAAATACAAAACTACCTGTTTTTGTGGCGGGATCTGTGTTTTTGGTCCTGGGCTCAGCAGCCATCAAGGGAAACCTTCCAAACCTAGACATTTCTGAAAAATAGACACCCGAGGGAGTCTATGGAGGTGTGACTTGCGTGGATCCCCCAATGTTTTCTTTCCCAGAATCCTTCAGCAAACCTCAAATTTAGCTACAAAAATGACATTTTTCACACATTTTTGTGTGGGATCACTGCACCGGGAGAAATTTCATACAACCCAATGTTCCCCTCAGTCTCCTGGTAAAAATGATACCTCATTTGTGTAGGTGGGCCAGGTGCTTGTGACAGGGAAGAGCCAAAAACATGTCGAAATTGAGGGGGATCCAAAGCGGGTCTAAAAGGGCAGTTTGAAAAAAAACATTTTTAGGCTGACAAGTGCAACAGAATTTTTATTGGTATAGATGAGAAAATGCTGGGTGGTAGGAATTTTGTGGATTCCTGGACATTCCGGAAGGTTCCATCACAAAAATGTAGGAAAAACGTGTGCTTTCCGGCAAAGTTGGAGGTTTGCAGGGCATTGTGGGTAAGAAAATGGTGCAGGGTGCATGTGAAGCACATCACCCGGAATCACTCAGATGTTTAGTTTTCAGATGTGTCTAGGTATTGTGGATTTTTCTACATGGCAGCGTCCCAAAGTCCATAAAGTGCAGCCCTCACCATTCAAAGTGGGACGATTTTGAGAGTTAGCCAAGCTCTCATGGCCCAAATGTAAAATCAAAACCCAAAATAATCAAATGTCCTTTTGCTTGCCATGGGATAAGATGTTTTAGTGTGCGGGGGGAGACTGTTATCCCCTTCAGTTGGGGGGGTGGCATAACCAGGTCCATACTGGTTGGTAGCCCCACCCCACTATTTTTTTTTAATTCCCTGGCATCTAGTAGACTTTCTGCCCCCCTGGGGTGTGGATCAGGGGTAATTGCCCCATCTTTCCACTGGTGGGCAGAACAACTTTGGCCCCGTTTATTTGGGGTGGGGGTATGGCCATACCCCCAGCCTCTTATTTTGGAGAAAAAAAAAAACTTCCCTGGTCTCTGGTGGGCTTTCTGCTCCCCCTTGGGGGCAGATGGGCCTTCCAAAAATAGGCCATTCTGCCCCCAAGGGGGGCAGATATGTCAACAATAATGTGCCCCCATGGGGAGCGACCCTTACCCAAGGGGCTGCCCCCTAAAGAAAACACACACATACACACACACCAATCCCAGCTGCCTATTGGTTTATGCACCCCCCCGGGGGCAGATCGGCCTAATAGAAATATGCAGATCTGAACCCAAGGGGAGCAGAAATGGCCTAAAATAAATTTGCCCCCCCAGGGTAGCGACCTTTGCCTAAGGGGTCGCTCCCCAACTCTAAAAAAAAAACAAAAAAAAAAAGATCCCTGGTGCCTAGAGGTTTCTGCCCCCCCTGGGGCAGAAATGGCCTAAAATAAATTTGCCCCCTCCCGGGGAGCGCCCCTTGCATGACATTGGCACAAAAAAAAAAAATCCCAGGTGCCTAGTGGTTTCTGCCCCCCTTGGGGGCAGATTGGCCAAATAAGAATCGGCCAATTTGCCCCCAAGGGGGGGCAGAGATAGTCTAAATACAATTTGACCCCCAGGGAAGCGACCCTTGCCTAAGGGGTCGCTCCCCACCTCTAAAAACAAAACAATGGGAAAAAAATTTATCCCTGGCGCCTATAGGATTCTGCCCCCCCCCCCCCCCCCCGGTGGCAGAAATGGCCTAAAATGAATTTGCCCCCCCCTTGGGGAGCGACCCTTGCCTAAGAGGTCACTCCCCTTGTGTGAAATTGGCACAAAAAAAAAAATCCCGGTGTCTTGTTTCTGCCCCCCTTGGGGGCAGATTGGCCTAACAAAAATCGGCTGATCTAAATGGTCTAAATACAATTTGCCCCCCAGGGGACCTACCCTTGCCTAAGGGGTCGCTTTCCACCTCTAAAAAACAAAACAGAAAAAAACAAACAAAAAATGATCCAAGGCGCCTACAGGTTTCTTCCCCCCCTGGGGGCAGATCGGCCTAATAACAATAGGACGATCTGCCCCCAGGGGTGCAGAAATGGCCTAAAATGAATTTGCCCCTTCCCCTGGGGAGCGACCCTTGCCTAAGGAGTCGCTCCCCTTGCCTGAATTCAACTTCAAATAAAAACTCCCTGGTGTCTAGTGGTTTCTGCCCCTCTTGGGGGCAGATTGGCCTCGTAAAAATAGGCTGATCTGCCCCCAAGGGGGGCAGAAATGGCCTAAATATAATTCCCCCCCTAGGGGAGTGACCCTTGCCTAAAGGGTTGCTCCTCACCTCTAAAAAACAACAATAAAAAAAAAAAAAAAAAATTATCCCTGGTGCCTAGAGGTTTCTGCCCCCTGGGGGCAGATCGGCCTCATAACAATAGGTTGATCTGCCCCCGGGGGGGGGGCAGAAAAGGCCTTGAAAAAAATTGCCCCCCGGGGAACGACCCTTGCACAAGGGGTCGCTCCCCTTATGCCAATATCGGTATATAAATAAATCCCTGGTGTCTAGTGGGAATTTTAGAAACCAGATCGTTCTGAAATGCTCTGAGAGACTTCAAAGGGAAGGAAATTACTTTCCTCTCAGGCCCCCATCATATGATATGAAGAGAAATGCTTTGCATTTCTCTTCCGATTGCGCTGGAAGAGCATTGAGCTTCCAGCGCAATGGGGAAATGGCCTCTGATGAGGTCAGTGCGTGAATGCGTGCTGACTTCATCAGACGTCACGGGGGGTCGGGTGGAAAGGGAAGGGCTTCCCCTTGCATCCCTGCCTTGGGGGGTGTGACCGAAGCCCACGGCTCTGAGCTCCAGGCCGAGGACGTAATGGTTACATCCTCGGCACAGGAGCACAGAAGGGGTTAAAATAGCTTATTGCCATTTTCGCCAAAATTGTGTACATTAAGGTTTTAATTCAAAGTTCCATACTTACCTGTGTGAAGTACCTTACAATTTATGAACTTACCTAAATTCTGAATCTTGTGGTTCTAAACTAAATTAAGAAAAGAAAATGTTTCTATATCAAACCTATTGGCCTGGAGTTAAGTCTTCGAGTGTGTGTTCTCATTTATTGCCTGTGTGTGTACAACAAATGCTTAACACTACCCTCTGATAAGCCTACTGCTCGACCACACTACCACAAAATAGAGCATTAATATTATCTATCATTGCAACTTCCAGCTTCTAAGGGGAACCCTTGGACTCTGTGCACACTATCTCTCAATTTGTGATAGTAGATACAGAGCCAACTTCCTACACTGCCAAATTCGGATAAAAATACATCTTTTGGGAAAGTTGGTTTTAAAATTGTCAGTTTGAAAATGACACTTTTAGACAGTGGGCATTGTCTTGCTTAAACCATGCTGTGACTCTGCCTGCTTGTGTATTCCCTGTCTGGGTCAGACTGACAGCTGGGCTGTTTGTGACTATCCGCCAGACAGTGACACAAAGGGAACTGGGGTGTAGGTGTCCTGATGGGCCATCTGGGCTTGAGTGGAGGGAGGAGTGGTCACTTACAACTGAATAGGCTGTGCCTGCCCTCACACAATGTAGTCTTCAACCCTCTGGTGTGTGTCTGGGGCCAGGCCTGGGCAAGGCAGGATCTTGTGAACAACAGAGACTTTCCTTTGCAGTTTGTCTACTTCAAAGACGGAAAGGGGTATAAGTAGTGGACCCAAAACCCCAGATTTCTAGATTTACTTCGGGAACCAAGAGGAACCTCTGCCAAGGAGAGAAGAGCTGAGGAGAAGTGCTGCACCTGCCTGTGGTTTGTTGGGCTATCCTGCAGTTGCTGCTTCTGCCTGTGAAGGGGGACAAAGACTGGACTTTGTGGTATATTCCTGCTTGTGAAGAATCTCCAAGGGCTTGGACTGAGGTTGCCTCCTGTTTTGAAATCTCAGGGCCATCCAAGACTTCTTCTGCCAGCACTTGGACTGCTGAGACTCCTACCCTGCCAAGTGGTGCCCTATTCAGTCCCTGGGCCCTTGAAAGGTGAAGCTGGTAGAACAGGGACTGAAATCCACGCACAGGGAGCTGTGTGGGGAAAAGTTTGTTGAACCACCTGCAACACAGCTGAAAACAACGCATCACCCACCTCGCAGCTGATTTCTACGCATCACCTGCATCACAGCTGGAGAAACAACAACACCCGCTGGCGGCTGCTGAAAATAATGCAAACCCCACGCAGCCTGGTCTTCCATCACAGTGCGACCAAGATTGCTCATGCATTGTCGCTGGGCGGCAAACTTATCATGAGCCTGCGCAGATCCGAGGTGCCCCATCTGGAAATCGACGCATTGCTCTCTTGAAGGAGAGAAAAAAATGACGCATCGCCTACCCAACCAGAGAAGAAACAATGCACAGCCTCACAGGGGAGTAAGGAATTGTCGCATTGTTGACTTCTCCAACGCACGCTCGCCCATGCAGCTTTATTTTTGACACAAACCAGGTACTTTGTGTAAAAACAACATTTCCATTCTTTTCCATGGAGTAAGATTCTAATATTTTGAAAATGTATAGCTTTACTTGTGTGTGTTAAATTTTTGTAATTTTGGTCTTGTTTGATTTAGATAAATATTGGCTATTTTTATAAACTGGTGTGGTGTCCATTTTGTACTGTTTTCACTGTATTACTGTGTGTGTTGGTACAAATACTTTACACATTGCCTTTGAGATAAGCCTGGCTGCTTGTGCCAAGCTACCAAGGTGGTGAGCAGGGGTTGTCTTAGGAGTGTAACTCCCTTACCCTGACTAGAGTGAGTGTCTCTGCTTAGACAGAGTGCCTACTGACCACCAATTTCTAACAAGTGGACTTTCTGAGAGCTTGTCTGCTCTTCAAAAATGTTTGCACCATGTAGGAAGTTGGCTCTGTATATACTATCTCAAAGTGAGAGATAGTGTGCAAAATTAGATAATACTAATGCTCTATTTTGTGGTAGGTCGAGCAGTAGGCTTATCAAAGGGTAGTGTTATGCATGTGTTGTACACACACAGGCAATAAATGAGGAACACACACTCAAAAACTTAACTCCAGGCCAATAGGTTTTATATAGAAAAATATATTTTCTTAATTTATTATTAAACCACAAGATTCAAATTTTAGGTAAGTACATTACTTGCAAGGTACCTCACACAGGTAAGTATAGAACTTTGATTTAAAACAGTAGTACACACAGTTTTGGTTAAAATGGCAAATAGCTATTTAAAAGTGGCACCTAAAAAATCAACAGTTCTTGGGGGAGGTAAGTAATATTTTTTCAGGTAAGTAGAGAACTTACACAGTCAGTCTCCTGGGCATAGGCAGCCCACTGTTTGGGGTTCAAGGCAACCCCAAAGCCACAGCACCAGCAACACAGGGCCGGTCAGGTGCAGAGGTCAAAGGAGGGCCCAAACCACATAGATGCCTATGGAGAACAGGGGTGCTCCGGTTCCAGTCTGCTAGCAGGTAAGTACCTGCGTCCTTGGGGAGCAGACCGGGGGGGGTTGTAGAGCACTGGGGGGCACACACACAAGCACACAAAACACACCCTCAGCGGCACGGGGCGGCCGGGTGCAGTGTGCAAAGTAGGCATCGGGTTTTGTATTGAAAACAATGGAGAGACACAGGGGGTCACTCTGGCTATGCAGGCAGGACACCGGGGGGCTTCTCAGGCCAGGCACCAACTGGGCTAGGATGAGTGCCGCCTGCTGGTCACTCCTGCACTGGTAGGTGGTTCCTCTCAGTCCTGGGGGCTGTGGGTGCAGTGCTTGGTCCAGGCGTCGAGTTCCTTTGTTACCAGCAGTCGCGGTCAGAGGGAGCCTCTGGATCCTCTCTGCACGCATCACTGTGGGGGTGCAAGGAAGTCAACTCAGAGTGTCCACATCATTGGAGTTGCCTGGGAGTCCTCTCTGCAGTGTTGGTTTCTCCAACCTCGAGCCGGGGGTGTTGGATGCTGAGTGTGAAGATTCATGTTTCTGGTGGGAAGTTAGAGTCTCTTTAAAGTTGGTTCCTTGTTGCTGTTTTGTAGTTGTTTCTGGACAGAGCTGCTGTCTTCAGGAGGTTCTTGGTCCTTTAGGTGCAGGTCAGTCCTCTGAGTCCTCAGAGGTCGCTGGTCCCGCTGGATGCGTCGCTGTTCAGGTTCTTTGAGTCTGGAGACAGGCCGGTAGGGCTGGGGCCAAGTCAGTTGTCTCCGTCGTCTCTGCGGGGTTTTCAGGTCAGCAGTCCTTCTTTCTTCAGGTTGCAGGAATCTGATTTCCTGGGTTCAAGGTCGCCCCTAAGAACTGAATTTAGGGGTGTGTTTAGGTCTGGGGGCAGTAGCCAATGGCTACTGCCCTGGAGGGTGGCGACACCCTCTTTGTTCCTCCTCCCTGAGGGGAGGGGGAGACATCCCTATTCCTATTGGGGGAGTCCTCCAAACCCAAGATGGAGGATTTCTTAAGGCAGGGGTCACCTCAGCTCAGGACACATTAGGGGCTGTTCTGACTGGTGGGTGACTCCTCCTTGTTTTTCTCATTATCACATCCCGGTCTTGCCATCAAAAGTGGGGGCTGTGTCCGGAGGTGCGGGCATCTCCACTAGCTGGGATGCCCTGGGGCACTATAACAACAGGCATGAGCCTTTGAGGCTCACCGCCAGGTGTTACAGTTCCTGCAGGGGGAGGTGGGAAGCACCTCCACCCAGTGCAGGCATTGTTCCTGGCCACAGAGTGACAAAGGCACTCACCCATGTGACCAGAAACTTGTCTGGTTGTGGCAGGCTGGCAGGAACTGGTCGGCCTAACACTAGGAATTGTACTGGTATACAGGGGGCATCTCTAAGATGGCCTCTGTGTGCATTTTTCAATAAGTCCCACACTGGCATCAGTGTGCATTTATTGTGCTGAGAAGTTTGATATCAAACTTCCCGGATATCAGTGTAGCCATTATGGAACTGTGGAGTTCGTAATTGACAGACTCACAGACCATATACTCTTTATGGCTGCCCTGCACTTACAATGTCTAAGGTTTGGCTTAGACACTGTAGGGGCATAGTGCTCATGCAACTATGCCCTCACCTGTGGTATAGTACACCCTGCCTTAGGGCTGTAAGGCCTGCTTGAGGGGTGACTTACCTGTGCCACAGGCAGTCGGTTGAGGGCATGGCACTCTGAGAGGAGTGCCATGTCGACTTAGTCATTTTCTCCCCACCTGATCACACAAGCTGTGAGGCAGTGTGTATGTGCTGAGTGAGTGGTCCCCAGGGTGGCATATTACATGCTGCAGCCCTTCGAGACCTTCCCTGGCCACAGGGCCCTTGGTACCAACGGTATCTATTACAAGGGACTTATCTGTGTGCCAGGGCTGTGCCAATTGTGGGAACAATGATACATTTTTTGTGAAAGAACATTGGTGCTGGGGCCTGGTTAGCAGGTTCCCAGCACACTTCTCAGTCAAGTAGCATCAATATCAGGCAAAAAGTGTGGGGTAACTGCAACAGGGAGCCATTTTCCTACAACCCCTCTTCCTCTTTGCGAATGGGTTACCACCAACTTGAAGTTAGTGGTAACTAAGAATGTTTTGCGACCGCATTTCCAGTCGCAAAACAGTCTTACATGGCCCTGCGATTCGCTATTAGGGAGTGACGCCCTTTGCACGCCCCTTCCTAATAGCGCTTTGCTATCCCTATTTTGCAAGTCGGTAACATAGCAGAAAGCCTTTTACCGGTTGCAAATGGCCCGATTAACCCGTTTGTGATCGGCAAAACATCTTCATACACCAGGCCCAATGTCCCTGTATCCGACCTAGACTCCATCACAGTCAGCCTCAAATCATGCCTAGGTGGCGATGAAGAATAAAGCAAGAAGAATGTGGTTCTGAGGAGGTGTCCTGAGTAGAGAATTATTGATTGTGCCTAAGAGGTAGAATAACATGGGGGGGTATAATGGAAGGAGCGAGATGAAAAGAAGAGTTAGAACAGATTTTTAATGGCAAGGTTGAGATAAGGTTGTTGAGCAGAAAGTGAAACAACATATTCTGCTCTCCTGAAGTACTAAATCATAAAAACCTGTTATTTGTCCTTTGAAGTTGGTTGAAAGGTAAAATTGTTCATGGAAAAATAGCTTTGGACATCACTAGAGATTTCCACGCCATAGGCAGGAGAAAACCTATTCCTTTTAGGTCATATATCATTTCTCAAAATAACCAGAGAAAGTTTGTGTCACACCTTGAAACAAAAGTGGTTGTATAATTTTTAGAATAATTGTTTGCTAGTTGAACAGTTCCTTTAGAGGTTGTGACTGATAATAGAGTGCAACTAAGGTCTAAAGCAATGAAGGAGTTTCTGCGGAGATTTGCCACCTGAGGACTTTTGAATGTTATCCACAAATGAAAGAAATGTTTTGGCATAATAAGGAAACCTCCACGTGATATAGAAGAATGTTAAATAGTTTTTTTTCTCATGTATATATGCGTTATTGATATTCAGCAATTGATCTGCTGTCTTTTTATTCGATTATCTTTACCATTAATTCCTATTATTGCATTTCATGTATATTCGTATTACTCTGTCGTCTCCCTTTTGTCTGCGTTTGATCCCTTGCTATATGAATTTTCTCAGGGCTCCGCCCTGTCTTTTTTATCTGTTTGTTTGTCGCATCTGGCTTTCACTCTTTGAGGTCTACTTGATCTTTACCACATGTAAATTTTGCTAAATGGCTTTTGAGCCCTTTGAGTGTCGCCCACCTAGCGCCTAGAAGCTTTAAGTTGTTTGCATGCTCTACAAGAAATATGTACCGTATCCTTGGTTAACATTCTCTAAAGAGAGCTTGAGGACAGCGCTGACAAAATCTGTGGTATAAAAAGCTTCTGCAATATATCATCCTGTGTAACCCAAAAAGCACATTCCCACCCACCGAGGTGCATTCACATTTGAATAATTAAAAAGTAGAGTGCACTGGCACATTGCTCTCTAACCTATGTCTAGGCCACCAGCAGTTCAACTTCTGTGAAATATTGCCACTACATTCGTCCAAGAATATGCATAACATTGTCTTTAAAATCCTATCCAGAACCTGAAATACCTCTGCTTTTTCAACCGTACAAAAGCTTAACAAGCATTTTTAATGTAATGGATCTTGCATTTGCTCTACTTACAGCTACTAGCATTGTAAAGTCCTAACTGGACTTTTATGACCGCATGAATTGAAAATGAAATGTAATAAAGTTTTACATAAGCAAGCTGATTTAAAGCTCCATACCATGAGCATGAAGGAGCACACAAAAGAAACAGAAGTTTGCTCGCAGTCAAACGTATCAGCAGTTATTCAATTATCCATTTAACTGGTTCGATGTCATGCAAAGCGATCGACTACTGCCAAGCAAGATCATGCTGCGTAGGAAATAAAAATAAAAAGTAGCCCAGAAGCCATGCAGAAAACATGGAGCCTTGTATGTTTTCAGTAGTTGGCCGGTGTGCTTGAGGAGGGCTAAACACCGGGAAAGGCATGACGTATGCGAACCTGTCACAATGAAATCAAGCGATTTTTCAAAGGCAAGCCCACGAACCAACAAAACTGATGGCCGTGATCTGGGCGTGGTTAAAAGTCCACACAGAGATTACAGCAGGCTAGAGCGCTTGCGCACTCATCCCTAAAAAATAAACTGCATGGGAAACGCAGTTGACTGCTTGGCAGGTTGTGCGTGGCTTCCTTTGCAGCCTGCGGCTCATTGGCAGCTTTAGGAATAAATATTGAAACTGATTAATGGGGTGTGAAATGAGTTGCAGAAAGAGAGGGTTCGTCAATTCAGGACCCACTCCAGGGTACAGTAATCCTATGGCAGTGAATCATCTCTGCCTCTTCCTATGAGCCAAGGACTGATTAGTCTATTAAACGCTGCTGTAAACTAACTGGTGGTGCTAATCAGCAAACAGATACATGATAGATACTAAGCTATCTAGTTAAACAATACAACGCTTGGTCATTTCTGCTGCATAACAGCATTGACTATCTAAAAAAAAAGTACAACATTAAACCTAAAACTGAAAGACAGAGCTTATCCGAGCTTTACACTTAATTTCTATTTTAGTTCACTCTTGAATAGTTGAAATGAAACCTGCGACGTGCCTCTACCTTAATATCACAGCTGTTCTTTTGATCGAGCAGGACTCTCTGGAATATGAATTTTCATTATAGTCCAAGTCCCTAATTTCCTCAAAGATCCTTTGTTTTGCATAACAGAGCAACTGCTGGTGCGCCACATGGCTACACAGGCGCCCATCGAAAATCAACAACCAGTTTAATGGAGTGTAGATCAGTGCTTAATTTGTGCTTATTGTTTCCGGTGCTGACAACAAGCACTTATTTTTGCGGGCCGGGGCTTATTCTTCTGCCTCAAGCATTTGCTGCGAGCTCTTGTAGCAAAAGACACATATGGGAAAGACGGAGGAACAGAAAAGCGAAAAAACGTCACAAAGTTAGAAAGCAGGAAGCTGCAAAAGTGAGCTTGAGCGGCAGGGAGTGGCGGTAAATAGATTAAAGAGGCCCTACATGGCTTCAGGATTACGCTGCCTCCGAATTCTGTGCTCGCACATTCAATTGCAGCAGCCGTGTGTTTCAAAGGAGAGCGTTGAGCACCGGCACGTTTTTATTTACAAATGAAGCACTGGTGTAGATGGATTTGTTTGCTGCAGACTTTGAGCATGTGAAGGTGGAACTGGACAGTGTGCACCCTGAATAACGAGGGGACAGAATGTTGAAAAATGAATGTCGACTAGTAAGTCTGGATTTTCTATATCTAACCTAATGTATATGTGCCTACACATACATGTATCTTCAGGGGAGGTAGATGTGGATGAGAAATAGTAAATCTATACTTCCCTAGTTGCACTTGCCTTTGGATGCTGTTTTGTTCCACTGTATTCTGTCCTCCATATTCTTATATGATGATATTATGGGGGTCGATGTTCAATAGCACAATCAAACTGTACTTAGGTCCAGATTTATGAGGGACTAGCACCATTCCAATGCCACATTAGAGTTATTTTTTTTACGCTAATGTGGTGCTAGAAGGCCAAAAACGCCATGCCATACTTACAAAGCATTGCGCCACTTTGTAACCCCTTGCTCCACATTATGCATGCGCCAAGTATAATGTATGCAATGGGGGTTGTTCCGGCACAAAGGGGACCAAAAAAATGATGCAAGGAGATCTAAAAGATTTCTTTGCGTCATTTTTATCAGTATTTTTAACGCCTGCTAAGAGAAGGCGTTAAAGGGAGGCTCCCATTGTTTTCAATGGGCCTCTGGCTG
Source organism: Pleurodeles waltl (assembly GCF_031143425.1). NCBI lineage: Eukaryota > Metazoa > Chordata > Amphibia > Caudata > Salamandridae > Pleurodeles > Pleurodeles waltl. Next base: position 79,257,169 of record NC_090438.1, read on the forward strand.
CTTTGCAGGATTAGCGTCAACATTTTCTACGCTAATCCTGCAAAGTGCTGGACTAGCATAAAAACTTATGATACTAGTACCCCTGACTACTGCCATAGTGCGTCATTTTTTAAATACGGCACACACATGGTGGCGTTAGGGGACACTAACGGGTGCAAGAAAAGAGGCGCTGTACTGGGTTCTGATCCACTTTTCATAAATCTGCCCCTGAGAGTGAGGATTTTGGTTGAGCCCAGCTCCCAGGGTCTTGGCCAGAGAATCCTCTGCAAGCAGCCTTCGTCCCTGTGGCCACTTATCTTACAACCAATCTTGGTCAGTAGTATGATTTGTGTGAGTCTGGTTTCAAACAAGTTCTGCAGAACACAAAGAGTTTGCCGTCCACCAACCATGATTCTGGTCCGATCCCGTGATGGCAGTTCATGGTTTATGAACTGCTCACATAAATTTACCTTTTTAAATAAAATTGTCATTTTCCATCCCCCCTTAAAGCATGCCCTGACACCTCTCCCCTATGTTTGGGCAATGCTCGGCTTGTCATCACTTGACGCACCCATGGTTTGTCTGTATCATGTGTTTAGTGAACATGTTCTCAAAGTACATTATGTCCTACAGTGGTGGCTGCAATAACATTTTCGATTAGTGTCAGCCAATCAGTATGTGGCGGTTAATGTATCTTTCTCATTACTGATGTTTCCAAACAGGGTTGGAGGGCCATTTATTACCAACTCTGGGGATTCGATAAATTTACAACTTATGATTGTTTTAAATATGATATATACATTTATAAATATGATTTTTGTGTTCAATCTAATTCACCTGACAAAAAAAGATTATAATTTATTTTCGATAGAAAGTATTGATTTTTTTTTTTTTAACAAGGAAGAAAGAGAGTAGTAGACTCAGATTTAAAAACAATTGACCCCAGGCCAACTTAAGTTCTAATTGAGGAAGTTGTAGTTCAAAGCCCTTTGCAAGGAGTCAGAGATCCTATCTTCCACATTAGAGATGACCCTTGCTCAGATAGAACCTAGAAAGAAAGTTGCCCCTCCCCTCGCTGGTGAATAAAATGAGGCGGAAAGGGGCTCCTTTTTGTGTTCATAGGTCAGGTGCTAGTTGATTAAATCGGGGCAGTGAGTGGCCTCTGAATTAAAACTTCTCAACATCTCCCCCAACCTACCTGATTCACTCACAGCTGATCTCTGGTGGAAAGTTGTTTTTTGGGTGGTGTTGCAGTTGTTGGTGTTTGGGGGAGGGTGTGACAATAGAAGTGGACGGCAAGGAAGGTGGGAAATGGAGTGTTAAAAAAGTGCCTGTTAAATAATGACTACACTCTTTAAACTGAATCATTGGCTCCAAATGAGAGAGATGCTGACCTTAATGTTCTCTGCTCGCTGATGTTAAAAGCAGGACCTCTTTCATATCAACAGTACTATCTGTGTCAAGGCACCTTAGGTAAATGTATTCTCACAAAAAGGACAAGAAACAAATCTGGTATGGAGACCAGACTAGTTCAACATCTATGTGTAGAAACAAATGGCCCTCACCCACAATTTGTGGCATGCTTCATCATAGGGCCCTGCTAACACACTCCGAGAAATGTATCCCCTTCGGAGTGGAGCCGTAAGGGTGGGGAAACATAAAAGCACATCAGGCAAAACCAACAATAAAGGCACAGGGACCAGAGACGAACAACAGAAAACAACCACAAAACTGACTCAGGCTAATCACTTGTCCTATTTTAATCTAGTGTAGCCTGGACAGGATTAACATATGTCATTGGTGGTGTCTTCAGGAATTAATTACCTGTACACCCCAATATCTGAGGAGGGTCAACATGTTTCGGCCATTTCAAATTGCCAACTAGGGTCATACGGCCTTCGCCAGGACCTTCGTCCTGTCCCCGTATTTGTAAGTATCCCTACCTGTCATTCAATCAGGAGATTCACTTATTTGTGGTTTTGAGAAAATTCTCGTTTGTCAACACACTCAGTTATCTGTAGGAAGAAATAATAAGCAAGATACCCAAGAATCAATAAGATGTGGTGTTGGAAAATGGGTTATTGGTAGGGCAGGTAGGTACCTACACCTAGCAACAAGCCACTAACCTCCACATAGGTACAGTTAGGTCTCAGTAAATTAATCCCAGCTCAACCCTTGGTAGCTTGGCAACGAGCGTCAAGGCTTAACTTAGGAGACAAAGTGTAAAGCATTCAAATATCACAAAACAGTAATTAAATAAAACACAGGAAACAGTTTGAAAATCCAAAACCAATTTATAAAAATAGTTTATATTTTTATCTTTAAAATGACACAAAAACGATTAAAATCGGTTCAGGGGAACCGGAGATATGAATTTTTAAAGAATTATTACTTTTCTAGCGCTTAGAAACAAAAAGCGCCAATCGGGTCATCTGGTTGCACCTCGACCGGGGCAAAGTCAAACTTTCAGGCCGACCGCGATGGAGCCCTGCTCGGCTACAGGTCGCGGGAGGCCTCGGTTAAAAAGTTACCTTCTGACTTAGTCTTTATTTCGAAGTTTTTCTTCACCAGGACGAACCTGCCAGTTGAATCCGACCTCCTGGAGCCCTTGTCCGGATACGCGATGTGGGTTTCCTCGGTGGAGACCTTTACCTTCGGACTTAGTCGTTTTTTCGAGATGAAAATCCTTCGACCGGGGTAAACCTGGATCTTGATCCGACGTCCATGGAGCCCTTCCCGGATACGATGGCTGGGAGGTCCCGGTCAACTTTTTACGTTCGGACTTAGTCTCTTTTTTTGATGTTTTTCTTTACCGGGATGAACCACGAAGTCAGGCCGGGTCGCGGTTGAGGCAAGCCGGCTAGAATTTCTGCGGCGGGTCGGTCCCTCTCTGGAGCTTTTTTCCAAAAATTCTCAAATCTTTTCCAAACTTCTGGGGCTTTACCCAGATGTTCTTTTAAGGTTCTTTTGGGGTCCACAGCTCACCCCAAGGGTCCAGAAGTTCTGTGATGGTCCTTGGGGGGTGCGGACTTCAACTCCCAGAATGCACCTGGCGCAAACTCCTTTTTGGCCACTGGACAGTGGTCAGCTGGTCGCTTTCTTCAGGAGTTGGTGCAGGGGACTCTGGTTTAGCAATTTTTCACCTGTAGCAAACAGGGAGTCCCTCCTTGAACCAGTTGAAGCCAGGCAAAGTCCTTCTTGTGGTGAAGCCCAAGTGTGCAGCTGGTGCAGTCCTTCTGAGTGCAGGGTCCAGGTGCAGGCCAGGGGTCCAGCAGGGCAGTCCTTCTTCTCCTTAAGTTCTTTCTTCTTGAAATTTGGTGGGGATCTGAGGTGTGGGTGCAGGTCTGCCAGTTTTATCCTTGCTCCTGGGTGAAAAGCAGGGGGGCCCTGGTTCTCCAATCAGGGACAGGGTCGTCCCCCTGTGATGACCACTTCCTGGGAAGTGTGGCAAAAATCCATCCCAGAAGGCAACAGTCTCTAAAAATCCGACATGGATGAATCTGATTTTTGGAGGTTACATCTGGCTGAGCCCACCCACTGGTGTGGCTAAAAATCATAAACACACCCCTCTCCTGCCCTCTCCTAATCTAATCAAGGGGGCACCTAATTGTCTGGGGTTATAGGATGTGGGGGTGTTGCTGGGTGCTGCAAATGTCCTTCTCTGCCTTTGAAGACCAGTTTGGCAGCCCTCCCCCTTCCTGCCTCACCATCTGCTGAGGGGAGATTCTCTCCCCCAAGCACATTCCTTTGTGTGAAGCCTGGCCACTTCACACCTCATCAAGGCAGCCTGGCAGAAGCTGCTGCAGGCTGGCCAAATAACTGGTAGTTGTGGGATTTATTACAACAATCAATTTGATACCAAATTCTTGGTATGTAACGTTTAAGGAGACTTTAAAATTTAAAATAAAGTCTGCCCATTCTAGCCTATGAAGGCCATTTACTTCAATGAGGGAAAAACGAATTTGGCTGTTTTTACCTCACCAGGGCTTATAAATCTATTTTTATAAAGTCCCTGCTTATAGTTACATGGCACCCAGCCCTAGGGGCACATAGGGCACACCTTAGGGGTGACTTATATGTAAAAATAAGGTAGTTTAAGACTTTGGAAGTACCTTTAATTCCAAAGTCGAATTTGCATATAACTTTAATTTAAAAGCAGCCAGCAAGGCAGGCCTGCCTTTAAAATGACACTGGGCACCTCAGCAGTGCACCTATGTGTGCACCACCTATGCTGTGGTCCCTAAACCTACATGCCCTACCATATACTAGGGACTTATAGGTAGGTTAACTTAGCCAATTATAATTTGCATATCCATTTTACACAGAGCACAGGCCCTGGGACTGGTTAGCAGTACCCAGGGCACCATCAAGGTCAGGAAAACACCAGCAAAAAGAGGAAAATGGGGGCAAAAAGTTATGGGGCCTCTGCAATCAGCCCTGTTTTCTCACATGTGGTATCTAATAATATTTAATTATCCCCAAGTCATCACCTTTATGTGTGCTGAAAATAATTCTGTGCATTCAGATCCCCTAATTTTCATGTGAAAAATTGGTGGTCAAAATATATATTTACCGGATCCACCCGTGTCTTTTAATCATATACCCAAGTCCAAAAACAGATAGAGAAGGCATACATGTGTGCACTTACCGAGTTTTCATTATCACTCGCTTTTATCAAAGCCGGGTGGGAGCACCACCCTGTAGTCACACACTGTATGAAAATAAACTACCATTCTTGTCATGATTGAAAGTAGCTGTGCATCTATATATGGTATATTTACCCTTTAGCTTTCCAACCCAATCTGGGTCTTGAACTACGAATATTACGACTTGAAATCAGTATGTTGTAAATGAAGCTTGCTGTTATATATGTTGTAACTATTCATTGCGTTTGTTTTTAAAACACACTGCGGCTGAGGTCCAGTTTTTCCGCCCGCTGGCCCTTTTATATTCACTTCTTAGAGTTACGAGAGACTTGTTGTTGTTATGTATTGTGACTATTCATTCTATTCCTAACCTTTCCGGTATCAAACTTCAGCTGAGATCTAGATTTTCCGCCCGCCGGCCCCTTCAACTAGTGACGTCATACCTGAAGTGTTTTTCATCTGATCCTCAGCCCCGCATTCTTTCATCAACGCGGAGCCGGGTAGCCGCAATGACCGGCAGCACCAGACCCTTGACGAAGTAAAGAGATAATACAGGGACGGGGGCATGGAAGGGGGCATACTTTACTGACCATACATTGTCCAAGAGAGATGGTCACCCGATTCCGGGTAGATCGCCTCGTATGCTCAGCATGAGCGAATACGAAAAATATGGGCCTTAAGAATATTACACACAAACAATTAGATCTTTTATGTACTGTGCCACTCACAGTCACATCTACAGCAAATGTATGTAATGTGCAAGAGCTGCACAGTTTTGCACTATCCCTGGATTCTATCATTCACAGGCACACATACACCTTGCACATGGATACCACACAGTCACTGTGAAGCACTATACACAAAGCCAATGTAGGCCAAGGATAAGTTAGACACACAGGAGCAACATTTTAAATTAGTGAGCCTGTAGGTCCCACTCTTGTGACACAGGTAAAAAAGACTTGTTCATTCCTATTGATCACTACACGGTATGCTTCTACAGCCATGCTTGTGCTGCTTAACTCCTGGGAAAGGGAGTCGCCCTTCACTTCTATGAGGGAAGCGCTTTGGGCATCCATCCTAGTCCACAAAGACCACTATCTGTGAGACAGGCCTATGTCAGGTGTAAACTGATAATTTGTGTACACCATATGTCAACAAAAATCAGCATTAGGGACCCAGACATCAGTACAGCTGGGGCACTCAGGGCAGAGGTGCATAACCATCAACATGCCAGGGACTTTTCCATCCCAACAACCTCTATAATATTTTTTTCTAATTTGAGGTCCCTTGCAATCTGAACTAGACACTCCCTTAATTGTCTTGTCTATCAATCAATCATTGAACTCGAAGAGCTTGACTTGTCACCCTTGAGGGTATCCAGTTGCTGGCAGTGTCCAGGGTCTCAGTCAAAGAGTCAGGTTTTCAGTGTCCTATGAATCTCCTGCAGGAGGAAGCCATTTCGGGCTATGGCTGTGAGGGAGGAGAAGGAACGTCCTCCTGGTCTGCTGCGTTGCATGCGGGTGGTATAGGCCAGCGAGAGGGGGGAGGAGCGGAGTTGCCTGGAGGGTTTGTGGAATCTCAGGCAGTGGTTTGTGTAGTCCTATAGGGCCTTGAAAGCATGGATGAGGAGCTTGAATTGACAACCTTTCTAATCTGAAAGCTAGTGAATTTTTTTTGAGGTGGGGAGTGATGTGGGAACAGTGAGGAAGATCCAGGATGAGGCTTGCTGCAACCTTCTGGATGGTCTGTAGTCTTTGAATTAGGGTGTCCCGATTACCTACTTTATTTCCCTGCCAAATATTCCTTTAATAAGGTAACTTAATATTTTTAGAGTTTGGGCATTTATTTGCTTATGCCAATAGAGCATACAAAGATTCATGGCTATATAATTCCATGTGTGCATACTGGCTTCAAGTGTTATTACTGTGAACATTGTACAGTTGGGAAGGCAAAGCAAGTTTTTAAGGCGTCACGCTTCTACCTTCTCCCACTCAACATTTGTCCCTTAACACATTACCTGTACCCCATATGATATGTGGGGGATGGGACTATTGCATTATATGCTGTCAACACTGGTTGCAATGACGGTCCATCAAAGTCCCTTATAAAATAATTTAGCCCTCCTAACCTGGATGATGCCTGATTTTTTTTAATGTTCAGTTGCATTTTCCAAAATAGTTTATTATTGAAGGTCATACCTAGATATCTATAGGTTGAGACTTCATCAACCACTTATTTAATGATGAATCAAGTGTAGGGTTTACTTTTATTCCGTCTGGCCCATATTTTTCTCTTTTTCATAATAATTACCAATTGTTTGGGCTTATATTACTCACTAAATACCCTGGTTGCGTCAAGTCCATTAAGGTGGGGTCATCGGCCTACAGGAAACAAGGAACATGATGGCCCCTCCATTTGGGGTGAAATGGAATATGTATTCTGAATTATTTTGGGGAGGTTGGCAATGTATAGTACAAAGAGAGTGGACGCTAAAACGCACCCCTGACAAAGACCATTTTGAGTTGCAATTTTAAGAGTGAGAGACACTATTCTATGTAATTCAACTCTAGCCCAATTGCCTCTATGTAATCCTTCTAGGATCATTAGGAAATCCCTGGGTATTTTCATATATTCTACCTGTCTGTGAGGTCAAAGGCCAAGTGCAAATTAATGAAACAATGGTATAAATGTTCCCTTGTTTCGAATTCTTTCTGGAACATTGCCCAGAGGCAGTCCTATGGCCTCCTTCCTGCTCATTGGGGATAATATTGTTCACATAAATTCAATCTTTCATGAATTGGAGAAGTGCTTTATCATAGATTTATGCCCCGCCATCTATCATACAGATTAGATAGTAGTTTTTTGGGCCAGAAGGATCATTTTTCTTTAATATGGCTCGTCGATCGCCTCTTTTGAGCTATTTTCTGTTGTGAAAAATGTGAATGCTGGTCCAAGCGTCCTTGTCCACCAGTCAGTATTACTTGTGATTGTTATTGCAGGCTGACCATTTGAGCCTGCAGTCCTAGATAAAATGATATGGGAGAATATTTTTTTAGGGAGTTTGGGTATATATATATGCCAATAGACCCCGCTCTATGTACTCCTCATTCGGTGAACATTTGTCTCTTCTCTCGTAAAGGATGTTCACCAAATTTACCCAGTTTTGCCAGGGATCATACAACAGTGAACTACCTTTCTGCACCAATCTTCAAAATGTATCTTTTTTCTTTTCCTCCCAATTTTCCTTAGGATAGTTTGCCTCATTCCTTTTGACGCAGGCAGTACATTCAGCCTCTAATTTACAATAGTTTTTTGAGTTGAACAATTATAGTTCCTACCCATTTGTTGGCTCAAATGTTTCATCTTCCTTTTCAATGCCTAATAAACCGTTTTGCTGTCTCATTAGATTTCGGTTTGCATTAACAATTACAATACCTGCTATTCCCTTTGTACCACCTTTTACCATGTTTTTTGTTATCAACCACCCAGCTTTCCAGATTAACCACACTCTGAAACTGATTAAGTAATTGAAGATGTTTATCATATTATGGTATGTTATGTGTATTTGTAAAGCACACTATCCCTCATGAAGATATCTTTTCAGCATTGTTTTGATTTGCCAATCTCTTGAAATGTGGTATATGCAGAGGTAATACCTGTTGTCTTTTAATCATTTTCAGGTTAATTTCTGCTCTTAGAGGCCAGTGATTACTGCCACCTACCATAGCTAGCTGAAAATCATTACAAATTGCTAAATTCAAAATTGTGTAAAGATGCAATCTATGGGCCCGCTCTGATGCCCTTTTATAAATGTTTCAAGGCAGGGGAATATGTTACAAAAGGACCTTTAAGACAGATAAAACCCATGTTTGACAAGCACTTCTGCATTTGCTGAGCTATATTTGTCTTGACCATTTTAGAACATAGAGACTGCATAATGTGGTATACTTCCAACATATCCCCCTGTGCACAGTCATCTTGATTTGGATTCAAGGAAAGGCTGAAGTCAGCCAATAGCATTACCGGAATATTAACATACATATTACAGATTAAAGTTAAATCAACTTCAAATATTTGCAATGGCTCGTATTATATTGTTTGTCCCCTAGTAACACATAAACGTTTATCACAATCACACATTCAAGGCACTCTGAGTTCTTATGCAAGTTAATTTAACATTCTTGCAACCAGTCACTTTCAGTATTTAGGGGCATATTTACAGGAAAGTGGCGCATCATAGATGTTGCGCCACTTTTCTTGCACCCCCCCCTTCCGGCACCTAACGACACATTGTTGCGCCATATTTACAATACCACGCACCATGACAGTGGTTGGCACATTAGCGTCAACATTTTTAGTGCCATTGTGGCCCTTTGCTACACTAGCATCAAAAATGTTGATGCTAGTGCAGCAAAACACAGAGAGGCCCTTTGAACATAATGAGTGTGTCATATTAATGCTCGCTCTGGGCAGGCATTAAAAATTATGCAAAAAAAAAGGACAGTGAAATGTTGTTAATTTTACTGCACCATTTTCTTCAGGCCTTCCAGTGCCGGAACGCCACCCATGCATACATTATGCCTGGCATAGACATAAGGTGGCACAAGGGGTTACGCAAGCATTGCGCCACTTTGTAAATATTGTGCATCGGAATGCCTACCTAATGCCACATCAACGTAAAAATGAATGATGCTAATGTAGCACAAAGAGGCGCAAGGGGCTTGTAAATATGCCCCTTAGTCCTTTTAACTCTGGAACGATCTCGGTGGAAATCAAAGAGATTAGTCCGACTGCCTGGTGCCCTTAGTCCAACAGTCTTGCATGAGTTGTAGTTTTTACAAAGCCATCAAAGTTAGGTTTTACACCAGACAACTAGGTCTCCTGTAAACCAGTAATCATATTTTCTTCTATCACACTGTTAAAACATCCAGAATCCAATAATCTATTTCAACTATGTACATTCTATGAGGAGTGTTAGACCTGACAGCCTTAGTGTGGTCACCCCTAACTTTTTGCCTGCCTCCCTCCACTTTTTAGATAGTGTTTTGGCTGGTTTTAAGACTCTGCACACTTTACCCCTTGCTAGCCAGTGCTAAAGTGCATATGCTCTCTCCCTTTAAACATGGTAACATTTGATCATACCCAATTGCACTATTTAATTTAATTATAAGTCCCTAGTAAAGTGCACTACATGTGCCCAGGGCCTGTAGATTAAATGCTACTAGTGAGCCTGCAGCCCTGATTGTGCCACCCACTTCAGTAGCCCCTTAACCTTGTCTCAGGCCTGCCATTGCAAGGCCTGTGTGTTCAGTTTCACTGCCGATTCGACTTGGCATTTAAAAGTACTTGCCAAGCCTAAAACTCCAATTTTTCTACATATAAGACACCTCTAAGGTATGCCCTAGATAACCCATAGCGCAGGGTGCTGTGTAGGCAAAAGGCAGGACATGTACCTGTGTAGTTTACATGTCCTGGTAGTGTAAAACTCCTAAATTCGTTTTTACACTGCTGTGAGGCCTGCTCCCTTCATAACATTGGGGCTGCCCTCATACATTGCTGAAGTGGCAGCTGCTGATCTGAAGGGAGTAGGAAGATCATATTTAGTATGGCCAGAATGGTAATACAAAATCCTGCTGACTGGTGAAGTTGGATTTAATATTAGTATTTTAGAAATGCCACTTTTAGAAAGTGAGCATTTCTCTGCACTTGTGCCTTACAATCCATGTCTGGCTAGGTTTAGTTGACAGCTCCTTGTGCATTCACTCAGACACACCCCAAACACAGGGTACTCAGCCTCACTTGCATACATCTGCATTTTGAATGGGTCTTCCTGGGCTGGGAGGGTGGAGGGCCTGCTCTCACACAAAGGACTGCCACACCCCCTACTGGGACCCTGGCAGACAGGATTGAACTGAAAGGGGACCTGGTGCACTTCTAAACCACTCTTTGAAGTCTGCCCCATTTCAAAGGCACATTTGGGTATAAAACAGGGCCTCTGCCCTACCACCTCAGACACTTGCTGGAGAAGAAACCTGAACCAGAACCTGCATCCTGCCAAGAAGAACTGCCTGGCTGCTCAAAGGACTCAGCTGTCTGCTTTCTACAAAGGACTGCTGCCTTGCTGTTGGCCTGCTGCCTTGCTGAACTCTTGTCTGGCTGCAAAAGTGCTCTCCAAGGGCTTGGATAGAGCTTGCCTCCTGTTCCCTGAAGTCTCAGGACAAAAAATACTTCTCTTTTTCATTTGGACAACTTGTGCGCCGAAAAATTCGACGCACAACTTGCTCCGTGGTGAGAAAAATCGCTGCATGCTGATGCTGCTCGATGCGACGCCTACGGGGTGACCGGAACTTCGGCGCGTGGCCTCGTCTGGACAACGCCACCCGACTTCCAGAGAGGAAATCAACACAATGCCTGCCATGAGAAAGAAAATTCCACGCACAGCCTCCCAGAACGACGCGCAGCCGGATAACAAGCCGAGGAATCCACGCAACGACCCTGGGACATTTGATAATCCCGCGAACCATAGAAGGAGTCAGGCCGCATGAAAAATAACAACGCAAGTCTGTGTGTAAAAGGGCGAAACCGATGCACACACCATTTTTCCACGCATCTCCTCCTCTGCGGCCCTCTGCGGAGATTTTCCACACCAAACCAGGTACTTTGTGCTTGAAAGAGACTTTGTTTGTTTTTAAAGACTTAAGACACTTTGGTGGCGGGAAACATCCTGAACAACTAGGTCTAAACCACTACTTGCCTGAACCACTACTGCTAAACAACTGAAAAGTCTCTACAACTAAGTACTGAACAACTACTGTCTGAACAACTACTGTGTCTGAATAACAATTGCCTGAACAACTAATTTTAAGGTAAGGTTTTCCTTTCGGTTTTTATGGTTTATTAGTTGTTTAGAATATATATATATATTAGTTGTTCAGGCAATTGTTATTCAGACACAGTAGTTGTTCAGACAGTAGTTGTTCAGTACTTAGTTGTAGAGACTTTTTAGTTGTTTAGCAGTAGTGGTTTAGGCTATAGTTGTTTAGGACCTAGTTGTTCTGTCACATATTCTTTGGTGGCCATTACAACCCTGGCGGACGGTGTTAAAGCGGCAGTAAGACCGCCAACAGCCCGGTGGAAAACATTTTGGAATTACGACCGTGGCGGAAACTGCCAACAAAGACAGCCACTTTAACACTCCGACAAACAGCTTAGCAGTCACCGCCAACAGACAGGCGGAGAACAATGTACCGCCCACACTATTATGACAGGCCAATCCGCCACCTTCTCCGGGGCGGATACACTGCGGATAAAAACACGGCGGAAACAGGAATTTCGAAGGGAAAACGCTCACCTCTACACACTCCACGAGGAAGGAGGACACCATGGCCCCGGAACTCCAAATCCTCACTGCGATAGTCTTCCTGCTCCTGTACCAGGAGCACCAACGTCGGCAGCGAAGAGCACGGTGAGTACTGCACCTACGACACGGGGGAGGAGGGAGGGAAAAAACAGGGACACACACACGCAACACCCCCACCCCCACCCTCACCCACTACAACACACACACTAATGCATATCTATACATTATAGTTACACCCCCCAAACCCCCCGGAAGAATGCAAAGACTAAAGGAAATGAGTGTAACCATTGTAAAAATTCAGTAAGCAAAAATATACATATATACACTATTAACAAAATATACACCAAGATTAGTAGCCCAGGTATTGCACCATTCATAGTCCGTGGACCACTGGGCCCAAAATGCATGGTTGAGGCCCACACACGATACCAGATCAAAACAGAGAGAACACTGCAGGGGCATCAGATAGAAATACAACAGGCACCTTAGGGGGAAGGAAAGGGGGGGCACCTCAGCTGGATGAGTGCACGACGCCAGATCCACGAGGGGGCTCCATGCCCATTGATGTATCCTGGGAAGTGCAAAGCCACAGTCTCTCAAGTCTCTACAGGGGGTGGGTTGCCCACTGCTGCATCCTGGGGAGTGCAAAGCCACAGTCTCTCAAGTCTCACAAGTGGATGGGTTGCCCACTGCTCCATCCTGGGGAGTGCAAAGCCACAGTCTCTCAAGTCTCTACAGTGGGTGGGTTGCCCACTGCTGCATCCTGGGGAGTGTAAAGCCACAGTCTCTCAAGTCTCTACAGTGGGTGGGTTGCCCACTGCAGCATCCTGGGGAGTGCAAAGCCACAGTCTCTCAAGTCTCACAAGTGGGTGGGTTGCCCACTGCTGCATCCTGGGGAGTGCAAAGCCACAGTCTCTCAAGTCTCACAAGTGGGTGGGTTGCCCACTGCTGCATCCTGGGGAGTGCAAAGCCACAGTCTCTCAAGTGGATAACATTCTCCACTGGTTTCTGGAGGGGGCTTTGTGCCCAGAGTGCTTCATCCTGCCAAGGACTAAGGTAGTGGATGTCTTTCTCCACTGGTTCTGGAGGGGGCATTGTGCCCAGAGTGCTTCATCCTGCCAAGGACTGGGGTAGTGGATGTCTTTCTCCACTGGTTCTGGAGGGAGCATTGTGCCCAGAGTGCTTCATCCTGCCAAGGACTGGGGTGGTGTATGTTTTTCACCACTGGTTCTGGAGGGGGCATGGTGCCCAGAGTGCTTCATCCTGCCAGCTGACTGAGGTAGTGGATGTGAATCTCCACTGGTTCTGGAGGGGGCTTTGTGCCCAGAGTGCTTCAACCTGCCAAGGACTGAGGAAGTGGATGCATCTCTCCACTGTTTCTGGAGGGGGCTTTGTGCCCAGAGTGCTTCATCCCGCCAATGACTGGGGTAGTAGATGTGATAATCCACTGGTTCTGGAGGGGGACTGGTGCCCAGAGTGCTTCATCCTGCCAAGGACTGAGGTAGTGGATGTGATAATCCACTGGTTCTGGAGGGGGACTGGTGCCCAGAGTGCATCACTCACCCCGTGCCGGTCCTAGTTGCATCAGTGCCCCTGCCACTCATGGGCTAGCGGTGCTTGAGTTGGCGGTCCTTGCCCTGATCAGCGGTGCTTGAGTTGGCGGTCCTTGCCCTGTTCAGCGGTGCTTGAGTTGGCGGTCCTTGCCCTGTTCAGCTGTCCTTGCCCTGCTCAGTGGTGCTTGAGTTGGCGGTCCTTGCCCTGTTCAGCGGTGCTTGCCCTGTTCATCGGTGCTTGAGTTGGCGGTCCTTGCCCTGTTCAGCGGTCTTTGCCCTGTTCAGCGGTGCTTGAGTTGGCGGTCCTTGCCCTGTTCATCGGTGCTTGAGTTGGCGGTCCTTGCCCTGTTAAGCGGTCTTTGCCCTCTTCTGCGGTGCTTGAGTTGGCAGTCCTTGCCCTGTTCAGCGGTGCTTGAGTTGGCTGTCGTTGCCATGTTCAGCGGTCCTTGCCCTGTTCAGCGGTGCTTGAGTTGGCGGTCCTTGCCCTGTTCAGCGGTGCTTGCCCTGTTCAGCGGTGCTTGAGCTGGCGGTCCTTCATTGCCCAGCTGGGCTGGGGCTGGCGGTCCTTCATTGGTCAGCTGGGCTGTGGCTGGCGGGGCCCTCCTGGGCAGCGATGATGGGGCTGGCGGGGCCCTCCTGGGCAGCACGACGATGGGGCTGGTGGGGCCCTCCTGGGCAGCAGCGACGATGGGGCTGGTGGGGCCCACCTGGGCAGCAGCGACAATGGGGCTGGCGGGGCCCTCCTGGGCAGCGGCAATGGGGCTGGCGGGGCCCTCCTGGGCAGCAGCGACGATGGGGCTGGCGGGGCCCTCCTGGGCAGCGAGGATGGGGCTGGCGGGGCTCTCCTGGGCAGCGGGGATGATGGCGGTCTTCTCTGCCGTGCTCCTCCTCCCAGACTTGCCAGGTTTCTTCTGGCCCTTCACCACCTTGGGAGGAGTCACAGCTGAGTCCACACTCCCACCGGGACCCCTGGGAGCGGCTCGGTGGCTGGAGTCTTCCCCCTCTCCCACCGGGCACTGGCCAACTTCTGGTGCTTCACAGGGGGGGAAATGGCTGTGCTGTGGCTCTGTGCCACACTGGGTGTCCTGGTGGCCGGTACACTCCACATACCTGTGACAACAGTCACCACTGGTCCCGGAGATGTTGTGGCTGAGGTGCTACTTCGGGACCTATGAGTTGGACGGGGGTGGGAAATAGGTTAAGGGTGGACAGGAAAAGTTGTTTGGACACACTGGGACGGGTAGCTGGAGGGGGTTTAGGAGTGGAGGAAGAGGTGGTGGTTGTAGGAGGTGTACGTTTTGTGGCTTTGGGTGCAGGTGCATGCGCTGGAGGCTGTTGTGAGGTGGATGGCTGTTGGGTGGGTGTGTGCCTGCGTTTGTGTATCTTGGGAGGGGGCGTCACAGACACACTGGGAGAAGACACAGGGGACGTGTGAATGGTAGTGGGGGTGGTGACTGCCCGTGAGCGGGGTGTGCTGGTGGGTGTGCTGGTGCGGGACGTAGTGGCTGTAGGGGTAGTGCATGCAGGTGTGAGTGTAGACGAGACTGGGAGGGAGGAGGGAGATGACGAGGAGGGGGACACAGTGGAGGCAGTGAATGTTGGTGTGTCTATATGTGTGTGATGCTTGCGTGAGTGCCTGTGGGATGTGTGGTGCTTATGTTTGCCTGAGCTTCCCTTGTGTGGTGAGGTGTGTGCAGGCTGGTCTGATGGTGTGCTTGGGATAGGCAGAGGTACAGGGGATTGGGTCTGGGTGGAGGAAGTTGGAGGGGGGAGGCTAGACACAGGGACAATGGCTGCCATCAGTGCTGAGGCCACAGTTTGAAAGGATTGGTGAAGGGCTGCCTGACCAGAATGAATGCCCTCCAGGAATGCATTTGTTTGTTGCAACTGCCTTTCTACACCCTGGATGGCATTCAAAATGGTAGACTGCCCAACAGTGAGTGACCTGAGGAGGTCAATGTCCTCCTCACTAAGGGCAGCAGGGGTGACAGGGGCAGGGGCTGAGGTGCCTGGGGCGAAGGTGATTCCCACCCTCCTGGGTGAGTGGGCACGGGGCGAAGGCTGAGGGGCTGCTGGGAGGGCGGTGCTGGTGGGGGGGTGGCGGCTGTACCTGTAGAAGTGGGGGGCACAGATGTTGCCGCCACCACAAGGGAGCTCCCATCGGAGGACGAGTCCGTGTCGCTGGTTTCAGCACCTGTCCCCGCCGTGGTGCTGCACTCGCCCTCCGTCCCACTGGTGTATTCTGAGTCCGTAGTGTGGCCCTCCATGGCCATGTGGGATGCAGCTCCCTCGTGCTCCGGTGCCACTGCTCCTCCGCCTGATGATACTAATGCACACAAGAACAGGGAGACCACAAAAAGCAGGGGGAGACAGAAGAAAGACATGTTGAGTGCATGGATTACCGGACAAGACAGACACAGAAGCCTCCTGCACTACGTCGCGCTGTTGGGCTCTACAGTGCAATTCCTGGGAAATGGCCTACAAGGCTATGGATGACATATGCACACATAGATGACACAGGTGCATGAATAGCTGTACTTGGCACTCTACAGAGGTGGAGTGGGGGGCCACAGGGCCATGCCTTACAGAGGGGCCTAGGCTACATAACTCACCCTGGACAAGGGAAACCCACAGCCCTCCTCCCCCACCCAGACACCTTTACTGCGCGCAAAGTCAGCTCAATGAGAGTGTACTCACCCCCTTGTGTCTGCTGTGATGCCCTCAAGCGCCCATCCAACTCTGGGTAGGCCACCGCCAGGATCCTGAACATCAGGGGGGTCATGGTTCGACGGGCACCCTTCCCACGTTGGGAGGCCATCCCCAGCTGAGCCTCTGCCGTCTTCTTGCTCCAGCGGCGAATGTCCTCCCATCTTTTACGGCAGTGGGTGCTCCGTCTGTGGTGGACCCCCAGGGTCCGGACGTCCTTGGCGATGGCACGCCAAATATCCTTCTTCTGGTGGGCGCTGACCTACATGAAATGTACAGGGTAAGAAGAGAAGTCATTAACAACTGCACCGTAAAAGTGAGTGGCCCCCATCCCTACTCTTGCCATGTGGCACATGCACCCACCGTCTTTCATGCATGCAGCACTCTGCCCCTTCGTTCTTACAACTGGCCCTCTCCACACAGGCATAGCCCATACAACATGCTCCCTGTGTACTTACCTGTTGGTCTGGAGGACCGTAGAGTAGCGTGTACTGGGGTAGGACCCCATTGACGAGCTTCTCCAACTCCTCCGCAGTGAAGGCAGGGGCCCTTTCCCCAGACGCACAAGCCATTGTCTCTTCCAGACCAAGGTCACAGCAGCACTTGCAGTGTAGGTCCTCTCCTGTCGAAGATCAGGTATCGAGTGATTGAAGTGATAGAAAATGGCGGTCACGTCCGCGGCAGTCACGTCCGCGGCGGTGCGTACCATCACCGTCGGCGTACATCGTCATTGGCTCCTGGGACCCATAGGGTCCAATGTTAACCAATGCAGAATTGCGCTGCGGTCTCCGACCGCCTACCGCGACGGAGTACAACGCCAGTGCAGTTACCTCACATCCCATTGTCCCACTTTACAGGTCAGGCAGCCGCCATTTCAGGGGCTCACATGGCCTAATTACCAACTGCGTCACACATACCTAGGCCTAGTCTCAACAAACATACAGGCCACATTTTGTGTATGAATGGTGTTCTGTGTAGAATGTGGGTACATACCTCTGAGTTGTTTGACTCTGTGCTCGCTGTTGTCCTTCATAGGCACCGTCCGCTGGGACATGTGAGGAGATGGCGGAATCCTCCGGTGTACCGACCGCTGGTGGACCTGTCGACAATGGAGGAAAGAAATTTGATTATTACCTACAGGTTTGACCGTGCCACAATCCAGGATCTGTGTACCCAGTTGGAGCCAGACCTGATGTCAGCAATCCCCCCTCAAGTGCAGGTGCTATCAGTGCTCCATTTCCTTGCTAGTGGGTCTTTTCAGACAACTGTGGCCATGGCATCAGGGATGTCCCAGCCTATGTTTTCCAACTTATTGTCCAGAGTGTTGTCTGCCCTGCTGAAACACATGCGGAGCTACATCGTTTTCCCTCAGGTGGAGAATTTGCCTACAGTGAAAGGTGACTTCTATGCCCTTGGACATATCCCCAACATCATAGGTGCCATTGATGGGACCCATGTGGCTTTGGTCCCTTCACACAGGAGTGAACAGGTGTACAGAAACCGGAAGAGTTATCATTCCATGAATGTACAGATGGTATGTTTGGCCGACCAGTACATCTCCCACGTGAATGCCATGTTCCCTGGCTCAGTGCATGATGCCTACATCCTGCGGAATAGCAGCATCCCTTATGTGATGGGTCAACTCCAGGGGCACCGTGTGTTGCTATTAGGTGACTCTGGTTACCCCAACCTGTCATGGCCACTGTCCCCAGTGAGGAATCCCAGGACAAGGGCAGGGGAACGCTACAATGAGGCCCATGGTCGAACTAGGAGGGTGATCGAGCGGACCTTTGGGTGTCTGCATATGACAGGTGGATCCCTATTCTACTCATCAAAGAAGGTGTGCCAGATCATCGTGGCCTGCTGTATGCTTCACAACTTGGCTTTGCGACCCAGGTGCCTTTTCTGCAGGAGGATGGTCCAGATGGCGGTGTTGTGGCAGCTGTGGAGCCTGTGGACAGTGATGAGGAGGAAGCAGAGGAAGAAGACATGCAGAACAGGGACTCAGCCATCCTGCAATATTTCCAGTGAAACACAGGTGAGAATACATTCCTGCCTACTACATGTACTTTAACACTTCTACCTGTATCCTGTCTGTCGATTTCACCCAGTGTATGGTCACTGAGTTGTCACTTTCCCTTACGGTTTCACAGGTGTGGGTCCCAACGTGTGTCATCTGCTTAGATTCCTTATGGACTAGAGCTGTGTGACATAGGTATGTTGACATTACTATTTCATGAACATTTTGTCACTGTAATTGCAAATAGACTATTTCGAAATCACAGACAGACTCCAGATCTTCTGGTGCTTTAGGTGTGTTTATTTCAATACAAAATATTGGAGGGGGAAGTTAAATGGTGAGGGGTGATGGCGGAGGAGTGTCCATGGCAGAGTCCAGTCTATTAGTGTCACAGGTGCATTGCCCATATGGGCATAGGAAGTGGAGCTGGGGCAGTTTCAATATGGACAGGGTGACAAAGTGGGACAGTGGGATGACAATCAGGGTGGTCTCATTTCTTGGCGGGGGTCTTCGCATCGTGCTCTGTCTTGTTCCTGGATCTTAGGGACCGTTTGCGGGTGGTTCTCCCTCTGCAGGGGGTGGGGTGCTGGTGTGGTGGTCCTGTGGTGGTGCCTCCTGTCCACTAGCACCGGCGGAGGTGGTGGGCAGTTCATTGTCCATGCTAGTGTCAGGGGCCCCTTGTACTGCCACAGTGTCCCTCCTGGTGTTGAGTACTTCCTTCAGCACCCCTACGATGGTGCCCAGGGCGGAGCTGATGGTTCTGAGTTCCTCCCTGAACCCCAAATACTGATCCTCCTGCATCCGCTGGGTCTCCTGAAACTTGCCCAGTGCTGTTGCCATTGTCTCCTGGGAGTGGTGGTAGGCTCCCATGATGGAGGAGAGGGCCTCGTGGAGAGTGGGTTCCCTTGGCCTGTCCGCCCCCTGTCTCACAGCAGCCCTCCCAGTTCCCCTGTGTTCCTGGGCCTTCATCCCCTGGACTGTGTGCCCACTGCCACTGCCCCCCAGGTCCCTGTTATTGTTGGGGTGGTGGTTATCCTGGGTTCCTTGTAGTGGTAGACACACAGCTGATTGACGTGTCCTGGGGACGGAGGTATGGGCCCGCTGGGTGGGTGCTGTGCTGGTGTTTCCAGAGGGGGGAAGGTCTGTGGTGGCCTGTGCCTGTGTGAGGGGAACCGACTGTCCTGAGGCCCATGATGGTCCGGGCTGGTCATCTTGATCCAGGTGGACAGAGGTGCTGTCATCACTGTGGGCCTCATCTGTGGGTGGAGTGGACATGTCTGGACCCTCCTGTCTGGTGACGTTGGGTAGTGGTCCTGCAGGGTTGTAAAGGCATAATTATTGCATCTGTGTGTGTCATGGTGTGCAATGGGTGGGTGACCGTGTACCCCAGTGCTGACATTCCTGTGTGTGAGCTTGTGTGATGATGGTTTAGGAGGGTGTATGGGTATGTGCAGTGGGCATGCTTTAGTGATGGGTGTCCATGCGTTGTTGTTGCATGCAGGGCTTGGTGTTGGGATGTGTGGTTTGTGGTGTCGGTACATGTGTGAGGAGTTGGAGTGATAGGGGTGAGGGCGAGGGTGGGGGTATGTGATAGCATGCAGGTAGGGTGGGGGATGTAATAGTTAAGATTTGACTTGCCAGAGTCCATTCCTCCACCGACTCCTGCGAGGTCATCAGGATGCAGAATCGCCAAGCCCTGCTCCTCCCATGTTGTTAGTTGTGGGTGAGAAGGTGGGGGTCCGCCGCTAGTCCGCTGAACTGCCTGGTGGTGTCTTGAGACCACAGAACGCACCTTCCCCCATAGGTCGTTCCACCTCTTCCTGATGTCCACCTGATTTCTTGGGTGTTGTCCCACTGCGTTGACCCTGTCGACTATTCTTCGCCATAGCTCCATCTTCCTTGCAATTGAGGTGTGCTGCACCTGTGATCGGAATAGCTGTGACTCTACCCGGACGATTTCCTCCACCATGACCCTGAGCTCCTCCTCCGAGAACCTGGGTTGTCTTTGCCGTGCCATGGGGTGGTGTGGGTGATGTGTTGGGTGGTGTGTGTGGTGATAAGTGTGGTGATATGTAGTGGTGTGTGGTGTTTTGTGCGTGGAAGTTGTGTGGGTGATGGTGTTGTGTGCCTGTGGATGCTAGTTTGTTGATGGTGGTGTCTCTCTCTGGCCTTCTCTCTGTAATTGTGGACATAGGGGTTTGTGGGTGATGTGGGTGTGTGTTTTATATTCTATTGGGTGTGTGGGAGTGGTGTGTGTATGTGTATCAGGTGTGTGTGTTTTGAATTGTCCAATGTGGCTGTGTTTTGTAAGAGTGTGTGTATTTTGAGCGCAGCGGTGTGTACCGCCAATGGAATACAGCGGTTGAAAGACCGCCGCGTGGATTAGTGTGTCGTGATAGTGTGGGCGTTTTTCTGTTGGCGTGACGGTGGAGGTTTTGTTTTCTCCAGTATATCACTGACCTATGGTGTGGCGGACTTGTGTGGGTGTCTGAATTTTGTCGGATTCCGAGATGTGGATCATAATAGCTGTGGCGGAATTCCTCGGTCGCGGCGGTGTGTTGGTAGTCTTCTGCGCGGCGGTAAGCGGCTTTTACCACCAATGTTGTAATGACCCCCTTTATATCACTTTTCAGTGATATCTCTACAAATTCTTATTGCATCTTTTATTGTGTTGATCTACAAATATCCAGATAAATATACTATATTTTTCTAAACACTGTGTGGTGTATTTGCCGGGTGCTATATGGTGTTATTGTATGATTTATTGCACAAATACTTTACACATTGCCTTCTAAGTTAACCCTGACTGCTTGTGCCAAGCTACCAGAGGGTGGGCACAGGATAATTTGGATTGTGTGTGACTTACCCTGACTAGAGTGAGGGTTCTTGCTTGGACATAGGGTAACCTGACTGCCAACCAAAAACCCAATTTCTAACACGCTTTAATTTGTTTGATTTCAGACTCTCGTTAGCCAAGGTCATGCCACAAACCACACACTGTGGCCTAATTTCGCCATGTATGGTGATGCAGGTGAATCCAAAATTCAGGTAGGACGTATCATATGACCTAATTTTTCCAGTTCTCTTCTCACCGTTTGTTTCAGCCTTTCGTTTGCGTGCCCTACCATCTTTTGGCAGCAGGAAATGATCCATGTCAAATGTGTGTTTGACCTACGGTACAAAATTCCAAAGTTCAATATTATTGAATACCTCAAACTTACTGCTACATGCGGTATAGCTGTCTTTTTAAAAAAAACTCTTTGCAGTTCTCAGAATGTCTCAAAAAATCTTCTTATTTTCTTTAAAAACACAAATAACAGTTGGTCCCTTCCACTTGATTAAAACAGAAATTGCAGCCTTGCCCTTCATACTTTCGGTCTTCCCGTTAAGACATTAATTGAGCAATCTGAGACTTGTATATTCTATACTAATTTTTTTTAATGTAGTAATCAGGACGTTGTGCTTCACCGTAATGTATGCTAATTGTGTACAAATACTGACAGGAATGATGGATGGAATATACTTATTGCAAGACAGCTTGATGTCTCAAAAGCAGAGAATAATAGCAGTAGTATGCCAGAATACAGCCACAAGAATAAACAACCAGATATTAAAAATCATTTAATGTCTGATGCACAATATACATCAAGGTATCTTCTCCAATTTTCTAAAGGTGTTCTTAATTGTTATTAATGCCAATGGTACAATTAAAAGATGGGCAATTCAGGCGCCTGAGAGGGACTCTACAGGTCCCAAATCAAGAACATTAAGATTTATTGTACTTTAAGGATGAAAATATAGTAAAACAAAATTAAAAATGATTCACAGATGTAAGTGTGTATGCGCTCTCTCTTAGATAATCTGCATGATAGTTAAAACACTCACAGCTACCAGATGCAGGGTCAGGGACGGTGTTATCCTCAGGAACAGTGAGGATATATGTCCATAAAGACAAAATTCAAAACAGCATTTCAAAATGTAGTCAATAACGAAAAATGACTCAAAAACTGAATTCAAGATCATTAACTTATAAAACCATGAATGTTTAATAAATTATTGATGTGTAATACAGAAATATAAAAAAAATACTAAAACTGCAGTCTCACTGGATCAGTCAAAGGGGAATAAAAGTAATCTGCCATGAAGTTCTTGGAGTTTAAGCAAAACACAGCATGAAGAACAATCTGAAAAACAGGCTAAGTCCCAAAATTTAAGCTAGTCAATAACCAGACCACACACATGTTAAAACTCCAAAAGCATATATCTCACACCAAAGTTTGAGGATTCATACAGCAAATTCCACCATAGAAAATCACAGAAATGGCAATGTCAACATGGTGCCAGCAAAAGTATCATTATTTTGGCAAATCACATTTCAGCATTTTAAAACATAATATATGCTCACTATCACACTACATACAGGGGCAGGGAGTGGCTGTAAATGGATTGAAGATGCCTGAGATGGCTTCAGGATTACGCCGCCTCAGAAATCCGTGTTCCCACAATCCGCAGCAGCCACAAGTTTAAGAGGAGGGCTTTGGGCACCGGCACGTTTTTATTTACAAATTAAGCACTGCATAAGCAGGTCCTCTGGAGCAGAGGTGGCTGGGTAGCTGCATGCAGGTGATGTCCGGGGACAAGAGGTCTAGATTTTGAATGTAAAGAGCCAACCCAAAAGATAACTACCAATCTATGCTGGTACTCCATAGGCAGGGCACGGAATTAGGCAATTTTGTTTTCCTACTTTTCCACATAATTAAGAACTTTACACATTTGCAAGACAAATAATTATCATTTTGCACTTGCCATCTGTTCCCAGGCTCAACTATGGAAACGACCCCATCACCCCCCCCACCCTTCCAAATAAACGTAATCCGCCTTGAAGCAATTCAAAAAGCTGGTTGCTCGAAAATGTGACCCGGCCCCCGCCTTTAGACTTAAACTTTCTTCTGATATTAACCTGGGCAAAGTCGGACTTCCGTATAAGGCAATCAAGCAGTGCCGACGGGCTGGTCTGATAGGTCAGTGTGTGGCCTGTGTGGTAAAAAAGCAGCTAACTCAAACCCTTGCACAACACCAGTCTGACCCTGGACCAGGGTACCTTCCAAAACCTTGCGTTTCATTTGCCGTACTGCTTATGGCACAGCTGCAAACTTTTGGAAAAAACAAACACCTGGAACTATTTTCCTAGTTGTACCCACTGTTCCCGCCCCCCTGCATTCTTCTGTTAATATCTAATTTCTCAAATCATGCACTGTCAGCCTTGCACAACCTTCCCCGGCATCTGCAAGATTCTTTCAAACATCTTCAGCACGGAAGGCTGCTGAAAACCTGGCTCTCTGCCATCTGCTCTGCTCACCCTGTGCCCTCTTCCTAGCAGCCCGTACCAAAGACCCTTTGGGGCGAGACCCTGAACATTGCACACAGTGGACCGCCTCAAAGGAGCAAGCAGCCTGTTGCATCTCTGCTCTGCCCTGCCCCATCGACAGAGCCGTGTCACGTGACTGCTGGAAACGATGGGGAACACCGAAGGCCACACTATCAGGAACCCCACATTTTATTTCAGCAAATATGTGGTCTTCCCAAGTACACACCACTGTTGCAACATGCCACAAACTAGTTATTAAAAGTGATCATTTCAAAAAGCGAATTTAGAATCATTCCTGCCCCAAAGTCAGTTTACACCAGTGCTTTACTGGTGCGTTACTGAAAGCGTATGTGTATGTCTGTAAGTGCGTGCATGTATGTTTGTGTGTGTCTGCAAGATGAAAAGCATGGTGCATGAGGCGGGAGAAGGGAGGAAAACCAGGCTATTTACCAGTTCTGCAGGGATGAAGTCCAGGAAAGGCAGCAGGACGGAGTGCAAGGCAGCAGGGAAAAAAATAATATTTCACCTTTACAAAGCATTGCACAGCTTCGTATTTATGGCCCCAGTTCCCAGCACTTCCTGGTTTTCATCCTGCAGTCTCTCTGATTGGAGGCCAGTCGTCAATGACGTTTGAGTATTTTCCAATGTCCTCCAATCAGAGGGCCCGTTGAGCTGCCACGAAGAGCAAACGTTTTGGATTCCAGTTCAAGACAGTTCCAGGCAGCAGAAGTGTAACCGGGGGTGTGCGACCCCCTTTGATTGACTTCACGACCCCCCTGGGGGTCGCAATCCACACTTTGAAGACTTCTGGCCTATGTGTTTTGGGCACCTCTTTGACCTCTGCACCTGACCAGCCCTGAGCTGCTGGTGTGGTAACTTTGGGGTTGCCTTGAACCCCCAACGGTGGGCTGCCTATGCCCCACTGAGACTTGTGTTTTACTTACCTCCTAATCTTTCCTTTACTTACCTCCCCCAGGAACTGTTGATTTTTGCACTGTGTCCCCTTTGAAAATATCTTTTTACAAAGACTGTATATAATATTGCTTTTATTCAAAGTTCCTAAAGTATCTAAGTGAAGTATCTTGCATTTAAAGTGTTTACTGCAAATCGTGAAGCTGTGGTTCTTAAAATAAACTAAGAAAATATTTTTTTCTATATAAAAACCTATTGGCCTGGAGTAAGTCTTTGAGTGTGTGTTCCTCATTTATTGCCTGTGTGTGTACAACAAACGCTTAACAGCACCCTCTGATAAGCCTACTGCTCGACAACACTACCACAAAATAGAGCATTAGAATTATCTAATTTTGCCACTAACCCTTGGACTCTGTGCACACTATTTCTTACTTTGAAATAGTATATACAGAGCCAACGTCCTACAGGTAGGAAGGTCATATTTAGTATGGCCAGAATGGTAATAGTAAATCCTGCTGACTGGTGAAGTTGGATTTAATATTACAATTTTAGAAATGCCACTTTTAGAAAGTGAGCATTTCTCGGCACATAAATCTTTCTGTGCCTTACAATCCACGCCTGGCTGGGTTTAGCTGACAGCTCCTTGTACATTCTCTCAAACACACCCCAAACACATGATACTCAGCCTCACTTGCATACATCTGCATTTTGAATGGGTCTTCCTGGGTTTGGAGGGCGGAGAGCCTGCTCTCACACAAAGGACTGCCACACCCCGTACTGGGACCCTTGCAGACAGGATTGAGCTGACAGGGGACCTAGTGCACTTCTAAGTCACTCTTTGAAGTCTCCCGCACTTCAAAGGCACATTTGGGTAAATAGACAGGGCCTCTGCCCCTACCAACTCAGACACTTCCTGGAGAAGAAATTTGTAACCAGAACCTGCATCCTGCCAAGAAGAACTGCCTTGCTGCCCAGAGGACTCACCTGACTGCTTTCTGTGAAGGACTGCTGTTGCCCTGCTCTCTGGCTGAGGTGAAGAAGTGCTCTCCAAGGGCATGGATAGAGCTTGCCTCCTGTTCCCTGAAGGCTCAGGTCCAACAACACTTTATCTCTTCAAGAAGGGCTCCTTGAGTGGTGAAATTCGACGCACAGCCTGCCAGAAACGACACACAGCCTGCACCGCGGTGAAAATTTCACCACACACTGAACCGCAACGATGCAGCCTGACTTCGCAACGAGAAGATCGACGCAGCGCTTGCCGTGTGGTAGAAAATTCAGCGCAATGCCCACCGGATCGACGCAGCTCCTGTGACTTAGTCCTGCCAGCGCAGGAAATCCATGCACCATCCCCGGGGCGTCTGAAAACCCTGCAACCCAAAGAGGATCCATGACCGAGCACCAGAAATTGATGCACAGCTGTCCCTGCGTGAAAACTAAACGACGCATCGCCGTGTGCGGCCCGAGAAATCAACGCACACCCCTTTGTTTCCACGCTTCTCCTCCTCTGTGGCCCTTTGCGGAGATTTTTCACACGAACCAGGTACTTTGTGCTTAAAATAGATATTTGTTTGCTTTTAAAAGACTTAAGGCACTTTATATCACTTTTCAGTGATATCTCTACAATTAATTATTACATCTTTGATCGTTTTGACCTGCATTTATCCAGATAAATATTATATATTTTTCTAAACTCTGTGTGGTGTATCTTTGTGGTGCTGTATGGTGGAATTGTATGGTTTATTGCACAAATACTTTACACACTGCCTCCTAAGTTAATCCTGACTGCTCAGTGCCAAGCTACAAGAGGGTGGGCACAGGATATTTGGGATTGTGTGCGACTTACTCTGACTAGAGTGAGGGTCCTTGCTTGGACAGAGGGTAACCTGACTGCCAACCAAAGACCCCATTTCTGACAAGGAGACACTAAATTTGTCTGTAGTCTTTCAACCTATTCTATATAGCACGTTTCTGTTGCCTACTTCCCAACATGAGCCCAAACACGCCTATTGGTTTTCTATAGATAAAGTTGCATTTTCCCATACCATGTGAGTTTGTGGAGTGGCTACTTGTAAGTAACCCTACTAATCCTTAGGATATGCCTTTGGTTTTCCCATTAGCAGTAATTGAGGGACATATTGATCTGGTTATAAGTTAGCTCTTCATGGTTATGTAAAAATGCATTTTCTGTACCAGTTCTTCATCTTATAGTAACCTTATCCATTGGGCAGTTAGTTTATTGTGGAACTCTGCATCATTTTTTTACAATAAGGGAGTCAAACTCTCCTCTTGCAATCTCTTTCCCTTCTATGCTTGAGACAAACCGTAGTTACTTAGGGCCAGATGTAGCAAACTTCCAAATTGCGACTTGCAATTTGCGAGTCCCAGCGACTCGCAAATTGCAACTCGCAATTTGGAATGCAGAAAGGTGTCTCAGACACCTTCTGCGAGTCGCTATGGGGTCGCAAAGACCCAGCTCATTAATATTAATGAGGTGGGTCGCAATTTGCGACCCCATAGCGAGTCAGGGCACTCACGGGGATGGTGGCCTGCTGGGAACAGCAGACCACCATGTCCATGACTGCTTTTCAATAAAGCTGTTTTTTTTTCTTTCAAAGTGCAACCCGTTTTCCTTAAAGGAAAACGAGCTGCACTTTGAAAAATAAACCGAAACCTTTTGTTTCTGTATTTTCAGAACAGGTAGTGGTCCATTGGACCACTGCCTGCTCTAAAAAATTATTTTTTGTGCCAGACACAAAGGGGAAGGGGTCCCATGGAGACCCCTTCCCGTTTGCGCCTAGGTTACCATCCACTTCAAGTGGATGGTAACTGCGCTATCATTTGCGACCGCCTACCATTGCGACTCGCAAATAGGAAGGGAACACCCCTTCCTATTTGCGACTCGGAAATGCATTTTGCGAGTCGGTTCCGACTCGCAAAATGCATTTCAACATAGCAAAGATGCATTTGCGACTTGCAAACGGCGATTTTCGCCGTTTGCGAGTCGCAATGTCTTTGCTACATCTGGCCCTTAATATCTTGTTAGATGGTTGCTTGGAGGGAGGAGCAAAATGTGTACGCCTGTTGTAAAGGGGATCTATTCAAGAGTCTCCATCTTCCTTTTTTTTTGTCTGATCTTAAGAGGTTAAAATATAATGGCAAGTTTTTGTCTGTGTTCTCACCCTTAATATTGCAAACGCTCACTATTTCTTAAACTGGTTGCATGTACATATATCCCTTCTTATGGGGCTGGCACGTAGTCAGTCTCCTAAATACAACCCAATTATTTATTTTCTCTTTAACCTGTGAGATATTTTTTATTTTCATCTGTTCTGATAATCCTCCATGAATTTTTTTTAATTCGAATGACTGCTATTCTCTTATATGGGAACTCCCTATCTCCTAATCTGTTTTCAGCTATCGAAGTTTTTCATGTGTGCCCTAGTCCTGTCCCTACTTTGGCTATTTTCGGGGTTGTCTTCCCTCTATACTTCCTTTTACCATCTTTTAGGGGGAACAACTTTTTTTGACAAGTCTATGGCGACTCCTGGTTGGGAACTTTATTTGTCTGTAAATTGGATCATTACTTCTTATGATCAGCATCGTCCTTTTGGAGACATTGAGGCATTTTTATGGAAAAGTGGTGCCTCATTCATGATGCGGCACTTTTCTAGTGCTGCATTGCATTCCCCTAACGACACCATCTGTGCACCATATTTACAATACGGCGCCTCATGGCAGTCATGTCCTCATTAGCACCCTCCATCCCACCGGTGCCCTCACCATCGGTGGATTCAGCCTCCTGTGCCCTGTGGGATGCAGCTCCCTCCGTCGCCGGTGCCTAAGCTCCTCCGCCAGATGATACTAATGCACATAAGAACATTGTGACAAAGCAAAAGGGGGGGAGACAAAGGATACACTTAGTCAGTGGCTGCACCAACACCACCGTTGGTGTACACGACACACACACAAGGAACAGCCCTACGCACTAGGCAATGCACTACCAGTCACAATGCTAGTCACCAGGCCATGGATAGGGACACCTAATGCCAATTGCAGCATACCTGAGACCTACAGACCCTTGCCAAGTAGTAGATGCCTACTAGCTTGGCTGGAGGTATTTTACATCAGAACCCTGCCCAACATGGGACTTACACTGCGATGTCAGGCCTGGCCTAGGGGCACCCACAGGCCCACATTCCCCACCCGGATACCACCCCACCAGGAACAAGTTGTATATTGAGGCACTGTACTCACCCCCTTGTGGCTGCTGTGATGCCCCCAAGCACCCATCCATCTCCGGATAGGCCACCGCCAGCATGCACGCTATCAGGGAGGTCAGGGTTTGACGGGCACCCCTTCCTTGTTGGGAGGCCCTCCCCAGCTGGGCCTCTGCCATCTTCCGTGCCCAGTGTCTCAGGTCCTCAAACCGTTTGCGACAGTGGTGCTTCGCCTGCAATAGACCCCTAGGGTCCGCAAGTCCTTGGGGATGGCACGCCATATGCCCTTTTTCTGATGGGTGCTGACCTGCAGAGAAATGGATGCAGGAAAATATATTAGTCCTGCCGTTCTGCCTGTTACACTCATGGCCCACCATGCCCCTTCCCAACCCCATTAGCACAGACATGGCCCACCACACATGCAGCACGCTGCCCAGGGCCCATTCACCACACCCCCCCTACAGGAGGCCTTCACACACAGCACTCCATGCATTCACACCCCATGCGTCGTACTCACAGTGTACTCACCTGTTGGTCTGGAGGCCCATACAGCATTCGGTACTGGGGTAGGACTGCATCCACCAGTCGCTCCATCTCCGCCGAGGTGAAGGCAGGGGCCCTTTCCCCAGTGACAGAAGCCATGGTCAGTTCCAGACACAGTCACAGCAGCACTTGCAGTGTAGGTCCTCTCCTGTTGAAGGTCAGGTAGCAAGTGAGTGGAACAGATATAAAATTGCAGTGACGGCTGCAGCGGTGCATACCGTCACCACCGGCGTACATCACCATTGGCCACTGTACCCCATAGGGCCCAATGTTAACCAATGTGGAGTTGCACAGCGGTTTTCGACCGCCTCCCGCAACGATGCACAACATCAGCAGAATGACCTCTTTCCACCTGTCCCTCCAAACAGGACAGGCGGACGCCATTTCGGGGGGGGTGCAGGTCATGGCTCCTAACTGCATCACAGTACACATATGCACCAGTTGGACCTCTTCAAAAAAACACTGTTACAATCACGACATGCATTGAAGTGTAGTGTTTGGAAATAAGAGATACTGGCCAGCGTCTCGTCATTGTGCCCCATAGATTGCAACCACTGTGGATGAATAGGAGATGGAGACATACCCCCGTGTACAGACCCCTGGTGGACTTGGCAACAATGGACCATAGGCACATTATCCTGACCTATATACAAGATAGGGCCACAATCACATAGCTGTGTGCCCAATTGGAGCCTGATCTAATCTCTGCTATCCGAAACCCCAACGGGATCCCCCCTCTTGTGCAAATGCTATCAGTGCTCCATTTACTGGCAACTGGCTCCTTCCAAGTGACAGTGGGCTTGGCAGCAGGACTGCCTCAGCCAATGTTCGTAATAGTGCTGACCAGAGTGCTGTCTGCCCTGATTAAACAGAATTGCAGCTACTTCGTTTTCCCCCAAGTGTAGGATTTGGCCACAGTGAAAGCTTACTTCTATGCAATGGGACATATCCCCAACATTATTAGGGCTATTAATAGTACACATATTGCATTTGTCCCCTCCCCCTGGCGAAATGAACAGGTGTTTAGAAATCGAAAGAGCTTTCACTCCATGAATGTGCAGATGGTGTGCCTGGCGGACCAGTACATCCCCCACGTCAATGCAAAATATCCTTGGTTTGTGCATGATGCCTTTATCCTGAGGAATAGCAGCATCCCATAAGTGATGGCTCAACTCCAGAGGCACAGGGTGTGGCTAATAGGTGAGCCCAGGTTCCCACCCAGTATATGTTGGTGCATGGGTATGGTGTGGGCCCTAAGGGTTGGCGTGTGGCTAACAGTTGTCTCTCAATATTTGCAGGTGACTCTGGTTACCCCAACCTCTCATGGCTACTGGCCCCTGTG
Source organism: Pleurodeles waltl (assembly GCF_031143425.1). NCBI lineage: Eukaryota > Metazoa > Chordata > Amphibia > Caudata > Salamandridae > Pleurodeles > Pleurodeles waltl. The sequence continues at coordinate 79,287,815 of NC_090438.1, forward strand.
AGGAATCTCAGGACAAGGGCAGAGGAACGTTACAATGAGGCACATGGGAGAACAAGAAGAATTGTAGAGAGGACCTTTGGCCTCCTGAAGGCCGGGTATCGTTGCCTCCATCTAACAGGTGGATCCCTAGACTACTCACCCAAGAAGGTCTGCCAGATCATCGTGGCATGCTGTACATTGCACAACCTTGCCTTACGTCGCAGGTGCCTTTTCTGCAGGAGGATGAGGCTGGAGATGGCCGTGTGGCAGCAGTGGGCCCTGTGGGCAGTGAAGATGAGGAGGCAGAGGATGAGGATGGGGACAACAGAAGTGCAATAATTTGACAATATTTCCAATGACACACAGGTAAGACAGTGTAACTTCACATTTAATTGACAGTTTTGTGTTTGACATTGTCACTGGCAGGCTGATTTTCCCACTTCTATGGCCACTCACTGTACCCTTTGGCATCTCTATTTGCAGATATTTGTGCCCCACTATCGCTCCAGGTGTGTTGACTGCAACCAACTACAGATCATTCCTATGTATACATTTCTGTACAGTTGATTTTCAATGTTTAAACCTTGTTAAACAAATACATACTTAAATCATTTGACATACTCCATACTTGTATTTTTTCAAAGGGTGTTTATTTAAGTGCTAAGAGGTATAGGGGGATGTGCAATGGGCTGGGGTGATGATGGAGGAAAGTCCAGGTTAGAGTCCAGTCTATTTGAATCACAGGTGCATTGTCCAAGGGGGCTTAGGAAGGGGAGCAATGGCAGTTCAAGGTGGACAGAGTGACAGAGTGGGACACAAGGGTGACAATCAGGAGAGTCTTATTTCCTGGTGGGGGTCTTGGCAATAGTCTGTGGCTTCTGCCTGGATCGCAGGGAACATTTGCGGGGAGGTTCTCCTTCTGCACAGGGAGGGGTGCTGGTGGTCTTTTGGTCCTATGGTGGGGTCTCCAGTCCACTAGTGGCAGCAGAGGTGGAGGGCTGTTCGTCGGTTTGGCTAGTGGCAGAGGACCGGTGGGGTGCCACTGCCTCCCTCATAATATTGGCCATATCTGCCAGCACCCCTGCAATGTAGATCAGGGTGGTGTTGATGTCCTTCAAGTCCTCCCTGATCCCCAGGTACTGTCCCTCCTGCAGCCGCATGTTCTCCTGCAACTTGTCCATGATCCGGCCCAGCATATCTTGGGAATGTTGGTATCCTCCCAGGATCGCAATGAGTGCCTCCTGGATGGTCGGTTCCCTGGCCTGTCCTCCCCCTGACGCAAAGCAGTCCTCCCAGCTTCCCTGTTGTCCTGTGCCTTTGTCCCCTGAACCGTGTGCCCACTCCCACTGACCCCACCTCCCTGATCATCCTGTGTTTGTGGGGTGGCCTGGGGTCCCTGTAGTGGTGGACACACTGCTGATTGACATGTCCTCGGGTCAGAGGTATGGGCTCGCTGGGTGGGTGCTGTGGTGGTGTTTCCTGAGGGGGAGGCTCTGTGGTGGTGAGAGAGTGCCTGGGTAACCGACTGTCCGGAGAGCCTGGATGGGCCAGGTTGGCCATCCAGATCCAGGCGAGCAGAGCTGCTATCATCACTGTTGTCCTCTTCTGGGGGAGACTGGATGTTGCTGACACCTCTTCCCCAGTGACATTGGCTGGGGGACCTTGGAGGATGTAAATGCAGTGTTATTGTTTCTGCGTACATCATGTGCATGGGTGGGTTGCCCTCAGTGGTTGTTGTTGCCCTGGCAGATTTGCCTTTGGAGAGAATCACCTAGCCCACCAAATAGCTATTCACTCAATGTGCATGGAGAGGTGATAGGTGTCCATGCATGTCTGTAAGGGGTGACCATGCATTGGTGTTACATGCAGCGCTTGGTATTTGGATGAGTGGGTTGTGATGGTGTGGTATGTGGGAGGTGGTGAAGTGATGGGAGTGAGGGTACGGGTGGGGGTTTGTGATGGCATGCAGGTAGGGGGGTTGATAATAATAGAGATAAGCCTTACCAGAGTCCAGTCCTCTTCCTACTCCTGCCAGGCCCTCAGGATGCATTATTGCCAAGACTTGCTTCTCCCATGTTGTTAGTTGTGGGGGAGGAGGTGGGGGTCCACCGCCAGTCCTCTGTACAGCTAGTTGGTGTCTTGATGATGTGGAACGTACCTTCCCCGGTAGGTCGTTCCACCTCTTCCTGATGTCGTCCCTTGTTCTGGGGTGCTGTCCCACGGCGTTGACCCTGTCCACGATTCTCCGCCATTTCTCCATCTTCCTAGCAATGGATGTCTGCTGCACCAGTGATCCAAATAGTTGTGGCTCTACCCGGATGATTTCCTCCACCATGACCTCTCAGAGAATCTGAGGTGTCATTGTGGTGCCATGGGTGTAGTGTGAGTGGTGTGGGTGAGGGTGTGTGGGGTGATGCATTGGGGTGCTTTAGTGGCAGTCACTGCCACCACCTTTAACAACAAGCTTCATGCTCCACAAGACTCTACTATTATTAATTGTTTAGTCGGTGGCAAGTGTCTTCATATTACAAGGGTCTCCTCTTGCTCATGGATGTAGGTTGCTGTACATGCACCAAGCCGTCCCCCTAACTTCCCTGGTGTGCTGAAGGTGCTGCAAGGGGCTGCAACGCTCCTATTGAATCTGTTAGGGATATTCGGCCGCCCGGTGTCCAAAACCAAAAGCAACACTTTCAAGTACCACCCATCACAGGTTAGACTAAAGCAATTTAGCGCAGTGTCTGCATCACTCAGTAAAATGCATTAGTCACACATTACAGCGCCCCTGAACTGACCCACGAGGCACGATCTTCTAGGAGCTGCATTTAATCAATGAGCACACTGGCAGTTAGCGTGATGTGCTGGCGAGATGAGTGTGCTGTTTCACAGGTATAATAGTGCATCAATCTTCTTTAATTCTCTGTACATATCATCAATGAACTCTGTAGGCACCGGAGAGGCAGTGAATGATTATTATCACCAACTTAATGCCAATCCCTGCTCTGCCAGTGAGTGAGTATACCATGTGATCTTCTAACAATTCCAGCCCCAGCACACAGTGTGGCTCATGGTGTCGCCTTTAGGGGTATATTTAAGAGACCCTAGCGCCTCCTTGCACCACATTAGTGTCTTTTTTAATGCTAATGTGGCCCATCGAAGCCAAAATCCCAGTGCCATATTTACAGAGTGGCGCAATGCTTTCATTGCCCAATTTGTAACCCTTTGCGCTACACCATTCCTGCACCAGGCATAATGTATACAAAGAGGGCGTTCCCCCGTTTAGGGGCCGAAAAAATGGCACGAGGAAATGTAACAGATTTTCTTGTGTCATTTTGTTCTGCACTTTTAATGCCTGCTCATAGCAGTGGTGTCCCAAATTAATGTTTGAGCTGCTTAGTGTGACACGGGGCTCAAGAGAAAGACACCTCTCCTCTTCCCCAGCTATATATCGGAAGCAGGAATATTTGTAGGTCTCCCCAAAAAGTTTCTTCAGCTGGGACTTGAGTAGTCTGACTGCTGCTACCCGACGGAAGTTTCGTCATGAGGAATGTACCATACATACCAACATTTTAGAGTAGAAAGGTGGGAAATGTATTATTATTATTATTTATATTATTATTATTATTAGTAAGATCTTATATTGTCCATAACTACCTAAGAGGGCTTCCCAGCACTAGACAAAGTTATGTAACTAGGCAGAAGAAGCAGATAAAGGTCCGAACAGCCAGGTTTTGAGGTTTTTGCGAACGATGGTCAAAGATTGGCAGCTTCTCAGTGAATCGGGCATCAGGTTTCAGAGCTTAGGGGTCTGGTAAGAAAACGGGCAACCGCCCAGGTAGGCTTTTTTTTTTTTTTTTTTTTTAACTCTAGGGACCTTACAGAGGTTCCAGTTGCGCGACCGAAGTGAACATTTGGGGCAGTATGATTCCACTAGCTGTTGCAGATAGTGTGGACCGACATTTGTCCTTGCTTTATGCTTTGGGCTTTGAATAATATTTGTCTACCCTCCAGAAGCCAAGCTGCAAAGAAGGGTGGACAAGGAAGAATGCTTGAGGAGATGAAATAGCAGCCTGGCTTCGGAATTCTGAATCACTTGTAAAGTGTTTGATTGAGGAATTGACAGCCCCCAGATAGAGGATATTCCTGTGGACCAGCCTTGATAAAATCAAGGCCTGGATATTTGTCTGCTGAGCCAAAATGGGGAGCATCCAAATAATGTTCTTTAGCCATTTTAAGAATGCAACTCAAGTGGAGACTACCTTGGAAATTTGTATTTTCATAGATAATTCATTATCCAGCCAGAAACCAAGGCTCTTCAACTTAGAGAGCAGCTTAGGAAGGGCTCCTAGGGTGTCAGACCAGTGTTGGGGACCACACTGCAGGGGGTTCTTATCCATCACCATTACCTCAGTCTTGTTCCCGTTTAGGTTTAAGGAGTTATTATTCATTCTGATGGAAACCTCAAGGACACAGGAGTTCAGGGTATCCGCACTGTGAACCCCTGCAGAGGACAAACAAAATATGACCTAAGTGTCATGAGGTTAGGTAAACAATGTGAGTCCACAGGGGTTGAACATAGATGTTGACTAACATAGGGCTCAGAGCCGAGTCCTGAGGAACTCCCAAAGAAAGTGAGTGACACCTTGACACAGAATTAGATGAAAAGACCTGAAGGGTCCGATCTTGCAGGAACAAGGTCATCTAGGACAGTGCTGCGGCTTGGAAAGGCATGTTCTTAAGTCTTTCCAAAAGTCTTTTATGAGACACGGTATCGAAAGTCATACTCAGATGGAGCAGGAGCACTGCCCCCAAGCCACCATTATCCAAAAGCTGTCTGAGGTACTCAGTAACTCTCAGTGGAGCAGATTCCGTGCTGCAGCTAGCTCTGAACTCAGACTGTGACTGATGGAGAAGTTCATAAGATTCCACAAAGATGCAGATTTGCTCGTTTACATGTTTCTCCAAGATTTTAGAGAGTAGCGGAAGCAACAAGATTTGCCTAAAATCAGACGAACAGATGAATCCAAACTGTTTTTTTTCAATAGGGGCAGACCATAACCTACTTCCACGCTTGGAGAATCCACCCTTCTTGCAAGGAGGAAGTAAGAAGAGTAGTCAAGATTTGAAGAGATTCCTTGCCAAATTTACCTACCTTGGCCAGAGGAAGAGGGTCTAAAGATGAGCCCAACTGTATAGACTGCAAAGATGCACAAAAAAGAGGGCCATCTAAAGGGGGAAAACAAATCTAAACATTGTTTATGGAAACAGGTAGCAGTATTGGCAGTCAAATTCAGTGGATGCCATCCATAAAGCGATATCAGTGGTTTCTCCATCCAATGGAGGCTTGACAATAATTGCATTAGAAAGTGAACGTGAATGTCCGGCACCTTTTTTTCAAAGAAGTAAGCCAATTCATCACATTGTGATTGTGAGAGGGACAGTGGGAAGATGATTTACTAGGATTGGATAGCTCTTCAACTACTCAAAATAACGTTTTGGGGCACTTTAAAGCAGCAATAATTTTATCTGAATAGAACGCAGCACAAGTGGTTCAGCATAGCGTATGATGTTCTTTCATTGCTGTTCTATATGTGAGTTTTTCTTCCTCATCATAAAATTTCCTCCAGTTCCATTCCAGGTGCTTGCACAGCTTTTTTCGCCATCAGAGGGTCTCAATAGACCAGGGAGCAGAGAATGCAGCCTGGCCTAGTCGGTGAATTTAGCTGGCAGAATTGAATCAAGAGAATCCTGAATCCAGATATCAACCTTGTCCATGAACAGACTGCAATAGACTGAGCAGAGTGAAAATGTACTACACGGTGGTTGATGCTAACAATATCGCACATCTGAAACGAAGAGCAACAAAGTTTGTATAGAGAATGTAGAGTCCTGGGGAGGGTGCCAACCTGGTATAGATACCCAACCACCATGGGTATCAGATGCACAAAACATAGAAAGTATACGAAGAAGCATCCTATGTCGTGTGCTGTATATACAAAGTGAAAACAAAGCAAAACCAGGGCACTCCAAATAGTAAATCCACGATGCAAAATAAGTTGCAGAGTTCTTTATTCCTTTGTACTGAGAAAAATTAAATCACTGTTCAGAGAAATTCACATCCTCATGTTTGGAAGAGTTCAGAAACAGCCAACACGTGTTTTGTCCAAAGGGACCATTTCAAGGCAAGAGAATGGTTGAAGACAACAGTGTCCAAAAATGTCACTTATCACGTAGGGAGATGGCGGTCTTAGAAAATGTACGGCCTGTATGGATTACGGCATCCAAAATTTATGGGATGTCACGCGCACAACGCGTATTGTTGAATTCTCCCTGCCTCTCAGGACCGGCGAGAGGTCAGGTGTGGGCTTATCAGGGCCGGTATACGTGACGTTGATGTAAGATGTTATTCTTTGAGGAAGAGATTGGATCGTGTGTGACTGGTGTTGGAAAATGGGTTATTGGTAAGGGCAGGTAGGTACCTACACTTAGCAATAGGCCACTAACCTCCACTAAGGTCCAGTTAGGTCTCAGTAAATTAAACCCAGCTAAACCCTTGGTAGCTTGGCAACGAGCGTCAAGGCTTAATTTAGGAGACAGAGTGTAAAGCATTCAAATATCACAAAACAGTAATTAAATAAAACACAGGAAACAGTTTAAAAATCCAAAACCAATTTTTAAAATGACACAAAAACGAATAAAATCGGATAAGGGGAACCGGAGATATTAATTTTTAAAGAATTATTGTTTTTTTAGTGCTTAGAAACAAAAAGCGCCAATCGGGTCATCTGGTTGCACCTCGACCGGGGCAAAGTCAAAGTTTAAGGCCGACCGCGATGGAGCCCTGCTTGGCTACAGGCCGCGGGAGGACTCGGTTAAATGTTTACCTTCACACTTAGGGGGTCATTTTGACCCTGGCGGTACGAGACCGCCAGGGCTAAAATGACGGAAGCACCGCCAACAGGCTGGCGGTGCTTCCTGGCCTATTACGACCGCGGCGGAAGCCCGTGGTATTCCGCCACATTTGCCCCGGGATTACGAGTCCCCGACCGCCAGCCAGGAAAATGCTGGCGGTACGGGGAGCCGTGGGGCCCCCTGACAATGCCCCATGCAGCTTTTCACTGTCTGCTATACAGACAGTGAAAAGCGCGATGGGTGCAACTGCACCCGTCGCACTGCCGCAACACCGCCGGCTCCATTTGGAGCTGGCTCCCATGTTGCGGCCCACTCCGCCCGCCGGCCCAGCGGGGATGTCAAAATGGGCACCGCGGGAGTGCGGCTGCATTGGCGGCCGCCCGGTGGTTACAGCTTGGCGGGCGGCAGTTGGGGCCCACCAAAGTTGTAATGACCCCCTTAGTCTCTTTTTCGAAGATTTTCTTCAGCGGGACGAACCTGCCAGTCCAATCCGACCTCCTGGAGCCGTTCTCCGGATACGCGATGCGGGAATCCTCGGTGGAGATTTTTAACTTCGGACTTAGTTGTTTTTTCGAGGTGAAAATCCTTTGACCGGGGTAAACCTGGATCTTGATCCAACGTCCCTGGAGCCCTCCTCGGATACGCTCGCTGGGAGGTCCCGGTCAACTTTTTACCTTCGGACTTAGTCTCTTTTTCTGAGATTTTCTTTACCGAGATGAACCAGCAAATCAGGCAGGGTCGCGGTTGAGGCAAGCCGGCTAGGGTTGCCGCGGCGGGTCAGTCCCTCAATGGAGCTTTTTTTCAAAACTTCTCCAAACTTCTCCAAACTTCTGGGGCTTCTCCCAGATGTCCTTTGAAGGTTCTTTTGAGTTCCACAGCTCACCCCAAGGGTCCAGAAGTTCTGAGATGGTCCTTGGGGGGTGCGGAATACAACTCCCAGAATGCACCTGGTGCAAAGTCCTTTTTGGTCACTGGACAGTGGCCAGCTGGTCGCTTTCTTCAGGAGTTGGTGCAGGGGACTCTGGTTAGCAATTTTTCACCTGTAGCAAACAGGGAGTCCCTCCTTGAACCAGATGAAGCCAGGCAGAGTCCTTCTTGTGGTGAAGCCCAGGTGCGCAGCTGGTGCAGTCCTTCTGAGTGCAGGTTCCAGGTGCAGGCCAGGGGTCCAGCAGGGCAGTCATTCTTCTTCTGTAGTTCTTCCTTGTTGGATGTGGTAGGGAACTGAGGTGTAGGTGCAGGTCTGCCAGTTTTATCCTCACTCCTGGGTGAAAAGCAGGGGGTCCTGGTTCTCCAATCAGGTGCAGGGTCCTTCCCCCTGTGATGACCACTTCCTGGGAAGTGTGGCAAAAATCAATCCAAGGAGGCAACATTCTCCAAAAATCCATCATGGCTGAATCTGATTTTTGGAGGTTACATCTGGCTGAACCCACCCACTGGTGTGGCTAAAAATCATAAACACACCCCTCTCCTAATCTAATCAAGGGGGCACCTAGTTGTCCGGGGTTGCAGGATGTGGGGGTGTTGCTGGTTGCTGGTTGCTCTAAATGTCCTTCTCTGCCTTCGAAGACCAGTTTGGCAGCCCTCCCCCTTCCTGCCTCACCATCTGCTGAGGGGAGATTCCCTCCCACAGGCACATTCCTTTATGTGAAGCCAGGTCACTTCACACCTCGTCAAGGCAGCCTGGCCAGGCTGCTAGAGGCTGGCCAATCAGAGCACAGCAGCAAAAACAATGAAATTGGCAACTTTTCAGGTAAAGTTTAAAACTCTTTACCTGAACAAGTTTATTAAATCCAACAACTGGAAGTTGTGGGATTTATTATAACAAATAATTTGATACCACACTCTTGGTATCCATCATTTAAGGGGACTTTAAAACTTAAAATAAAGTCTCCCCATTCTAGCCTATGAAGGCCATTTACTACAATGAGGGAAAAACAAATTTGGCTGTTTTTACCTCACCAGGGCTTATAAAACTATTTTTATATGGGTCCTTGCTTATAGTTACATGGCACACAGCCCTTGGGGCACATAGGGCACACCTTAGGGGTGACTTATATGTAAATATAAGGTAGTTTAAGACTTTGGAACCACTTTTAATTCCAAAGTCGAATTTGCATATAACTTTAATTTAAAAGCAGCCAGCAAGGCAGGCCTGCCTTTAAAATGACACTAGGCACCTCAGCAGTGCACCTTTGGGTGCACTACCTATGCTGTGGTCCCTAAACCTACATGCCCTACCATATACTAGGGACTTATAGGTAGGTTGACTTAGCCAATTATAATTAGTCTAATTTGCATATCCATTTTACACAGAGCACAGAACCTGGGACTGGTTAGCAGTACCCAGGGCACCATCTGAGTCAGGAAAACACCAGCAAAAAGTGGAAAATGGGGGCAAAAAGTTAGGGGGCCTCTGCAATCAGCCCTGCTTTCTCACAAATGGCAACTGTAAAAAACTCCAAATCAGATTTCTACATGCAGGAATTGGGAGGTGGCAGATTAGCCTTTAAATCTGTAGTCTCTCACCTGCATGGGAAGGGTTGGCATGTATGATGTATGCTGCTTGGTCTCCGTTCACTCAGCTCTCCATTCTGTGCCTTCAAAGTCTGCAAACAGTCTGGCTGATAATATGAACATGACTGTGCGATGCATGTTCTATCTGCTCATCCCTTACCTACACAGGGCGCACTAGATGCAGCAACAGATGCTTGACTAAACAATAAGCACTTCAAATTAAGCCCAAAGAAGAGTGATTGCAGTGATTTGCAAAATAACAATTAAAATAATGCACACATTAACAAAGGCCCTAAGTCTGCCTTTTTAATCAAAGCTGTTTTTCATTGATTGGTGAATTAGTGCACACAAGCGTCTTTGGGGTGGAATGTGTGAATGGTGCTGAGAATACATTGATGGGTGTGCATAGATGGATATATGAGCACATTTATGGATGTATGCGTGAATGGATAGTTGAGTGTTTGAAGGGGAGATGAGGTGTGTGTGTCTGTGAGTGCATAGATAAATGAATGGATGTCTGAATGCATGTATGAGTGAGTGAAAAAGAATACATGCAACATGAATAGATTAGTAGATTCATAGAAGAATAGGGTGGGCGAATAAGTGAGCAAGTAGATAAGAGAATGGACGCTTACATGTGAGTTAATGAGTGCATGAAGAGATAAGGGCATGGATGAATGGATAACTGGGGCACAATTGTGCACTGAGTTGTTACAGTTTGTGGCAGAGGAAGCTAAAAGGTTGGTAGGACATGTAAGAGGAGGCAACCCAGACCAAAAAGACACAAGTGTAAAAGAACAGAGCAGACTATTCAAATGCAGTAGATCTAACCTCCAATTCAATATAGACCTACCTTCATCCCTCTACCACAGGAACTATTGTCCTGCCAAATACCACTCTCCAGGGGTTAGACTAACGCATTTCAGTGCTGCTGACAGTAGAACTGCTCTAAAATGCTAATCTCACACATAAGTATCGCTCTAATATTGTCAAAACTGAACATTTTCAGTTATTTTTATTCACAACAAAATCACGATTTTTACTCATGGATCTGATACTACTAACAAGCATTGGCAACGCCAATAGGTCTGTCTTGTCTTAATCATGTGTTCGTTGTCTGATCTGTCTGGATGCAGTAATGGATAATTCACAAAGAGATACTCTAATACTCATTATCGTTTTCATTTATTCGTGATCAAGTGTTATTCAGTGTCACACTTTTACCATTAGAATGCCACTAATACGCAAACTGAAACCAAAGAAGTGTCACACATAAGCAGTCTGAAAACCTGGCAGCTATGCAAAAGGAGCCAGCAGTCTTAACAGAATGCTACCGGAACACAGTCTGGACGAATGCATGCTATATGTATGCACACTGCATGACTGTGCAGAGGTCAGAAAGTCTGAGGGAGCTGGTACAAGGCTGGCAGACATAGCATTTTCCCTGCATCTTCCACAGTCTTCCTGGTGGGCCCGGCGTTGTGCAGCAGCACTTAAGGTAAGGTAGCTACTGAAAGAATGATGTAATCAGTGCTGAGCCAATCACAGTACTATAGCAAATAATCATCTCCAAGTCTTTCCACCTATCAGCCCAGCAATGATTAGTAGATAGCATAGTGGATTCGATGATGGCCTGATTGCAAGATACGGGTTACCTTCCAAACAATGGGCTCATGGATGGAATTTATGAGTTTTGACAAAAATTATCACATCCTCTAACACATTTTGACAATTCAGTCCTGCCGATATTTATCACAAGTGTGGACTAGAGGTCAGGGTAGGGGATAGGAACACCTGGAAAAACAAGCATTGGCAAAGCCAATAGGTTTCACCTATCCAGGAGCATTGGCCTTGCCAATGTGTTTAGCCCTGTTGTACACCAGCGAGGTTGCTGTTCACCATGGTTAAACATTAGTGACATAGAAGAGAGTAGTATGGAGTGAAGTGTCATAAGGGCTGGCTCTAGGGCGGTGCGACTGGCGCCACCACACTGGGTGCTGACTTCAGGTGATGGCACCATGTTTGCAAGTATATTATGATTTTAAAACCACCTGCTGCAGCATTCCTTGCCTCCAGCAGGTTTCAGGCAACAATGAAAATGTCACAATAATTCTGGTGATGAATGTTCTGCCTAGAGAGAGATCAGAGTTTGAGAGGCACTGTTAATGTGTGATAGGGGGGCAATCCTTGGCGGAGCTGGTCATTGAGGGGGAACGGTTCCAACAAATATTGTTGCACAGGGTGCCACCAGCTCTAAGGCTGGCCATGCGTGTCATAGAATGCAGTGGTGAAAAGTGGAGTTGAGTGACAGAGTGGAGGAGAGTGGCGAAGAGTGGAGTGGAGGTTTGTAGAGTAAAGTGCTGTGAAGCATAGTGGAGTACTGTCAAGTGTTGTAGAGTACAGTGGAGTAGAGTAGAATAGAGTAGAGAGGGTTGAGTGGCATAGAGTGGACCGGTGTAGCGTCTCAGGAAGTGTCATTGAGTGGAGTAGAGTAGAGTGTCAGAGTGGAGCGGCATTTAGGGGGTCATTTTGATCTCAGCGGTCTTTTGTCAAGACCGCCGAGGGACTGCCGTGCTGAAGACCGCCAGTGGTGGCGGTTTTCCGCTCGGCGTATTATGATTGTTGGCAGCTCTCTGTCCTTTTTCAGACAGAGAGCTGCCAACAGCCATACTGGCGGTCGGCGGGGAAGTGGAGGTTGCTCCACCTACACCGCCACGTCAACAGAACACCGCCTACCGAATCACGTCCTGTTATTTGGCTTGGCGGTGTTCTGTTGACGGTGTGGTGTCGGCGGAGCAGCCCCCATGGATCCCGTCCCCTCTCGGAGGATCGACGGACCAGGTAAGTCGATCGTCCGTTAGGGGAGGGGGTGTTGTGTGTTGTGTGCGTGCATGGGGGTGTGCATGTGTGTATGTAGTGGAGGTGTGTGAGTGCCTGTATGCTTGCGGGGGTGTTGTGAGTTTGGGAATGAGTGCGTGTATGTCTGTAGGTATGTCTGTATGGTTGTGTGCATGTATGTTTGAATGTGGGTGTGCATGTCTGACTGTGTCTGTGGATGTTGGCATGTATGTCGGTGTGTGTGCATGTATGTGTGTTGGTGGTGCCTGCGTGCGTGTCGTGTGTGAATGAGTGATGTGATGTTGGGGGTCGGGGTGGGGAGGGGGGTCCTGCCAACTTTGGGGGGTGGCAGGGGTGGTGGGGGGTGTAGGGGAGGGAGTCGGGGTGGGGGTGGGGGAGACCGCTATCAGTGCCAGGGAAGGAATTCCCTGGCACTGATAGTGCTTACTGCCATGGATTTCATGGCGGTTCCAAACCGCATGAAATCCATGGCGGTCAGCCGGGTCCAAATACCACCGGTGGTATAGTGACGACCGCTGGGTCTCAAGCCCAGCGGTCGTCTCCGCCCTGGCGGGCAGAACGGAGAAGCGGCGGATGACCATGGCGGTAATCGCCATGGTCATAATTGCAAAAATTTGACTATCAGCCTGTTGGCGGTCTTACCGCCGCTTCTCCGCCGTCCGCCTGGGTCGTAATGACCCCCAAAGTGTCTTAGAGTGAAGTGGCACAGAGTGGTATAGAGTGAAGTCATGTAAAAGAGTAGACTGGCATAAAGTGAAGTACAGTGGAGTGGCATATAGGGGCATATAGGGTGTCGAGTGGCTTTGAGGGACTTAGGAAGAGTATACTAGAGTGTCGTAGAGTGGAGAGACGTACAGTGTTGTGGTGTGGTATAGAGTGGAGTAAAGTGCCGTAGAGTGGAGTAGTGTAGAGTGGAGTAGTGCAGTACAGTGAAGTGGCAGACAGTGGATTAGACTGATGTAGAGTGGAGTGTGTAGAGTGAAGTGTTGTACAGAGACGTGTCAGAGTGGCATGGAGTAAAATGATGTAGAGTGGAGTCTTGTAGCGTAGAGTGTAGTAAATTGTCATTGAGTAAAGTGGAGTGGCATAGCACAGTGTAGCATACAGTGCAGTGGCATAGACAGGCACAGACTAAAGTGCAGTAGAGTGAAGAAGTGGAGAGTGGAGAGGGCATTGATTGGCGTAGAGTGGAGTGGCATGGGCTGGCATATGGTGGAATTGAGTGTCAGAGCTGAGTAGAAAGGTTTAGAGTGTCATAAAATGGAAAGTCAGAGTGGAGTGGGGGCAAAGCAGAGGGGTGCAGAGTGGAATAGAATGTTGTAGGGTGGAGTGACAGAGTGTCATAGAGTGGATTGGCATAGAGCGACGTAAAGTGGAGAGGTGAAGAGTGGAGTAGTGGAGTTGAGGTGAGTGGCATAGGGTGGAGTGAATAACTGTAGAGTGGAGTGTCGTAGTGTGGAGTGAAGTGGCATGGAGTGGAGTAGAGGGAATTTTGTGTTGTGGCATAGAGTGGAGTTGAGTGGCATAGAGTGGCATAGAGTGGCATGGAGTAGAGTGGAGTGTCAGTGTCGAAGAGTGGCGTGTCATGTCGAACAGTGTTGTGTCGTAGGGTGGAGTGTTGTAGGATGGAGTGGAGTGGCATAGAGTGGAGTAGAGTGTCAGAGTGGAGTGGCGTAGGGTGGAGTAGAGTGTCATAAAGTGGAATATAGTGAGTAGAGTGAAGAGGCGTAGAGTGGAGTAGCATAGAGTGGAGTGGCAGAGAGCAGAGGGGCTTATAATACAATAGCATAGAGTGGAGTGCCTAAGAGTGTAGTATACACGGTGTTTTAGCGCAATGTCATTATAAACAGCTAATTTTCAATTGAAACGACCATTACATTTACGTTTACAGTTTTAATGATAACACTATACAGCACACACACAATAATGTGTGGAAATGGTGTCACCTCGTGAATTTATTTGCTTTGATAGTAGTAAAATATTTGTTTTCACAGAATTACAAAAAAGTGTTTCATTTGTGCTTTCCTAGTTCTGATATATTTAGAATTATTTGTGCAGATCTTTTACAGTGATTTAAATTTTGTTGTGTGGTAGAACAAAAATACTTTGCCAGTACCCTGCAAGATTGTCACATAAATCCTCTGACTCTGAAGTCAGAGAAAGAAAACACTAAGCTACCACTGAAGTCAGAGGCTGACATTTGACCTCTTTCTTTGAACACACAGCAAATGACAGGAACAAAAGTTAAAAGCCTTTTTACAGAAAGCAAGGACTTCTGGAAGGATGCGTTAACAGGCAATGCTCCATGGGATAGATATGACATGCTAGACAGCCTAAAACAAAGCCAGCAAATAGAAAGCCAGGAACTGAGAGTTAAAGAACACAAAGTCAATGGTAGGAAATATACGTAGTGCATTCCCATTGAAGCTTTCAGAATAGCCCCAAGAATTCTTATTGCAACCAGACAGGTGCACTGTGTGGTAGCCTTCGGCCTGAAAAGGCAAAACATGCCGCATTTGGTGCTTTAAATACAAATAATGCATGTTATGCCTCATTACTGAGTGAAAGATAGAAATAGCAGGTATTTATCACCATTGGAAACACTTCACCCCAGGGTAATAGAACTTTGCTGCAAATTAGGACCATGTGTGCTGTTAATGTAATAAGGCTGTTTTCTAAATACCAATGTTCTGTTATAGCATTTCCCCATTACCAATTTAAAGGTACATTTTTAAAATAAATATAAAACGTTTATTTCCACTTCTATTCTACACCAAGACAAATCCGACTTTACACTTTATTTCTATGGTAATTCATTCATAATCTCTTCTAGCTGACAGCCGCATCAACCTCTCAAACTAGAAAATGAAATCGATTTGCGTCCCTACAGTGATGTCAGGCCGGTTCTATTGACATTATTTTAAGTATCTGGAATTAGATATTTTATTATTGTTGAAATCCCCCGCTTTCTTAATAGCCCGTTATTTTGTCTGCAGAGCAATTTGAGCTGTATCTCTCCTCGCTCCCGGCTACACAGGCTTAAAATGAAAATCGTAATTTAGAAAATAATGAATAGATTTGTTGGTCACAATATTCATTGTTTTTGTGTTAGCCAAAAGTTTTTGATTTTCACTAAAATTGCATCTGATATGCTTGCTTGTAGAGGCTGTCAGTCACCCTTCTTCAGTCATTGGTCTAGTGTGGGGTCTACACTTTTCTTCTACCCACTACAGCATGGGGCGTCTGCCCACTTCTGATATTGGCTGTGATAGGCGGAACTCTGCCCTTTCACAAGCGCACATAAAAACACAGATTCGTTTCGTTTAGTGCCAGGTACTACTGTGGAAATTTGTGATTTTTCAGAACAAAAAATATTTCAGTTTTTTGTCTTCATTATGCTGTGTAGCTAGATGAACTACTATGTGGTGCTTTTGCCAATCCAATATTTTGCTCCTTGTAGGGGTGGCTCCATGGCCGCTCAGTTCAGAGACAGATTGCCTGGTGCTGCAAGGGCTGACTTCAACAGAGATGGAAACTGATGTAGCAAAACCAGCTGATCAGATTGGGTTTGCATTTCCAGAAAAAGTGGCTTAGAAAGTGGATTATTAATTGTTTTGGATCATCCTCAAGGAATAATGCTCTTAACTTTCCAGGGAAAAACAAAGCTTCAATAATTTGAACTAGGGCTCATCCTCCGGTACCTGTGGCACAGACGATTCTGTGGTGCAAGAGCGATGCAACTCCTTGATGAAAGTGCCCCCAATCTATACTTTTATGTGTGCAGCACTTGTCAGCTAATGGTTCATGGCTTTTGTTATATAGTAAAACAAGCATTTGCAATGCAACGGGTCTTGCATTTTCTCGAGTTACAGCTATCAGCATTGTAAATTCCTAACCGGACTTTTATTGTCACACAAATAGAAAGCTATTAGCGTTGTAAAGCAAAAAAAACACAGAGCGATCGCGCTATGTAAAATGCAGCACAATCGCGCTGCGTGGAAAATAAACAGTTAAAGTAGTTCAGACTCCAGGCTGAAAACATTGAGGCCCGTATTTATACTTTTTTAGCGCCGCATTTGCGCCGCTTTTTGAGGCAGAAACGGCGCAAACTTACAAAATACAATTGTATTTTGCAAGTTTGCACCGCTTTTGCGTCAACAAGTGACGCAAATGCGGCGCTAAAAAAGTATAAATACGGGCCTGAGTCTGGTAAGTTTCCAGTCCTTAGCGGGTGCGCTCAAGGAGGGCTAAACACTGGAAAAGGCATGACGTATGCATGCCTTTTACTAATGAAAGCAAGCAGATTTTAAAATGCAAGCCCACAAACCAATGAAAGTGGCAGGCGTGACATGGGCGTGGTTACAAGCCTAAAGAGAGATTACAGCAGGGATGGAGCGCTTAGGCGCTCGACCCTAAGAGGACACCTTTGAATGGCAGAACTCATTTACTGACACAGTGCAAATTCTACCTTAGTGGGACGGACACAAGCAATTTTTTTCTTCCTAACCTGATGATGAGCAACCTGTTTGATGTAATGGCTGTAGGACTCCTCTGCACCCTCCAAGGCCCAGTCTGACGGCAGTCTGATAGTGCACAAGAACAAATATTGTAAATAAACCGTCCCAGGACACAACGCTTGTCAAAATTTCACTTTGTTTTACCAAGTAGGTTGTGTATGGAGAGACGTTTAAACGATTGCTATTTCTTTACTATGTACTCGTGAAGCTTTTAGAGTGTGTTGCAGAAGGAAGAACCATACCACTCTTTATTTACCATTGACTTCCCGCGCACTCCCAGCACTCTAAATTGAAGATAGTGGTAATAATCCTACAACCACTAGTGGCTTTAACTCACTCCGCAAAACAGCAAAAGTCAGCGTCAACCTGATTCAACAACCTGCACAAACATAGACAAAATTGTACACACATCTAGTTTACACCGGATAATCACAATATCCACAAACAAAATGTGCACAAGGACTGCAAAAATTTGCGCAAATTATCACATTTCATATGAACTATGTAGACAGCATGTTCACAAGCTTTTTTTGACCATCCGACAGCACAGACTGCAGACCCATATCTATGAGGCCACACAAAGCCACTTTGCGTGGCTTTCAGCAGCACACATAGAAAGAGGAAAACGCCTCCATGGATTGTTTTTGTGCAGAAAGGTGTACATTCCTGCACAAAACAATCCTGTCTGCTATGCCGGCACTCTTGCACCACTGTGCAAGGGTGCCTGCTTTGGTGCTAGGCGGCCAAAAGGGCGCCAGAGCAGGGGAAAAAGACAGAAATGCACCATATTTCACAAGTAAGGTGGGAGCATATTTACAAGAATAGTGGGGTGAGGCAGCCCAGCCAGTGACCTTGCTGCACTGCCCTGTGCCACAGGGAAAGGACAGAAATGCACCGTATTTACAATATATGGATATTAAGATATTTCTCCTCGTTATGCCTCCCTGGGGAAGCGTATGGTTTTGACACATTCCCAGGTGAACACGTACTTTTAAATCTGGGGATGAGTTAAAACCCACTGCAATGCCCATGGGACGCCCCCGATACAGAGTAAGGTAATGCAGTAACTTGTGCTGCTATGCCTTTATCCATATCGATGAGGCCATGAAAAGCCATGCAAAGTGGCTTTGCCTGGCCTCATAGATATGGGTCTGCGTCAAAAAAAGTGATGCTCCTAAGGTGCACAAGGCTTGTAAATATCCCCTGATGCATTTCTGCCCTTTCTCTGTGACTTTACAGTGCTGCCTTACACCACTGTTTGTAAATGTACCCCTCTATATATGTGCTGCACCTAAGTTGCACAAGGCCAGAAAGGATCTTAACACAAACTCTACACAAATAACATGTGCAGACTTGATGTACCTGTTCTACACAGAACCATCTCTCAACCTGTTTGCAAGCTCTGTACACAACTGTTACACAACTGGTATATTTGTGGTACACACAAGATATTCAAAAGTCTTCCACCACATTGCATATCATCCTCATTTCTCCTAGTTATGTTTTCTAAAGCCTGGATGAAAAGGTACTAATTCCTAAACATGTAGAGGGCATCAGAGAGGATAAGGAGAAGAATGTGGTCTTTCTCCATCACCCCTTTCAAACACATATGCCACTTAGATATCCTGGACCCTAACAACAGTATGTTAAATTATATATAGTGCAAATAAAGTGGTCTTGTGGCACACTAATATAGCCGCTAATACTGATTTCAGTGGTGCCTTTTTTAGGAAGGCTTTTGCAGAGTATGCATGGATCTCTGCAGCAGGTACAACAGCAACAGACTGAAGTGCACTGCAAACAAGTGCAAGCTTCACTTATACACACACAGCAGGTGCAGTAGAAGCACATACAGTACAAGCTTCCACTGTTCACATACAGAATATGAACAGCAAGCTCAGCAAATCATTACGAAGACTGGTGACAGAAGGTAAAAAAATCACTCATGCACATAACAGTTACAATAGGTATTGCAAGCTTTGCTCGGCTCTACACTCACAAGAGAACAGACACAGCAAGTGTAGCAGTGCAAGCTTCACCTCCAATACATACAACTGATGTAGCACTGATATCAACAATGCAGCCTTTACTCACAGATCAGGTACTGCAGTAGAAGAGCCTCAGTCTGTCTCTTTCTTTCGCCCACTCTTATACTCACTTAATTCCTTGTTAGACCTGGCACTAAACCTGTGTGGTGTATCTTTGTGTTGTTTATACTGTGTTATTGCATGATTTATTGCACAAATACTTTACACATTGCCTTCTAAGTTAAGCCTGACTGCTCAGTGCCAAGCTACCAGAGGGTGGGCACAGGATAATTTGGATTGTGTGTGACTTACCCTGACTGGAGTGAGGGTCCTTGCTTGGACAGGGGTAACCTGACTGCCAACCAAATACCCCATTTCTAACATTGGTGATCTGCGGTGAGGATAGGAATTGTATTTGTGCAGTGACATACAATAGCTACGTGTAGACTACCTACCCACAGTTAAGGGTCAGCTTGATTTTTTATCTTTTTCTGCAATTTCATTTTCTACCTGACATTTTTAACTAAATACTCATTCAACATGTCTCTGGCTGGGTCTAAAGCAGGAGCTGTAGATTTTGGCCTATCCAAGCTGGAGGCATACACTGTTAACCCTCTGGAGAGGTTCTTCAAGGGGATGGGAGTACCTACACGGGGTGGCTCCAGAAATGAGGAATACAAAAAGCCGCTGAGGGACTGGGCAGAAGCCCATTCAGATGTGAATGTTGAGGAGGAGGAGCAAGAGGATGGCCCCTCAGAGGATTTTGTTGCCAGCAGTGAGGGTTGTTACTCCTGGTGTTGTGCCCCCTTGTACACAAGAGAGCAGTGTCTCTAGCGGAAAGGAGGGAGGAGAGAGAATTTCAACTGCAAATCACAAAGTTAAACATGGAAGCAGAGGAGAGGAAAGCAGAGAGAGAAGCTGAGAGCCTTGGCTGAAAAGAAACTTTTGTTGGCTCATAACTGAGTCTCAAAAAGCTGGATATCAAGGAGAGGCAGTCTGAGTCCAGCAGTAATGGTGGCAGCATACATGCAGGACAGGCTGGGGAAAGGAAGGTTCGTATACCCAAAAATGTAGTGCAGGTTATGTGGTGGGAGATGACCTTGATAAGTGGTTGCCTGCTTATGAAGTTGCACTAAGGGCTCATGGGGTCTCTAAAGAGCAATGGGGGGCAGCTTTGTGGTGGTATGTACCAGTAGTGCACCAGTTGTGTACTCCTTGCATTGGATCCAAAGGATCAGAACACATACGCACCCATGAAAACTGCTTTACTTACCAAGTTTGGGCTAACACCTGAGAAGTACCGTCAGAGGTGCAGTTACAGCACCAAACTCTCTGGTAGACTGGGTAGACTTTTTTGATTTCTCCAGTAAGGCACTGAATGTATGGGTGCTGGTAAAGTAGATGACTATTTGGGGTTATATCATTTGATCCTGAAGGACCATATGTTCAGTGTTTGCTTTACAGAGTTGCACCAGCACCTAGTTGACAGTAAGCTGACTGATCCTAGAAAGCTTGCTGAGGAGGCGGACCTCTGGGTTAGCACCAGAGTGTCCAAGAAGGTACCTGGTGGGGGGGGGGACACCCACAAATATGGTCAGGGTTCCCAACAGAAGAAAGAGGGGGGAGAAAAACTTCAAAATAAGGAGTTCTGAAACGGTCCACAAAACAGTTCCCGGGGAGAGTGGTAACCAGTCCCCACCTGAATCTGACAGGAAGCCAGGGTATTTTGACAAGAAGAAAGGGAAGTTTATCTCCAAATGCTTAGAGTGCTTCAGGTTTGGACACTCTAAGGGTGATTCCTAGAGGGAACAATTCCCCACTGGAGGGCGGACACCTGGGTTGGCTAGAGTAGCGCTCAGAGGGGAGATGGTCCCAGTTAGCTTTGGGGAGCAGATAGAGGTGTCACTAGTATCCCTTAGAGATAAGGAAATTGTGCCAAATGCCCACATGCCTGCCAATACTTCCAAGTATAGGCAGTGGGTCACTATTGATGGGCAAAGTGTGGAGCTCTGCGTGACACAGGAGCCAGTATGACTGCTGTCAGGGGTCAGCTGGTGTCCCCTGAGCAGGTCTTCCCTAATACATTTGCCTAGTTCATAGTCGCTGACAATTGCGAGAGCACCTACTGGTAGCTCTGGTTCCCTTTGAGTGGCGGGGGTCTCTGGTACTCTAAAAGTAGCTGTGAGTCCTGCCATGCCTGTAAATTGTCTGTTAGGCAATGATCTTGAGCATACTGCCTGGAAGGAGGTAAAGCTCAGATCCCACCTGGAGATGTTAGGTTTGCCTGAGTGGGTCTGCATGAGCACACAGTCCATGGCTGCCTGGGAAGGGAGTCAAGGGTGTCTGGAGCTTGGAACAATGGCCCAGACAGCTGCACAGAGGAAGGGCAAAGGGTGCGGGAAACCAGCACAAGATATTCCTGTGGTGGTTCACGGGGCCCCAGAGGAGGAGGCCCTTGAGCAAACTGGGGAGGATATTGCTGCCCTGGGTAACCTGCCTGAGCTTGCTGGCTGGCAAGTGGAGGGTGGGCCAACCAGGGAGGAATTCTGCAAAGCGCAGAAGGAGTGCCCCACTCTTGAGGGTCTCAAGCAACAGGCCTCAGCCCAAGCAGCAGGTGAAGACTCTGGCGATCACCACATATATTGGGAGAATGATCCCCTCTACAGTTAGCCTAAGGTACCAGCGGCTGGGGAAGCATGTGTGCCGGTGGTCCCCCAGTGTTACTGGGCCTTCCTACTGGGCCTGGCTCACGACATCCCCCCTGGCAGGACATTTGGGGCAAGACAAGACCTTTGCCAGGCTTCTCACCCACTTTTATTGTCCTTGAATGCTGATAGCCTCAGATGCGTCTGTAGGTCCTGCTCAACCTGCCAGGCTAGTGAGAAGACAGGGAAAAGGCTCAAGGCCCCCTGATCCCACTCCCCTTCATTGGCACCCCCTTTGAAAGGGTGGGCATCGACGTCATTGATCCCTTGGACCCCAAAACCGCCCTAGGCAACAGGTTTATATTGATTTTGATAGACCATGCCACCCGCTATCCAGAGGCAATCCCTCTAAGGACAGTGACTGCACCGGTGGTGAAGAGAGCTCTGATGGGGATATGTACCCTTGTGGGGTTCTCAAAGGAGGTTGTGTCTGACAGAAGCACAAACCTCATGTCAGCGTACATGAAGTCCATGTGGGATGAGTGAGGGGTAACCTACAGGTTTACCACCCCTTACCTTCCTCAAACCAATGGGCTTGTTGAAAGGTTCAACAAACCCTAAAAGGCATGATCACTGGCCTGCCTGAGGCCATGAGACATAAGTGGGACATCCTCTTGCCATGCTGTAGGAAGTTGGCTGTGTATATACTCTCTCAAAGTGAGAGTCCAAGGGTTCCCCTTTGAGGTTGATAGTAGCAAAATTAGATAATACTAATGCTCTATTTTGTGGTAGTGTGGTCAAGCAGAAGGCTTATCAGAGGGTAGTGTTAAGCATTTATTGTACACACACACAGGCAATAAATGAGGAACACACTCAAAGACGTAACTCCAGGCCAATAGATTTTATATAGAAAAGTATATTTTCTTAATTTATTTTAGAACCACAAGATTCAAGATTTGAGGTAAGTACATAAAATACAAGGAGGTAGTTCATACAGGTAAGTAGAGAACTTTGATTTGAAACAGTAGTATGCACAGTTTTGGTTACAATGGCAATATTCTATTTTAAAAGTGGACACTGCAAAAATCAACAGTTCCTGGGGGAGGTAAGTTTTGTTAGTTTTCTCAGGTAAGTAAAGCACTTATTCTCCTGGGTATAGGCAGCCCACCGTTGTGGGTTCAATGCAACCCCAGAGCCACAGCACCAGCAACACAGGGCCGGTCAGGTGCAGAGGTCAAAGGAGGGTCCAAAACACATAGGCGCTAATGAAGAACAGGGGTGCTCCGATCCTAGTCTGCTTACAGGTAAGTACCTGCGTCCTCAGGGAGCAGACCAGGGTTTTTTTGTAGAGCACTGGGGACAAACACAAGCCCACAAAATATACCCTCAGCGGCACAGGGGCGGCCGGGTGCAGTAGGCAAAGTAGACATCGGGTTTGCTATAGAAAGCAATGGAGGGACCTGGGGTTCACTTAGGCAATGCAGGCAGGGCACAGGGGGGCTTCTCGAGCCAGCCACTGACTGGACTAGGATGAGAGCCGCCTGCTGGTCACTCCTGCACTGGTAGGTGGTTCCTCTAGGTCCTGGGGGCTGCGGGCGCAGTGCTTGGTCCAGGCGTTGGGTTCCTTTGTTACCAGGCAGTCGCGGTCAGGGGTAGCCTCTGGATCCTCTCTGCAGGCGTCGCGGTGGGGGTGCACGGGGGTCGACTCAGGGTGTCCACATCATTGGAGTTGCCTGGGAGTCCTCTCTGCAGTGTTTGTTGTCCTGGACTCGAGCCGGGAGCGTCGAGTGCAGAGTGTGAAGACTCACGCTTCTGCTGGGAAGTGAGAGTCTCTTTAAAGTTGTTTCAAAGTTGCAAAGTTGTTTCAGTTTCGGAACAGTACCACTGTTCTCAGGAGATTTTTGGTCCTTTAGGTGCAGGGCAGTCCTCTGAGTCCTCAGAGGTCACTGGTCTCACTGTATGCATCGCTGTGCAGGTTGAGTCTGGAGACAGTCCGGTAGGGCTGGGGCAAAGTCAGTTGTTTTCTCCATCGTCTCTGCGGGGCTTACAGGTCAGCAGTCTTTCTTTCTTCAGGTTGGAGGAATCTGATTTCAGCGTCACCCCTAAATGCTGAATTTAGAGGTGTGTTTAGGTTAGGGGGGCAGTAGCCAATGGCTACTGTCCTTGAGGGTGGCTACACCCTCTTTGTGCCTCCTCCCTGAGGGGAGGGGGCACGTCCCTACTCCTATTGGGGGAATCCTCCAAACTCAAGATGGAGGATTTCTAAAGGCAGGGGTCACCTCAGCTCAGGGCACCTTAGGGGCTGTCGTGACTGGTAGGTGACACCTCCTTGTTTTTCTCATTATCTCCTCCGGACTTGCCGGCAAAAGTGGGGGCTGTGTCCGGTGGAGCGGGCATCTCCACTAGATGGGATGTCCTGGGGTGCTGTGACAACAGGCAGAAGCCTTTGAGGCTCACTGCCAGGTGTTACAGTTCCTGAAGGGAGAGGTGAGAAGCCATGTGGCCAGAAACTCGTCTGGTTGTGGCAGGCTGGCAGAAACTGGTCAGCCTAGCACTAGGAGTCAGACTGATATTCAGGGGGCATCTATAAGATGCCCTCAGGGTGTATTTTACAATAAATTCCAAACTGGCATCAGTGGGCATTTATTGTGCTGAGAAGGTTGATACCAAACTTCTTAGATTTCAGTGTAGCCATTATGGAACTGTGGAGTTTGTAATTGACAGACTCCCAGATCATATACGCTTTATGGCTACCCTGCACTTACAATGTCTAAGGTTTTGCTTAGACACTGTAGGGGCATAGTGCTCATTCAACTATGCCATCACCTGTGGCATAGTGCACCCTGCCTTAGGGCTGTAAGGTCTGCTAGAGGGGTGACTTACTCATGCCACAGGCAGTGGGTTAAGGGCATGGCACTCTGAGGGGAGTGCCATGTTGACTTAGTCATTCGCCCCACCAGCACACACAAGCTGTGAGGCAGTGTGCATGTGCTGAGTGAGGGGTCCCCAGGGTGGCATAATACATACTGCAACCCTTAGAGACCTTCCCTGGTCACAGGGCCCTTGGTACCAGGGGTACCAGTTACAAGGGACTTATCTGTGGGCCAGGGCTGTGCCAATTGTGGGAACAAAGGTACAGTTTAGGGAAAGAACACTGGTGTTGGGGCTTGGTGAGCAGGGCCACAGCACACTTTCAATCATAACTGGCATCAACAAAAGGCAAAAAAGTTAGGGGGTAACCATGCCAAGGAAGGCATTTCCTTACAAATGCCTTCTCTTTGCTCTTAGGGAGGTGCCCCAGAAAGGGGTAGCGGTTCAGCCTCTTTGAACTTCTGAATGGATACCCTGTCAGGGGACCACTAAGCATAGTCAAGGAGGGGTGGGAGAAAGATGTTGTCATATACATGCTGTCCCTCCAAATTCTCAGGAGACAAAGTAATGGTGATGGAGCCAGTAGAGCCTAGAGCTCTCCAGTACCGCTGGACTGGCCCACTCAAAGTCAAGGAGCAAAAGGGGGGGGCACTTACCTAGTGGACCTCAAAACCCCTAGAAACCCCCTAAAAAGGGTTCTCCACCACAACAGACTAAAGCCTTATTTTGAGAGGTCTGACGTCAGTATGTTTCTTGTGACACACTAGGGTATGGAAGAGGAGAGTGAACCCTCCCCCGACCTCCTCTCTGCCAAGGAAGGTGATAGGTCAGTGGAGGGTGTTAATCTCTGACTCCCTGACTCTAGATCAGAGGGGAGACTGCTACAAGTTGTGGGAGCAGTTCTCTTACCTGTTCTCCCTCAGTCCTGGGCTCACACACTTGTGTGTCCATGATATTAACACAGAAGACAGTCCACCTGTGAAGAACAAAATGTACAGGGTGTCAGACAAAGTGAGATCCAGCATCAAGGATGAAGTTGCCAAGAGGCTGGATCTTGGGGTGATAGAGAAGTCCAGTAGTCCCTGGTCCAGCCCAGTGGTGTTGGTTCCCAAGGCTGCTGCTCCTGGTGCCAAGCCAGAACTCAGGTTCTGCGTGGACTACCGGGGTCTCAACTCTGTCACAAAGACAGACGCTCACCCCACCCCCGGGCTGATGATCTCGTAGACAGGCTAGGCGCTGCCAAGTTCTTTAGTACCTTTGAACTCATGTCAGGGTACTGCCAGATCGCCTTGACTAAAGGGGCTCAAGATAAATCCGCTTTTTCAACTCCTGAGGGTCAGTAACGGGTTCAGAGTGATGCCCTTTGGGTTGAAAAATGCCCTGTTACATTCCAACGGTTGGTTAACGGGGTCCTAGCTGGCAAGGATGCCTTCTGCGCAGCCTACCTAAATGTCATTGCCATCTATAGTTCCAGCTGGGAGGAAAACCTGCTCCACCCCAAGGAGGTGCTTCAGGCCCTGCAACAGGCAGGCCTGACCATCAAGGCCAGTAAGTGCCAGATTGGTCAAGGTTCCGTGGTGTACTTGGGACACCTAATAGGTGGTGGCAAGGTGCAGCCCCTCCAGGCCAAGATTGAAACTATCAAGGCCTGGCAACCACCTAGAACTCAAACAGAGGTGAGAGCCTTCTTAGGCCTCACAGAATATTACTGCAAATTTGTTAAGGGATATGGCACCATAGTAGCCCACTTAACAGAACTGACATCCAAGACACAACCTAGTTTGGTGAATTGGACAGAGGCTTGTCAGAAAGCCTTTGACTCCCTGAAGGAAGCCATATGCACGGCCCCCGTGCTCAAGGCACTTGACTACTCCACAGAATTCATTGTGCAAATAGACGCTTCCGAGCATGGCATTGGGGCGGTCCTAGCACAGCTGAATGAGGATGGCCTAGACCAACCAGTAGTCTTTATTAGCAGAAGACTACTATCACGTGAACAGAGGTGGTGTGCTATTGAGAGAGAAGCATTTGCTGTGGTCTGGGCACTGAAGAAGCTGAGACCATACCTGTTTGGGACTCACTTCCGGGTTCAGACAGACCACAGGCCCCTGAGATGGCTCATGCAGATGAGGGTCGAAAATTCTAAATTCGTGAGGTGATCCATTTCCCTACAGGGAATGGACTTTACGGTGGAGCATTGCCCGGGGATTCATCACACCAGCGCTGATGGTCTCTCCAGATATTTCTGCCTTAGCAATTAGAGCTCCTAGGAGGTTGGGTAGCTCTCACCATTTTCAACTGGGGGGGGGCACATATTAGACCTGGCAGCCTTAGGGTGGTCACCTCAAGCTTTTTGCCTTCCTCCCTCCACTTTTTGGACACTGTTTTTGCTGGTTTTAGGACTCTGCACAGTTTACTATTGCTAACCAGTGCTAAAGTGCATTTGCTCTCTCCCTTAAAACATGGTGACATTGGTTCATACACAAATGGCTTATTCTACTTGTAAGACCCCAGTACAGTGCACTACAGGTGCCCAGGGCCTGTAGATTAAATGCTACGAGTTGTCCTGCAGCACTGATTGTGCCACCCACATAAGTAACTCCTTAACCATGTCTCAGGTCTGCCATTGCAAGGCCTATGTGTGCAGCTTCACTGCCAATTCGACTTGACATTTAAAGGTACTTGCCAAGCCTTAAACTCCCCTTTTTCTACATATAAGTCACCCTTAAGGTAGGCCCTAGGTAACCCATAGGGCAGGGTGCTATGTAGGGAAAAGGCAGGACATGTACCTGTGTAGTTTATATGTCCTGGTAGTGTAAAACTCCTAAATTCATTTTACACTACTGTGAGGCCTCCTTCTTTCATAGGCTAACATCAGGGCTACCCTCAGATACTGATTGAGTGGTAGATTCTGATCTGAAAGGAGTAACAAGGTCATATTTAGTATGGCCAGAATGGTAATACAAAACCGTGCTGACTGGTGAACTTGGATTTAATATTACTATTTTAGAAATGCCACTTTTAGAAAGTGAGCATTTCTCTGCACTTAAATCCTTTTGTGCCTTACAATCCACATCTGGCTGGGTTAGTTGACAGCTCCCTTGTGCATTTCACTCAGAGAACGCAAAACACAGGATGCTCAGTCACACCTGCACACATCTGCATACTGAATGGGTGTTCCTGGACTGGGAGGGTGGAGGGCCTGACACTTACATGTCAAAGGACAGTGGCCTGCCCTCACAGAGTGGACTGCCAAACCCCCTACTGGGTCCCTGGCAGACAGGATGGAACTGAAAGGGGACCTTGTGCACTTCTAAGCCACTCTTTGACATCTCCCCCACTTTAAAGGCACATTGGGGTATTGAAACAGGGCCTCTGATCTTACCAACTCAGACACTTCTGGACAAGATACCACTGGTGAGGAAACTCTGAACCAGAACCTGCAATCTAACAAGAGAAGCTGCCTGGCTGCCTAAAGTGCTCACCTGACAGCTTTTCTGCAAAGGACTGCTGCCCTGCTGTTGCCCTGCCGCCTTGCTGCCCTCTGGCTCTGCTGAGAAGTGCTCTCTGAGGGCTTGGATTGAGCTTGCCTCCTGTTTTCTAAAGTCTCAGGGCCAAAAAGTGGCGAAAATTCGATGCACAGCCTGCCAGAAACGATGCACAGCCTGCCTCGCGGTGAGAAAATCACTGCACGCCGAACCGGAATGACGCAGCCCGGCTTCCCAAGTGGGGATCGACGCAGCACCAGCGTTACTACCAGAACTTCCTGCGAGAAGAATCAACGCAGCGCCTGCCATGTAACAGAAATTTCCCTGCATTGTCCGTCGGATCGACGCAGCTCCTGTGATTTCACCCTGCCCGCCCAGGATTTCTCTGCATCGTTCCCAGGGCATCCAAATACCCCACAACCCGAAAAGGGCCCAAATCTCTGTGCTGGAAATCAATGCAAGGTCCTGCCTGCGTGAAAAATATCGACGCATCGTCTGTTTGCACCCAGAGAAACCGACGCACATCTCATTGTTTTTCACGCATCTCCTCCTCTGCGGTCCCTTGCAGATAATTTAGATGCTAACCAGGTACTTTGTGCTTGCAAGAGACACTTGTTGCTTTCAAGAACTTAAGACTCTTTTTTATAGTTTTCTAAAGTTATATCTCAACGTGTACTTATTCAATCTTGATCGTTTTGGCCTGCAATTAATCAGATAAATATTCTATATTTTTCTAAACCTGTGTGGTGTATTTTTGTGGTGTTTATACTGTGTTATTGCATGATTTCTTGCACAAAGTCTTTACACATTGCCTTGTGAGTTAGGCCTGACTGCTTAGTGGCAAGCTACCAGAGGGTGGGCACGGGATAGTTTGGATTGTGTGTGATCAAAGACCCCATTACTAACAGTCCTCTTCAGAGAGGCTAAACAGCTTCCAGCATGGGGTTTAACCCCACTCCCTTTCCCAGTCCCAGCAGAGGAAACATCTGAGATCTGCATTCCTTCAATCACTGTTGGACCCACTCCAGACTACATTTAGATCAGTTGCAGTGACCCCCAATGTGGTCAAATATCACCAAATGAGATTTTGTCACTGCTTAGGACAGCTGCAATTGCTAGTTCTCCACCTCATTCCACCACAGCACGTGTGAGCACAGGCAGCAAGCTTTCAAGTGTTTCCCAATTATTTATTACTGGTTTACCATTTCAAGATAGTTGACATGGTGAGGAGCAGTGCTTCCGCTATCTTGATACAGTAAAACATAGCTGCACTTTTGTCCAGAAGCACTGACAAAGCCAGTACCTCAACCATAAATTAGAACACGGAGGCCCAGACTGGTTTTGCCAATACCTGTTTTTTTGTGTAACCACTTCTTTTTCTGGTGCTCATAAGGCCTGTGCTCAGCTGCAGAAGTCTATTGAAACAAACATCAGGCACTGGATGACAAGATTTCCACAGAGCAGAGTTTGGGAGCAAGTGAAAACAATAAAAAACTAACAGAAGGAACCAGGAATAGTGTAAGGAGCGCACAAGGGCCAGAGACACAATAGTGGGGAGCCTCTCTAAATGGGCATGAGTGCCACAAAGTGAACCATTGTCATTGAACAAAGTCATTTGTCATTGACCAAAGTCATTGTTAGGCTCATTTCTTGGAGCACATCATTTGTTTTTTTCACCTCAATATTATTGTGGTCTGTTGGAAATTGGGTTGCTGTTTGAGAGTGGTTAAAGCCCAGCCCAAGCAGCAACCACAATCTGTCAGGGTAAAACACAAGGCAACCCCAAATTAACTTGTGCTTAACACTCTGGTATTGTTGTGCAAAAGCAGTCAGGCTTACATTCAAGGCAATATGTAAAGTATTTATGCAGCACTTCAAACAGTAATAGAGTGAAAACAAAAAACAAGACAAATAATACAACAATTAGGAAAATTGGATTTTATTCTAATTAGTAGAGCAGGAAAAATTAAACTTCAAAGATTCCAGGAAAGTAAAGAACCTAAAAGCACAAAGTACCACTTACAGCTGTCTGGTCAGGCTAGACCAGTTGAAAGTCACAAGTTTAGACTGACTATGATAGGTTATGTCCCGGATACAGGGACCAGGTTAGTCCTGCTGAAAGAGTTACCTTCAAAAGACAAACATGAAGAGTTCCATTCACAGTGTAAGGGGCCAAGAGGAGCAGGGAGGGAGTCATGTATGGTTGTTTATGAGGTGCAAAGAGCAGACTGGGCATCACAGATGGTCAGCTTTGTACTGCAAAGATTCTGTCAGGAAGTGTGGATGGGTGTTGCTGAGTTTCGCGTTGGTGGACCAGGACCTGGGGGGCACCTCTCAACTCACTCCAGCAGAGGCAAGCCGGGCCCACGTACGTCAGGAAGGACCTCAAGACCTGGCTCTTCGACTGAACCCTGAGGAAATACACCACAGCACCCCAAGACTCTATGGGAGAGAGGCGTGCTCTAAAATGACTGATTGATTGATTGTATGTCCAGTTGCAGGTTCAAGCAACAGGTCAGCTGGGCAAATGTAGTTAGGCCTCTGGAGTGTGTTATGTCCCTGTACAGGGCTCGAAAAATCATAAAAATGTTAATAGACCTGTAATAAATAATCTACTCGCCCTTACTGTAATGTACTTGACCCGTAAACGGGTCTCAAATTGTGTAAACCTAGGCAAATAGTTTACAGAGTTGCCTTTTTTTTAATTCTCACATCTGGTTGAATCTTCATATATGAGAGCTCAGCATTTCTGCAGTACAAAAAAACCCTCTTTTGTTTGATTAAGTAGACTAATGTTTTCTGCATGCATCACAAGAATCTAGCCCACATACCCATGAGGTCTAGCCCACATAACCTAGGACTATTTTAGTTTACTAATAACAATGCCATCTGTGCAGGAGTGTTTCTCAGTTTTTTTAAACACCCAATTTTTATAAATATATTACTAAACCATGATGTGGTAACATTTTGTCATCTACAACAATAACTTTCCAAGGAATGTCCAAAACCCTCTCCACTAACCTAACCAGCTGCTTTACTGATAAAACTATATAGTTGACAGGGAGTCCGGATCCTCGGGGTTTGCGCATGTTCCCAATATGTCCACCTCTTGGCAGCTCCAAACTACTAGCTATTATAGCACAGAGTAAAGAATGGCCAAGTGGGGGATGGGGTTTTAGGTTGGGAACAGCGGGGAAGGAGACCTGTGGGAGCAAGAGTTAAGAACACAATAGCAAGATTATTCACATGGACTTTCATAAACTTGTTCCAAATATTTATATACTGATAACATGAATGATCAAGAGCTTTTCTATAACATGACCTTATTAGCTCAGGATACCTGGAAAATAAGGAAGGATAATGCAAACTTTCAAATGAGCGTTTTTTTTTAATAACATCTTATGATCTGAACATTGAACTTTCTCAAGATAGTTCTTGGAACAGCAACTACGTTATAACAAGAATCAATGAACACTTTAGTTTTCATGAATGAACTGCGAGAGACTTATGAATAATACTACAAGGTCACACTCTGTTTTGAATTTCAGGATTCAATTGTCTAGAAATTATGCACTTTAAAACCAACTATGCATCAAGATTTCAATGCCTAGAAATGATCGCGCACTCTGCCGATCTGGAACACAAGGGATAAATTCCAAGAATGAAGCACGCACACTGCTGCTGATTCAACCATCAAGATTCAAATGTCTAGGAGTGATTGCGCACTCTGCCGATCTGAACTGCAAGGGTTACATAACAAGAATGAATGGCACACACTGCTGTCGGTTCAACCATCAAGATTCAAATGCCAAGATACGATCGCGCACACTGCCGATCTGAGGAGCAAGGGTTAATTGCCAAGAATGAATCGTGCACACTGTTGCCGATTCAACCATCAAGGTTTAAATACCAAGATACGAGTGCGCACTCTGCCGATCTGAGCTGCAAGGGTTAATTGCCAAGAATAAATCGCGCACACTGTTGCCGAATGAACCATTAATGTTTAAATGCCAAGATACGATTGCGCATTCTGCCGATCTGAACTGCAAGGGTTAATTGCCAAGAATGAATTGCGCACACTGTTGCCGATTCAACCATCAAGGTTTAAATGCCAAGATACGATTGCGCACACTGCCGACCTGAACTGCAAGAGTTAAATGCCAAGAAAACAATAGCACACAAGATTAACCAAAAGGCCCAAAACTTGAATATTTCTGAAAACGGAGTCGGGCCTAACCCAACCTCTGCCTTACCGCCCTGCTTGAGGATCACCAAGATAATGAGGACGGGCCTGGAAAAGCCTAGGTAGGCCTCTGGAACAGGAGCTCAGGAATATGCTGCTGCTCTTCACCGGGACCTCTGAATAGTGAGCACGTGGAGCTGGGCTGGGTCCCTTAAATAGACCTAGAACCTGCCCACATGCCACACCCAGCCAGACTGCAGTAAAGGATTCTAGAAGGGCTCAGAATAGGGACCACACCCTGTAATCCTGCAACAAAGCCTTGCAAATGAACAATACATTGCAAACAGCATTTATTAAATTTTTAAGATAAATCTCTGCAATGCAAAAGGTTAACATACTGCATCAACACACAATGCATGAATTATTACATTGCATAAGGATTGGCGTTTTGAATTACGTCGCCCGTAGAGCGCGCACTGTCCTGATGCTGACAGTACTCTCCCCTCCCGAACGCGCTCTAGGGCCTGGCTTGTCTGGGTTTAGGTGATGAAAACACCGCACTAGTCGTGGAGCCTGAATGTCAATTGCGGAGACCCATGAGTTGTTCTCTGGACCGTAACCTTTCCAAGATATTACAACCTTTAAATTTTTAATCCAGATCCTGTTTTACTTTGTATTCCAATTCTCCCTGTACTAGAACTGGAGCTGGTTGACAGCGGGTTTTTTGGACTGCTTTTTTCAGGAGAGAAGTATGAAACACTGGATGAATACATAGTGATTTTTGTAACTGCAGTTTATAGGTTACTGGATTGATCTGCTGAAGGACTGTGTAAGGACCTATATATTTGGGATTAAACATGTTTTTTCTTGAAATCAATATGGCGTGTGGAAAGCCACACTCTGTCTCCTGGCTTATATTGTGGTCCTTCAAAATGTTTTTTGTCATAATGTTTTTTATATGTTTGTTTTGCTTTATCTAGATGTTGCTGAATTTGTTTCTGGGTTTGAAGAGTTGTCGTATTGTTTCTGACACCGCTGGTGTAAGTGAACTTTCTTGTGGAATTGTGATTGGCAAAGTATCTGGATGATAGCCAAATAGACAAAAAAAGGGTGTTGCACCAGTGGAA
This sequence comes from Pleurodeles waltl, assembly GCF_031143425.1. Lineage (NCBI taxonomy): Eukaryota > Metazoa > Chordata > Amphibia > Caudata > Salamandridae > Pleurodeles > Pleurodeles waltl. The sequence continues at coordinate 79,320,934 of NC_090438.1, forward strand.
GTATGATATGAGTTATTGTAGGCCAGTTGAGCTAACCAAAGCATTGATTTCCAAGAATGAAGTGCTTTCTCAGCATAAGCACGCAGATAGTGTTTCAATGTTTGATTTAGTCTCTCAGTTTGGCCAGCCGTTAGAGGATGATGACTGGTAGATAGTGTAGATGTAACTTGTACCGTTTTGCACCACGTTTTCCAGAAGTTAGAGGCAAATTGTGATCCTCGATCAGAGAGAATCACTTTTGGTAATCCATGATAACGGACCACTCGATTTAAAAGTATTGTTGCCAATTCACTGGAGCTAGGCAATTTCCTGCAAGCAATGAAATGTGCATATTTAGTGAGACTATCTACCACCACAAGGATTACTGAGTGAAGTTGAACAACTGGCAGTCCTGTAATAAAGTCTAATGATATGTGTTCCCAAGGTTGGAGTGGAGTTGGGAGAGGATGCAACAGCCCTTTTGGTTTTGAATGACTTGTCTTGATGCGAGCACAAACTTCGCAGTTAGCTTCCATTTGCTCGATGTCTTTTGTCAAAGTAGGCCACCAAAAGTATTGTTGTAGAGCCTTGGGAATACCTGGATGACCTGCCGTAGGTATAACGTGTAACCAATGAATCACTAATTTGCGCAACTTGGTAGTTGGAACAAATAAACATGCATCATGAAAAGGTAGGCCTTGTTTGATTGATCTTTTGGGATCTGCTTGAGCCCATTTCTGCAATTTTTCAATGGTGAAGGAATTACACATTTCTTTAAAAAAGTCTTCTGTTTTGGTGATACAAAGGATTTTGTCTGGAGCAATGATAGCTCGTGGGGGCTGGATTGTGGGTAACACGGTAGAATCTTGTCTGGACAAGGCATGCGCTTTGCGATTGTCTTTACCTGTATGGAAGTTTACCACAAAATCAAACTCAGCAAAAAACAGCATCCATCGCAATTGTCGAGGAGTCAAAAATCTAGCTGAACTCATGAACTGGAGATTGCGATGATCTGTGTATACTGTGATAGTGTACTTGGCGCATAACAAATAGTGTCTCCACTCTTTGAAGGCATCACGGATTGCTAGAAGCTCTCTCAGCAATGACATAATTTCGCTCAGCCCCATTCAGTTTTCGAAACATGCAAGCTACAGGATGTAGCTGACCAGTATCTTTACTGCATTGTGATAACACCGAACCAATTGCCACATCTGAAGCATCTGCTTCCACTACGAACAGACGTTCAGTATCTGGGTGAGTCAAGACTGGGGCAGTGGAGAAAGCTTCCTTTAAGGTTGAAAAAGCCTTGTCAGCTTCTGGAGACCATACAAATGGTTCTTTCTTTCGTAATAACTTGGTGATTGGTGCCACTGTCTGTGAGAAATGATCTATGAACCTGCGATAGAAGTTTGCAAAACCTAGGAAGCATTGAACATCTCGAACAGTCTTTGGAATTGGCCAGTTAGATACTGCCTGTACTTTTCTTTCTGCCATGACCATGCCTTTAGGGGTAAGGATGACCCCTAAAAATTCAACGGTGGTAACATGAAATTCACATTTGGTTAATTTGCAATATAGATGATGTTTTCGAAGAGCTCTGAGAATCTTCTTGACATGTTGCACATGTTCGACTTCGTTATCAGAATAGATTAGAATATCAGCGATATAGACTATTGCAAATAGATCTAGAAATTCTCTAAGGACATCATTCAAAAAGAATTGGAACGCTGCTGGTGCATTACAAAGTCCAAAGGTTATGACTGTGTATTCAAATAGACCACATCGAGTTTTGAAGGCAGTTTTCCATTCGTCGCCTTCTCTCATTCTGACTAAGGCCCTCATTCCGAGCCTGGCGGGCGGCGGAGGCCGCCCGCCAGGCTTCCCCCCTCTGAAATACCGCTCCGCGGTCGTAAGACCGCGGAGGGTATTCCGAGTTTTCCCCTGGGCTGGCGGGCGGTCTTCACAAGACCGCCCGCCAGCCCAGGGGAAAACTCCCTTCCCACGATGACGCCGGCTCGTAATAGAGCCGGCGGAGTGGGAAGGTGCGACGGGTGCAGTTGCACCCGTCGCGTATTTCAGTGTCTGCTTTGCAGACACTGAAATACTTTTAGGGGCCCTCTTACGGGGGCCCATGCCATAGGCATGGGCACGGCAGGGGCCCCCAGGGGCCCCGCGACTCCCCCTCCCGCCATCCGGTTCCCGGCGGGAGAACCGCCAGGAACTGGATGGCGGGAGGGGGAGTCGGAATCCCCATGCCGGCGCAGCATGCTGCGCCGGCTTGGAGGATTCCTTTGGGGCAGCGGGAAACCGGCGGGAGACCGCCGGTTTCCCTTCTCTGACCGCGGCTGAGCCGCCGCGGTCAGAATGCCCCGCGGGGCACCGCCGGCCTGTCGGCGGTGCCACCGCGTCCCACGGCCCTGGCGGACTTGTTCCGCCAGGGTCGTAATGACCCCCTAAGTGTTAAGCACCTCTCAGGTCAAACTTGGTGTAGATTTTGGCCTTTTTAACTTGACCCAGCATGACAGGAATCAAGGGTAATGGGTATTTGTTTGTCACTGTGATTGTATTCAATCCTCTGTAGTCTATACAGGTTCGAAGATCCTCATTAGCCTTGGAGACAGAAAAAAGAGGAGATGCTGCAATAGACTTGGAGGGGCGAATAAAGCCATTAGCTAGAAATTGGTCAAAGTATTTTCTTAGGTGTTGGTTCTCGTGTTCTGACAGGGTTTACACACGACAACAAGGGAGCCTAGCACCGGGAGTCAGATCAATTTGGCAGTCATATGGTCTGTGAGGTGGAAAGGTTTCTGCTTTTTTTTCATCAAATATGTCTAAGAAGGATGAGTACTGCCAGGGCAGTGTTAAATCTTTTTCAGCGGCTGTGGCTATGTGAGATTTGTGAGGAACTGTGACACTTGCTGTCTGGAGACACTTTTCTTTACACATGAGTGAAGAAAACATGATTTTTCTCTCTTGCCAGTTTATTAAAGGGTTATGGTAACTTAACCACGGCAACCCAAGGAATGATCTCATACTGAGAAGCATGGATGACATCAAAGATTAGTTTTTCTATGTGTTTGGTATCTTGATTCCCCCCTTTACAGATCACAGACATGGGGAACGTCTGTAGAGTCACTGGACCTCCATCTAGGGGCTTTCCATCTACGGCTTGTACGATTTCTGGTGTTTTCTTCTTGCATGGGATCCCCCATGTTTGAACCAATTGTGCATCGATAAAGTTACCAGTAGCCCCGGAGTCTACTAAGGCTTTCTTTAGATAACTCTTCTTTTTCACTAGCACGTGTAGGTCTAACTTTAGATGTCTTGACTGTGAAGGGTCCATGGTTACACCCAAGAGCAACCCTTCTTTACATCTTGTGTGTCCTAGTTTTCCTGCTCGATTTGTACATTTGCTACCACTTTCTTGGTGGGAATTTGTTTGCTTTTCGGTTTTACTGTACATTTTTTGTCAAAATGGCCCTTTCGACCATAGTACAGGCATTGTCCGTTCTTTCTACGTAGATCTTTCTCTTCTTTCATCAAGGGCTGTCTGATAGTTCCAATTTCCATTGGCTCATGATTATTCTCTTTCTGAACTCATGATTCTCTGCGTTTATGAACACACCAGGAATTTTTCTCAGTCTTTTTGCGTGTTCCCTGTCGTTCAGCAAGCCGATGGCCTAGTCTCAAAACAAGATTTATCAAATCTTGACAATCCGTGGGTTGAGGATCGATCTGAGCAAGAATGTCTTTTAGCTCATCTTTGAGTCCATGGTAGAACAGGGCTGCTTGCTTTTCTTCAGGCCAGGATGTTTCTGCTATCAGCCAATTAAAGCTAGCCAAGTAAGAAACTAGGGTGGTCATTACAACCCTGGCGGTTGGTGTTAAAACAGCGGTAAGACCGCCAACAGGCCGGCGGTAAAAAAATTGCAATTACGGCTGTGGCGGAAACCGCCAACAAAGACAGCCACTTTAACACTCCGACCGCCACGGCGGTACAAACAAACAGCGCGGCAGTCACCGCCAACAGAGAGGCGGGAGACAATGTACCGCCCACACTATTATGACAGGCCAATCCGCCACCTTTTCCGGGGCGGATTCACCGAGGATAAAAACACGGCGGAAACAGGAATCCCAAGTGTAACCATTGTAATATATTAAAAGCAAGTAGGCAGAAATATATATATACACCATGTACAAAAGATATACCAAGCATAGTAGTCCAGGTAGTGCTCTAAGAAAGTCCGTGGAACACTGGGACCACGCGGTATGGGCGAGGCACACACAAGATCCCCGACCATGATGGAGAGAACACTGCAGTGGCATCAGAAAGCAAGAAAACAGGCACCTCAGGGGGAGGGAAAGGGGGGGCACCTCAGCCGCTTGAGTGCACGACGCCTAATCCACGAGGGGGCCGCATGCCCACTGTTCCATCCTGGGGAGTGCAAAGCCACAGTCTCTCAAGTCTCTACAGTGTATGGTTTGCCCACTGTTCAATCCTGTGGAGTGCAAAGCCATAGTCTCTCAAGTCTCTACAGTGGGTGGGTTGCCCACTGTTCAATCCTGGGGAGTGCAAAGCCACAGTCTCTCAAGTCTCTACAGTGGGTGGGTTGCCCACTGCCATATCCTGGGGAGTGCAAAGCCAGTCTCTCAAGTCTCTACAGTGGGTGGTTTGCCCACTGTTCAATCCTGGGGAGTGCAAAGCCACAGTCTCTCAAGTGTCTACAGTGGGTGGGTTGCCCACTGTTCAATCCTGGGGAGTGCAAAGCCACAGTTTCTCAAGTCTCTACAATGGGTTGGTTGCCCACTGCCATATCCTGGGGAGTGCAAAGCCACAGTTTCTCAAGTCTCTACAGTGGGTGGTTTGCCCACTGTTCAATCCTGGGGAGTGCAAAGCCACAGTCTCTCAAGTCTCTACAGTGGGTGGGTTGCCCACTGTTCAATCCTGGGGAGTGCAAAGCCACAGTCTCTCAAGTCTACACAGTGGGTGGGTTGCCCTCTGTTCCATCCTGGGGAGTGCAAAGCCACAGTCTCTCAAGTCTCTACAGTGGGTGGGTTGCCCACTGTTCAATCCTGGGGAGTGCAATGCCACAGTCTCTTAAGTCTCTACAGTGGGTGGGTTGCCCACTGCCGTATCCTGGGGAGTGCAAAGCCACAGTCTCTCAAGTGGATAACAGTTTCCACTGGTTCTGGAGGGGGCATGGTGCCCAGAGTGCTTCATCCTGCTAAGGAAAGAGGTAGTGGATGACAGTCTCCACTGGTTCTGGAGGGGGCATGGTGCCCAGAGTGCATCATTCACCCTGTGATGGACTCAGTTGCGTCAGTGCCCTTGCCACTCATGGGTCAGCGGTGCTTGAGACGGCGGTGCCCTGTTCAGCGGTGTTTGAGATGGTGTTGCCCTGTTCAGCGGGGCTTGAGATGATGGTGCCCTGTTCAGTGGGGCTTGAGATGGCGGTGCCCTGTGCAGTGGTGCTTGAGATGGCGGTACCCTGTTCAGCGGTGCTTGAGATGGTGGTGCCCTGTTCAGCGGTGCCCTGTTCAGCGGTGCTTGAGATGGCGGTGCCCTTTTCAGCGGTGCTTGAGATGGCGGTGCCCTGTTCAGCGCGGCTTGAGGCGGTGGTCTCCATGGCAGGGACTCAGTTGCTGGCGGTCCTTCATGGCCCAGCGGGGCTTTTGCTGGCAGTCCTTCATGGCCCAGCGGGGCTTTTGCTGGCGGGCCTTCATGGCCCAGGGGGGCTTTTACTGGCGGGCCTTCATGGCCCAGCGGGGTTTGTGCTGGTGGGCCCCTCCTGGGCAGGTGGGCTGGTGCTGGCAGGCCCCTCCTGGGCTGCTGGGCTTGTGCTGGCGGTCCTATCCTGGGCAGCTGGGCTTGTGCTGGCGGGCGTGTCCTGGGCAGCTGGGCTTGTGCTGGCGGGCCTATCCTGGGCAGCTGGGCTTGTGCTGGCGGGCCTGTCTTGGGCAGCTGGGCTTGTGCTGGCGGGCCTGTCCTGGGCAGCTGGGCTTGTGCTGGAGGTGGCCTCATGGGCAGCGGGGATGATGGCGGTCTTCTCCGCCATGCTGCTCTTCCCAGACTTGCCTGGTTTCTTGTGGCCCTTCCCCACCTTGGAAGGTGTCACAGCTGACTCCACACTCCCACTGGGACCCCTGGGAGCAGCTTTGGTGGCTGGAGTCTTCCCCCTCTCCCGCCTGGCACTGGGCAACTTCTGATGCTTCACAGGTGGGGGACTGTCTGTGGTGTGGCTCCATGCCACACTGGCTGCCCTGGTGGCCGGTGCACTCCAGATTCCGGTGACTACAGGCACCACTGGTCCCGGAGATGTTGTGCTAGTTCGGGACCTATGAGATGGACAGGGTGGGAGAGGTGTGGGAAAGAGGTCAAGGTTGGACAGGAAAAGTTTTTTTGACACACTGGGACGGGAAGCTGGAGGGGGTTTGGGAGTGGAGGAAGAGGTGGTGGTTGTTGGAGGTGTACGTTTGGTGACTTTGGGTGAAGGTGCATGCGCTGGAGGCTGTCGTGAGGTGGATGGCTGTTGGGTGGGTGTGTGCCTGCGTTTGTGTATCTTGGGAGGGGGCGTCACAGACACACTGGGAGAGGACACAGGGGACGTGTGAATGGTAGTGGGGGTGGTGACTGCACGTGAGCGGGGTGTGGTGGTGGGTGTGCTGTGGAGGGACATAGTGGCTGTAGAGGTAGTGCATGCAGGTGTGAGTATAGACGAGCCTGGGAGGGAGGAGGGAGACGAGGAGGAGGGGGACACAGTGGAGGCAGTGGATGTTGGTGTGTCTGCATGTGTGTCATGCTTGCGTGAGTGCCTGTGGGATGTGTAGTGCTTCTGTTTGAGTGAGTTTCCCTTGTGTGTTCATGTGTGTGCATGCTGGTCTGTAGGTGTGCTTGGGATAGGCTGAGGTACAGGGGATTGGGTTAGGGTGGAGGAAGTTGGAGGGGGGAGGCTAGACACAGGGACAATGGCTGCCATCAGTGCTGAGGCCAGAGTCTGAAAAGCTCGCTGAAGGGCCTCCTGACCAGAATGAATGTCCTCCAGGAATGCATTTGTTTGTTGCAACTGCCTTTCTACACCCTGGATGGCATTCAAAATGGTAGACTGCCCAACAGCAAGGGACCTGAGGAGGTCAATGGCCTCCTCACTGAGGGCAGCAGGGGTGACTGGGGCAGGGCCTGAGGTGTCTGGGGCGAAGGTGATGCCCACCCTCCCGTGTGAGCGGCCACGGGGCGAAGGCTGAGGGGCTGCTGGAAGGGCGGTGCTGGAAGTGGGGGTCGCGGCTGTACCTGTAGATGGGGGTGGCACAGATGTTGCCGCCACCACAAGGGAGCTCCCATCAGAGGACGAGTCCATATCACTGGTGTCAGCTCCTGTCCCCGCCGTGGAGCTCCCATCGCCCTCCATCCCACTGGTGAAGTCCGATTCTGTAGTGTGGTCCTCGATGGTCATGTGGAATGCAGCCCCCTGGTGCTCCGGTGCCACTGCTCCTCCACCTGATGATGCTAATGCACACAAGAACAGGGAGACCACAAAAAAATGGGGGGACAACAGAAGAAAGACATGTTGAGTGCATGCATTACCGCTACCGTTGGCGGACACAACAGACACAGAAGCCACCTGCACTACGCCGCGCTCTTGGGCTCCACTGTTCAATTCCTGGGAAATGGCCTACAAGGCTATGGATGACATCTGCACACATAGATGACACAGGAGAATGACTAGGTGTAGTTGGCACTCTACAGACGTGGGGTGGGGTGCCACATGTCCTGCCTTACAGGGGGCTTTGCCTACGGAACTCGCCCTGGCCTAGGGAAACCCACAGCCCACCTCCCCCACCCAGACACCTCCACTGCGCGCAAAATCAGCAGAATGAGAGTGTACTCACCCCCTTGTGGCTGCTGTGATGCCCTCAAGCGCCCATCCAACTCCGGGTAGGCCACAGCCAGGATCCTGAACATCAGGGGGGTCATGGTGCGACGGGCACCCCTCCCACGTTGGGATGCCATCCCCAGCTGAGCCTCCACCGTCTTCTTGCTCCAGCGGCGAATGTACTCCCATCTTTTCCGGCAGTGGGTGCTCCGTCTGTGGTAGACCCCCAGGGTCCGGACGTCCTTGGCGATGGCAAGCCAAATATCTTTTTTCTGGTGGGCGCTGATCTACATGAAATGTACTGGGGAAAAAGAGAAGTTCTTACCAACTGCACCATCAAACTGATTGGCCCCCATCCCTACCCTTGCCATGTGGCACATGCATTCACCGTCTTTCATGCACGCAGCACTCTCCCCCCTTCCTTCTTACATCCAGCCCTCTCCACACAGGCATAGCCCATACAACATGCTCCCTGTGTACTTACCTGTTTGTCTGGAGGACCGTAGAGTGTACTGGGGGAGGACCCCATCCACGAGTTTCTCCAACTCCTCCGATGTGAAGGCAGGGGCCCTTTCCCCTGACACTCGAGCCATTGTCTCTTCCAGACTGAGGTCACAGCAGCACTTGCAGTGTAGGTCCTCTCCTGTCGAAGATCAGGTATCGAGTGATTGAACAGATAGAAAATGGCGGTCACGTCTGCGGCGGTGCGTACCGTCACCGCCGGCGTACATCGTCATTGGCTCCTGGGACCCATAGGGTCCAATGTTAACCAATGCAGCATTGCGCCGCGGTCTTCGACCGCCTACCACGATGGTGTACAACGCCAGCGCAGTTACCTCACATCCCATTGTCCCACTTTAAAAGTCAGGCAGCCACCATCTCAGGGGCCCACATGGCTTCATTTTCAACTGCGTCACACATACCTAGGCCTAGACTCAACAAACATACAGGCCACCTTTTGTGTATGAATGGTGTTCTGTGTAAACTGTGGGTACGTACCTCTGAGTTGTTTGACTCTGTGCTCGCTGTTGTCCTTTATAGGCACCGTCCGCTGGGACATGTGAGGAGATGGCGGAATCCTCCGGTGTACCGACCGTTGGTGGACCTGTCAACAATGGAGGAGTGACATGTGATTATCACATACAGGCTTGACCGTGCCACAATCCAGGAACTGTGTACCCAGTTGGAGCCAGACCTGATGTCAGCAATCCGCCATCCCACAGGAATCCCCCCTCAAGTGCAGGTGCTGTCAGTGCTCCATTTCCTTGCAAGTGGGTCTTTTCAAACAACAGTGGCCATGGCATCAGGGATGTCCCAGCCTGTGTTTTCCAACGTATTGTCAAGAGTGTTGTCTGCCCTTCTGAAACACATGCAGAGCTACATCGTTTTTCATCAGGTGGAGGATTTGCCTACAGTGAAAGGTGATTTCTATGCCCTGGGGCACATCCCCAACATCATAGGTGCCATTGATGGGACCCATGTGGCTTTGGTCCCCCCCCCCCCACACGAGTGAACAGGTGTACAGAAACCGGAAGAGTTATCATTCGATTAATGTACAGATGGTATGTTTGGCAGACCAGTACATCTCCCATGTGAATGCCATGTTCCCTGGCTCAGTGCATGACGCCTACATCCTGCGGAATAGCAGCATCCCTTATGTGATGGGTCAACTCCAGAGGCACCGTGTGTGGCTATTAGGTGAGCACCTGGAAGCTAGTCAGTGGGAATGGTTGTCTGGGTCTGGGGATATCCCTACAGGTTAGTGTGTGTCTAACAGTTGTCCCTCGCCATTTGCAGGTGACTCTGGTTACCCCAACCTGTCATGGCTACTGACCCCAGTGAGAAATCCCAGGACAAGGGCAGAGGAACGCTACAATGAGGCCCATGGGCGAACTAGGAGGGTGATTGATCGGACCTTCGGCCTCCTGAAGGCCAGGTTCCGGTGCCTCCATTTGACAGCTGGATCCCTATTCTACTTACCAAAGAAGGTGTGCCAGATTATCGTGGCTTCCTATATGCTTCACAACTTGGCTTTGCGACGACAGGTGCCTTTTCTGCAGGAGGATGGTCCAGATGGCGGTGTTGTGGCAGCTGTGGAGCCTGTGGACAGTGAAGACGAGGAAGCAGAGGAAGAAGACATGAACAACAGCGACTCAGTGATCCAGCAATATTTCCAGTGAGACACAGGTAAGAGTACAGACCTGCCTACTACATGTTCTTTAACACTAGTACCTCTCTACTGTCGGTTGTTTTCACCCAGTGTATGGTCACTGAGTTGTCACTTTCCCTTACGATTTCACAGATGTGGATCCCACTGTGTGACATCTGCTTAGATTCCTCTTGGACTAGAGCTGTGTGACATAGGTATGTTGACATTACAATTGAAAGAGCATTTTGTCACAGTAATTGCTAATGCACTATTTCTAAATCACAGACAGACTCTAGATTTTTTGTGCTTTAAGTGTGTTTATTTAAGTGCTCAATATTGGAAGGGGTAGTAAAATGGTGAGGGGTGATGGCGGAGGAATGTCCATGGCAGAGTCCAGTCTATTAGTCTCACAGGTGCATTGCCCATATGGGCATAGGAAGTGGAGCTGGGGCAGTTTAAGTATGGACAGGGTGACAAAGTGGGACAGTAGGATGACAATCTGGGTGGTCTAATTTCTTGGCAGGGGTCTTGGCATCGTGCTCTGTCTTGTTCCTGGATCTCAGGGACTGTTTCCAGGGTGGTTCTCCCTCTGCAGGGGGTGGGGTGCTGGTGTTGTGGTCCTGTGGCGGGGCGTCCTGTCCACTAGCGCCGGCGGAGGTGGTGGGCAGTTCATCGTCAGGGGCCCCTTGTAGTGCCACAGTGTCCCTCCTGGTGTTGACGAGTTCCTTCAGCACCCCTACGATGGTGCCCAGGGTGGAGCTGATGGTTCTGAGTTCCTCCCTGAAGCCCATATACTGTTCCTCCTGCAGGCGCTGGGTCTCCCGAAACTTGGCCAGTACCGTTGCCATCGTCTCCTGGGAGTGGTGGTAGGCTCCCATGATGGAGGAGAGGGCCTTGTGGAGAGTGGGTTCCCTTGGCCTGTCCGCCCCCTGTCGCACAGCAGCCCTCCCAGTTCCCCTGTGTTCCTGTGCCTCCGTCCCCTGGACAGTGTGCCCACTACCACTGCCCCCAGGTCCCTGTTGTTGTTGGGGTGGTGGGTTAGCCTGGGTTCCCTGTAGTGGTGGACACACAGCTGATTGACGTGTCCTGGGGACGGAGGTATGGGCCGCTGGGTGGGTGCTGTGCTGGTGTTTCCAGAGGGGGGAAGGTCTGTGGTGGCCTGTGACTGAGTGAGGGCAACCGACTGTCCAGAGGTCCCCGATGGGCCGGGCTGGTCATCTAGATCCAGCTGGACAGAGCTGCTGTCATCACTGTGGGCCTCTTCTGTTGGTGGTTTGGACATGTGTGGACCCTCCTGTCCGGTGACATGGGGTAGGGGTCCTGCAGGGGTATAAAAGGATGGTTATTACATCTGTGTGTGTCATGGTGTGCAATGAGTGGGTGACCGTGTACCCCAGTGCTTGCATTTCTGTGTGGGACCTTGTGTGATGATGGTTAAGGGGGTTGTATGGGTATGTGCAGTGGGCATGTTTTAGTGATGGGTGCCCATGCTTTGTTGTTGCATGCAGGGCTTGGTGTTGGGATGTGTGGTTTTGTGATGTTGGGACATATGTGAGGAGTTGGAGTGCTGCAGGTGAGGGTGGGGGTATATGATGGCATGCAGGTAGGGTGGGGGATGTAGTAGTTAAGATTTGTCTTACCAGAGTCCATTCCTCCGCCTACTCCTGCGAGGCCCTCAGGATGCAGAATCGCCAAGACCTGCTCCTCCCATGTTGTTAGTTGTGGGGGTCCGCCGCCAGTCTGCTGAACCGCAAGGTGGTGTCTTGAGACCACGGAATGCAACTTCCCCCGTAGGTCGTTCCACCTCTTCCTCATGTCCTCCAGATTTCTTGGGTACTGTCCCACTGCATTGACCCTGTCCATTATTCTTCGCCATAGCTCCATCATCCAGTCAATTGAGGTGTGCTGCACCTGTGCTCCGAATAGCTGTGGCTCTACCCGGACGATTTCCTCCACCATGACCCTGAGCTCCTCCTCCGAGAACCTGGGGTGTCTTTGCCGTGCCATGGGGTGGTGTAGGTGATGTGTGGGGTGGAGTGTGTGGTGATAAGTGTGCTGATATGTAGTGGTGTCTTGTGTGAGGTGCGTTGAAGTTCTGTGGGTGATGGTGTTGTGTGCCTGTGGATGCTGTTGTTCTTGCTGGTGCTGTCTCTCTCTGGCCTTCTTTCGGAATTTTTGGTAGTAGGGGTTTGTGGGCGATGTGGGTGTGTGTTTTATATTGTAATGGGTGTGTGGGAGTGGTGTGTGTATGTGTATCAGGTGTGTGTATTTGGAATTGTCCAATGTGGCTGTGTTTTGTATGTCTGTGTATTTTGAGCGCGGCGGTGTGTACCGCCAATGGAATACCACGGTTGAAACACCACCGCGTGGATTCGTGGGTCGTGATAGTGTGGGCGTATATCTGTTGGCGTGATGGTGGAGGATTTGTTTTCGCCAGTTTATCACTGACCTTTGGTGTGGCGGACTTGTGTGGGTGTATGAATTTTGGTGGATTCCGTAATGCGGGTCATAATAGCTGTGGTGTGTTGGCGGTCTTCTGCACGGCGGTAAGCGTCTTTTACCGCCAATGTTGTAATGAGGGCCTAGGTCTTTACTTCCTTGTCGCAATTCTAACAGTTCTCGATCTGCGGATAGGAGTAACTGTTCTTCGATCAAACACTCTTTCAAATTCCCGGACAAAGTTTCTCCAATTATAAAGCAGGGGACTGTCTTTACGCACAAGAGGGATTGCCCAGCTGGCCACGTCTCCAGGCAAATAGGATAGCAGGAAGGCCACCCTGGATTGGGCATCAGGGAACGTGTTTGGTCTACAGGGGAAATGCAATTCTACTTTAGTCAAAAAGGATTGTGCTTTCTAAGGATCACCTGAAAACCTTTCTGGAGGAGCCAAAGGAATGGCTGAGGGAACTGTGAGGGAAATGTTCGTTGGAGGATTTCCTCCTGAACCTTGAGGAGGAGGACCAAACCAACCCGCACCCAGAGGACCTTGTTCCTTCTTTTCTACTCTGTCTTGTAACTGACTCACTCTTTCTGCTAGACTGGTTGCTATGTCTGTAGATGCTACTACATCCGATTGGAGCTGCGTAATTACTTTAACTAACTCATCCAATGTGGCCATATTGACAACCTAGCGCAAACCAGGAGGATTACAAAATTAGTGGGCTCACTATTCTGTCAGGAAGACCGGATCCTTGGGGTTTGCGCATGTTCCCAATATTTCCACCTCTTGGAAGCTCCAAACTTCACTAGCTATTATAGCACAGAGTTAAAGAATGGCCAAGTGGGGGATGGGGTTTTAGGTTGGGAACAGCAGGGAAGGAGACCTGTGGGAGCAAGAGTTAAGAATACAATAGCAGGATTATTCACATGGACTTTCATAAACTTGTTCCAAATATTTATATACCGATACCATGAATGATCAAGAGCTTTTCTATAACATGACCTTATTAGCTCTGGATACCTAGAAAATAAAGAAGGATTATGCTAACTTTCATATGAGTGTTTTTTTTTAATAACATCTTATGCTCTGAGCATTGAACTTTCTAAAGTTAGTTCTTGGAATAGCAACTACATTATAACAAGAATCAATGAACACATTAGTTTTCATGAATGAACTGCAATACACTTATGAATAATACTACAAGGTCACAATCTGTTTTGAATTTCGGGATTCAATTGTCTAGAAATTATTATGCACTTTAAAACCAACTATGCATCAAGATTTCAATGCCTAGAAATGATTGTGCACTCTGCCGATCTGGAACACAAGGGAAAAATGCCAAGAATGAATCGCGCACACTGCTGCTGATTCAACCATCAGGATTCAAATGTCTAGGAGCGATCGCGCAATCTGCCGATCTGAACTGCAAGGGTTACATAACAAGAATGAATGGCGCACACTGCTGCCGGTTCAGCCATCAAGATTAAAATGCCAAGATACGATTGTGCACTCTGCCAATCTGAGGTGCAGGGGTTAATTGCCAAGAATGATTTGTGCATACTGTTGCCGATTCAACCATCAAGGTTTTAATGCCAAGATATGATCACGCATTCTGCCGATCTGAGGTGCAGGGCTAATTGCCAAGAATAAATCGCGCACACTGTTGCTGATTCAACCATCAAGGTTTAAATGCCAAGATACGATCGTGCACTCTGCCGATCTGAGCTGCAGGGGTTAATTGCCAAGAATGAATCACGCACACTGTTGCTGATTCAACCATCAAGGTTTAAATGCCAAGATACAATCGCGCACACTTCCGACTTGAACTGCAAGAGTTAAATCCCAAGAAAACAATTTCACACAAGATTAACCAAAAGGCCCAACACTCGAATATTTCTGAAAACGGAGTTGGGGGCCTCACTCGACCTCCACCTTACCGCCCTGCTTGAGGATCACCAAGGTAATGAGGACGGGGCCTGGAAAAGCCTAGGTAGGCCTCTGGAACAGGAGCTCAGGAAAATACTGCTGCTCTGCACCAGGACCTCTGAATAGGGAGCACGTGGAGCTGAGCTGGGTCCCTTGAATAAATCCAGACCCCACCCACATGCCACACCCAGCCAGACTGCAGGAAAGGATTCTAGAAGGGCTCAGAATAGGGATCAAACCCTAACAATCCTGCAGCAAAACCTTGAAAATGAACAATACATTGCAAACAGCATTTATGACATTTTTAAGATAAATCTCTGTAATGCAAAACTTTAACATACTGCATCAACACACAATGCATGAATTATTACATTGCATAATGATTGGCTTTTTTAATTACGTCGCCCGTAGAGCGCGCACTGTCCTGATTTTGACAATAGTGTATTAACAATCTGTGAAAATTGGGTTTCAGAAAACATATCCTTTGAACATCAACATATAAAGCATTCTGATTTGTTTTCATCCTATTAAAGTATTTTATTTCAAACAAATATAAAAAAGGACTTTCACAACTACTGAAGTATATTTTGAAATATTTGCACAGTTGACTTAGTCATTTAAATGTTGTGTGTTAATAAAAACCTGACACCCTATATCCTTTTATCTTAAATTCTAAACAGCAGGTCACACAGTTCACCTTACAAAGTCCTGGAACTCTACAGTCAGAAGGAAAATTAATAAGAAGAAAAACTGACTTTTGACCTCTGTCTGTGAACACAGAGCAAATGTGACATAAGAACAAGATTTAAAGGCATCTTTTATTGACCCTACACTTTTCAACTGAAGAGAACACCTGTTCAGTGTCAACTCACCAGAAGGGATGAATAAGTATAAAAAATAGCGCAACTTGATCAAAGAAGAAGTGGTCGAGTGGATTTTTTGAGTTCTGCTGTAGCTC
Organism: Pleurodeles waltl; assembly: GCF_031143425.1. Taxonomy (NCBI): domain Eukaryota; kingdom Metazoa; phylum Chordata; class Amphibia; order Caudata; family Salamandridae; genus Pleurodeles; species Pleurodeles waltl. The sequence goes on from NC_090438.1 coordinate 79,336,257, forward strand.
AGGACAGGAGGTCAGTCAGCTGACCCTCAGAGCCACTTCAGCCTTGGATGAGGGGTGCAGGTCCAGTGTTCCTTCTGAGCAAGCAGGGCAACAGAGTAGCAAGGCAGCAGTCTAGCAGAAAAGGAGCCCCGCTGGCCTTCTTCTGTAATAGCCACAGGTCCAAGAGGGTCCACTATTTGAATCTAGTGCCAGCTTTAAAAAAGGGGAAGTTTTTAGAGAATTCCCTTTGAAGTTTCTGAAGTATCCTGCTTCCCCACCCCTGGCTCTAACCTGGCTACATGAACAATTCAGTGGTGACAAGTCCTTTGTGTAAAGGCAGCGTGTTGTATTCACGTGTGGATGGAATTGTCGGCACATTCCTCGTGTGACAGTTCCATTATGTGAGTGCTCTGGGGATTTTATGGGAGGTGGTTATTAGGGAAAGCTGAGGAGCCAGATGCTGGTGCGTGTCTGTACGTTTATTGCTCATCGAATAAACCAGAGTGAAACTGCCCTTGAGCTGTGTTTGGTATCTTATTACAACAAATTTATGGCGACGAGGATATGTTGTATTCACGTGTGGATGGAATTGTCACCACGAGGAATGTGCCGACAATTGAATACAACATATCCCACAGCCTATTCATTTGCAAGTAGGGATCTGCTCAGCTTTGCTCCACCATCCTCCCAGTTGATGGCCCATTCAAACACACCTATTCCCTCCTTTGTGTGGCTGTGTAAGAAAGTGGCGTATTATGCAGGGAGGCTGTGTTTACCACTGGCACAATGCAGGATAGGAAACAGATGCAAAAGCTTGATAAAAGAGGCAGAGTTGACCTTGGCTGAAGTTGTTGTGGTGTGCCCTCGGGTTGCAGCGTTGAGTAAAGGTGGTGATGACCGGAAAGGACACCAACAAGCCTTCACAGTGGTAAAGTGGAGGAGAAGCTAGTTTCTCTTCCGGAGGTCTAGTGCAAAACTGTAGCTGGCTGTAACTTCGCAGGGTGCTGAACTACACTTCCCACAATGCACTGGACCACATGTCTTTGGGCTCGCCTTTGGAGGGCCCGATGGCCAGTGCTTCTTTGGATTTGGTGAGTACTTTTTACCTGCATTTGGCAGGGGACTAGTGCCACTAGTCTAAAGGAGTTTGATCTTGCCTTTGACTCACAAAGGGTTCCCTTTTGCTGGGAGAAGCAGTTTTTGGTCCAGGATAAGCCACAGTCGAGTGGTTCTAGGGGTTAGCCACAGGTTTGAGCTATCACGCCTTTTGTTAGTGCACATTCCTGTTGTCATCAATGAAGCTCTTCTCTTGTCCTTTTGTCACAAGTTAACACAGAGATGCGGTTCTGGTGTCAGTGGAGCCCCTTAAGTCCTGGATGTAGGGGCATTAGGGCTGTGGGTGCAAGTAGCCAATGGGCTACTATGTCGAGAGGCTAATCCGACCCTGAGGTGACCACATCTGGTGGGTTGTAGCACCTTATCTAACCAGAACCTTCTACGCTGCCTCTTTCCAAGAGGATAGAAGTCTTCCTCAGCTCTACACACCAGGCTGCCCACCTTAGAGGTGTGGCTAGCCTTCTGGGGGTGTACGCCTCCTAACTAATTTTCTGGCCTGGCCTGGCCTGGCCTGGTGCAAACGTGTTTGGGGCAGGAGGATGGCTTTGTCCTTTAAGAAGAGACATCTTGTTGCATATCAGAGCGGTGTGCCCTTTAAAGCTCACCACCTTAAGGTGCCTCTTCAATAGCCTTCCTGGGAGGGAGGGTAGTGTGACCTTCGTCCCCTCCAGGCTGTTGTCCTGACTCCTGGGAATGTTCACACTGCCTGGTAGTAGGTTCTCTTTGGTGGCAGCAGGCGTGAGAAAGCACAGGCTGGTTAGCCAGAGCACAGTGAAGCTGGGATAACCAGGTGGGCAACCTCTAAGGTGCCACCTGGGTGGATGCCAGCCTTCCCTCGACACCAGATTCATGTCAGGGGAGAGAAGGCACATTGTTTGACCCCAAACTGCACATAATGGAGCTAGCAACCCAAGCCTGCCTGGGTGCATGTGCCATGTTATCCCATTGAACGCTGTGAAAATGAAGATTCCAACTTGCATTTCCTGTGTATAAAAGATTACATATATTCTTAACACAGGAACTTCAGCCACAGTAATCCCTCGCTTTACAAGCCTCCAACAATATCCCAAATCCTAACATTCAAAACCTAATATTCTAATAGAACTAATACATAGACAATACTAAAGGAGAAGGGGAGGGAAACAAGGAAAGAAAGGGGAAGGTATCAAGATATATAAACATACACAGTGAAATGTGAGTCTGTACAGTGCCACAACTTCCTATCACTTATTGTGTACTATAAGGGTAAAGTCACTATAGAGACATATAAACTTGCACTTACATGTCTACACTCTAAATATACTGCACCCTGCCTCATGGGCACAGGAGGTCTTCTCTAGGGGTGGCTCCCAATTGAAAGTTACCACTTATTAAATGTATAAGGGAACCCAATGTTATCCTAAGGAAGAGGTAGGCCTCACAGTAGTGAAAAACGAATTGAGGAGTTTTTCACTACCAGAAGATGTAATACTTAAATGTACATGCACAGCATTTTAAATACAATGCGCGCTTCCTACTGGGCTCTGTAGGGCCTACTCAATGGGTAGCTTACTAATAATAAAAAGGAAGGTGTGGGCCTAGCAAGAGGTCTATCTTTCCAGGTCGAAATGACAGTTTAAACTGCCCACATAGGCTGCAATGGCAAGTCTGAGGTATGTTTAAAGGGCTACTTAATTGTGTGGCACAATAAGTGCTGTAGGCCTACTAGTAGCATTTAATTTAAAGGTCCTTGGTACATGTAGTTCCACTTTACTCAGGACTTACAAATAGATTAAATATGCCAATTTAATGTAAGCCAATTTCATCACATATAAAGGAGAGAAGATGAGCACATTAGCACCAGTTAGCAGTGGTAACATTTGCAGAGTCCTAGAAGCCAAAATAAACAGGTTCAGAAAACAGGAGGGTGAAGGCAAAAGGATTATGGGTGAACATTCAAAAAGGCCAACTTTACGATGGTCATACATGATAGTTCCAGTAAGCTCTGAAAGAAAATGTACTCCTTTTCAGAGAAAAGAGAATTGGCAGATGTCTTCTATACATTTTCTAACGAGTTAAGCTCAATTTGACAGGGAGTGTTGGGAGTGAGACCACTCTGTCAGAAAATGGAGCACCTACTGTGTAACACCCAAATCGGTCTACACCCACGGATTGGTATTTGATAGTCAAATAATTATTCCTTATGCAGTATTTAATGATTGATGTTGTTGTTTAGTTAGTTAAAACTATAACAAATAACTTTGCAGTTCATTCTAAAACAAAGATTCTAAAAACTATATACCTCCAGTTCTATGTGTAATGTTAAATAAAATCATATAGTTATATGTAATATGTAAATTACCTCACGTATAAATAGCAAAGTGCAACTCCCAGTAACTCAAAACTTATCCATCAACAAATTACATTGTGATGTACATTTAGGCGATAGGGAGAGCATTACTGGCATCAGGGCTGTGAGCTGCAGGGCGCTGGTTTTTATTTTGAAATCCACGTATGTTGGAAACTTTATAAGTGTACTGCTGTACACAGTATCCTCTGGCATCAAGCAAGCAATCATGGCTTGCCTGCAGGAGCGTAGACAGCGTTCCAGGGAGGCAATTCTCAGAAACTTCATTCTCTCCTCCATTAGTGCAGGGCAGATATAAATAAAATGCATTATGTCTTTTTTTTTGCCACCCCTTATAGCAGCACTCAGCTGAAGACTTTGACCTCACCCACGGTGGTGGAGTTAATAATAAAGCACTAAGGCGCAGATTTAAGAAAAGTGGTGCTGCACCCAATGCAGCGCAACTTTTCTTGCGCCACTTAGTGCACCCCTACCACCACCATGTGTGCGATGTATTTAAAATACAGCACACCATGGCACAGGGTAGGGGGCAATAGCGTCAAACATTTTAATGCTAATAATGTGCTGTTAAGGGTTAGTGCCAAAATGTTGGCGCAATCCCTGAACAGTGCATAGGGGCCCATTGTAACCAATGGTTTGCTCTCTTTTAACGCCTGCTCTGAGCAGGCGCTAAACATGCGACAAAAAATGGCACAAAGAAATCTTTTAGATTTCTTTGCATCATTTTTTAGGCGCCCCCCCTTACAAGGGAACGCCCCCCATTGCATACTTTATGCCTGGTTCAGGCATAATGTGGTGCAAGAGGTTACAAAGTGACTTAATGCATGCATTGTGCGACTTTGTAAATATGGTGCAGCGATTTTTGAAGCCTTACACCACATTAGCGTCAAGAAAAAATTACACTAATGTGGCGCTAGAGCTTCTTAAATCTAGGCCCAAATCTGTATCTAATGTATATTAATTTTACATAAAGAGCATAAGTTTCATCAAAATAGTTTTGTGATTTCAGCATTGTGTAGTTGTCAATAATCGTCCATGCATCTGGACTCTTGGTTAACGTGGCTTTGTCTTCCAGGTGAGCGGTCTTAAAAGCGGGTTGACAGAACTATCCTACCCGGAGCTCCCATATATGGAGTCTATGTAGAGCTTCCTCCAGGTATATTTTCACTGGATCTGAAGGGTTTTCATTTATGGCAGACCACAAAATGTCACTCAGAGTTCCACTGCCGAACCAATTTCAGTCTATGGCAGGTCTTCACGCAAGCCCCATATCTTGAGAATACGTGTTTTGGGAATCCAAACTTTAGGCTTCTCTGTGCAGGTAAAACATACTTTGGGAGAGATAATAAATATCTATGCCACGAAGAGCCTCTGAACCGTATGCCACAATTGGTAGTAACTTTGCAGATAGCACCTTCAAGATCAGTAATATACTAGAGCATCTAAAGACACTAAAAAGAACATTAAAGGCTGACATTACTACCAACTATTTCCTTGTAATTAGCAATTTTTGCTCCTCGAATGTTCATTTAGCATCTATCACGACACCCAGGTACTTATAATTTGTGACATTGTCCAAGGGATGATCCTTAAGTACCATTTGTGTAGAGTTGATTTTTTCCCATTTATCAACAGGGTCTTTGTTTTTTTGCAGTTTATCTCGATCCTATGTTCTCGGGACATAGACTCCGATACCCATGTTTAGTGTAAAAGGCCATTTATTAGGACAGACTTGCTCATCATAATAAAACATCAATGTAACCGGAACTTAAATGACAAGTTTTTATCTTTAACCTTGTAACTCCCCTTCTTCCACCTTCACTTCAATCCACCACTTATCCTTCGCTCACCCAATTTCCACTTCCATTCCAACACATCCCCCTTTTCTTTTTATCCCCTGACTTGGGCCTCCCCCAGTCTGTCATCCTTCTCCCGCTTCTTTTTCTCCATGGAAGAGTGGACAAGCCCGCATCTGACTCTCGACCCTCCCCCATCTACTGCCCCCACCAAGCAACCTGCCCTAAAACTGGCAATGAATGTCCCCCATCCCTTTCATACATTCTCACACCGGACCCATCCTTCTCTTCTTCCTACATGTAGGGCGGGCAGGTGGCCAACCTCTGCGCAGCGTGACTAGCTGGCACCAAAGAGGCGGATCCTCCAGCCCCCACCTCCCTTTGTACCCTCCCAGAGAACCCTCCCACGCCCACTCCCCAGCCAATCCTCACCATGGCCGTTTACATCCAGCCTGAGAGCCCCCGTGAAGAGACTGGACTGCATCCTGCTCTTCACGGAACCCTATCGGGACATAGACTCTGACACCCTTGTTTAGTGTTTTAGGACATTTACATCCCCCTTTTCTTTTTATCCCCTGCCTGACTCGGGCCTACCCCAGTCTGTCATCCTTCTCCTGCTTCTTTTTTCTCCCCTGAAAGGGTGGACAAGCCTGCATCTGACTTTCGACCATCCCCCATCTACTGCCACTCAGCACAAACCCACTTGGCATTTTGCTGCCCCACCAGCGAACCCACTGCAACACTTCATGCTTTTCCATCAACCTCACACCGCCAAACTTTTTCTCCCCATAAGTTAGTCAGCAAGAAACGCAACTCCACCATGTAATGTGCATTCCCCATTTCCGAGAGATGCACACCGTCATCCCTGAAAAGCACCTGCACTTTTTCTTTTATCCCCTTGTGTGTCAGCACTTTAATGTCATGAGCCCAGCAGAAAACCCACATAGCCCTATTGAGCTTCCTCCAGGCCCTCTCAATAGCCCCATGTTTCAGTGCTCTATTTATTTCCCACCAAACCAACTGCCATTTCCTCCTGGGCACAAATTCTGTCCATACTAAACAAGTCCCATGCATGTTGCACCTCAGCAGTGCCCGATCCCGTTGCATGTGTTGCAGTAGGGTGAGCCCAGAGAGATGGACCAGGTCATTCTCCCCAAAAAGCAATACCAATACATCGAGATATCCCCACATCGGCAAAATCGATTCAATAAAAGGAAGCAAATTGCCCCACCTCATACCGCTCTTTCCCCACCACAGCACCTCGTGCCTGCTACTCGAGAGTCCCAAAGACCGTCCATAGACCTGCTTCTCTGCATATTTAGCCACCCAACGAATGAGAGAGTGTCTGACCAACTGCGTGATTGCCTTATTTTTCTCCAGGCCAATCACGCAACCTAGAAAGAGAAAACAAATGTCAGCATGCAAAACAACAATACCCCCATATTCTAGCAAAATTTACACCTCTGACAACCTCTCACCACCCCCCAATCATTCCTCTACTTCTCCCCTTTACCAAAATCAGGACCTTACATTTCTCTCACAGCATTTAGATCACCACCAGCCAATGTGCCTGATCAGATCACAATCCTACCCCAACCTGGCCACCTCAGTTGCTGCGCCAATTCTGAAAGAGTGAGTACCAAAGTTACCTACCTGCCTACCCAGGTATCTCAGAACTATTTTCAAAACGGACAGCAACTGGAAAGCTGTAACCTTCGTGCCATTCTCATGACAAAATACACTCTCTTTGAGTGTCCCATTCCCGTAGCGGGCATGCTTCCAACACTCCCCCTTTCTCCAACCATATCCACTTACCCTTCCCCAGATGATCCGTCTTCGATCACCTTAACTAGATTCCTAGTCTCACCTTGACATTGCACCTCACCTACCCTTAAGCCACAAGCTTTCCCCACTCCCAACAATTCAGACACATGGAATGTCCCGAAAAACATCCATATCATACACAAGCAAAACAGAGCCACCTTGTTGGCATTCAAACAACAAATGGGCAACACGAGCAAAATCTCCAAGCGCAACTCAAATGTAATAGCTTCACGGACCAAAACTGATCCTGTGCGGATTCTCCCCCAACCTTTCAGCATTTTTCCCAGAATGTCATTCCTCGCCAGATCCCAACCAAAAACCATCTTCCCATAAACAGACAACCCTGCCAACTTGCCCCCAATCATGACTGGCGATAAACCCCTCGGAATCAGAATTCTAACAAAACGCATCACCCGAGCCTCAACAGTTCCTTTCATTTGTGTCCAAAATTGTCCCCTGCAAACTTTAAAATCCTGACATTCCACCCATACTAGGCGGTAATTCCTGAGGGTAGATTCAGCTAGGGACCTCTCCACCAGTCTCATGACCATCATGCCCCCCACTCCCAAATGTCCACTGAGACCGTTGTCTTGTGTTCTTCTGTGCCGGGTGCCAACTGGCGGAAACTCTGCCACTGAAAATGATGCAGGGAATTTGCAATGGAATTGTTTACCCCTGGAACATGTGCAGCCTTCAATATTATATTCAAAGTTAAACAACGCAACATAAACCTCCTCAGCAACCGCAGTACTCTAAGGTCCCTGGCCCTCTGTCTTTTCACTAGATCAACCACCGTCAAGTTGTCCACATGAAACATCACTGTGTTAGCCAATTCGTCTCCCCCACACAGACAAAGCCACCAGCAAAGGAAAGAATTCCAAAAATGAAATGCTCTTACCTTTGCTCAATCATTGGGCCGGCCATGTCTCTGCACACCATCGTCCATCCCAAAACAGACCAAAACCCGATGCACCTGCTGCATCTGAAAACATTTGTACCAAATAGTGTCCTCCTCACGGAAAGACATGGGAAACCCGTTGAACGGGTTCAAAAACAGGTCCCACACTTTAATGTCTTCTCGTAGACCCATGGTCAACCTAAACCAGTGACGTGGGAGGGATGCCTCCGACATTGCCAACCCCATGCACCTACAAAAATTCCTACCACCCCTGACCACTCTACATGTAAAACTAAGAAATCCCAGTAGTTTCTGGGCCAGTTTCTGGGCCACGCGCAGTTCAATCTTCCTCTTCAATCTAATCTCCCTCAAGAATAGCAGAATCTCCTCAACCTTCACAGCCAGAAGATGAGCTATGAACTCCCTCGTGTCCAGTCAAAAGCCAACTAGGGCCCTCCGTTTTCTGTGGGGCTAAGGGTACCCCAAAATCTAGTGCCAACTGCTCAAAACAGCGCAGTGCCCTGCCACACGATTCTGACTGATGTCCTTACAAAAAGAAAATCATCCAGATAGTGTGACACCGTCCGATGTACACTCACCTGAACAAAAACCCATTGCAGTACTAAAAGCCTCAAACAGCGCACAGGAAATCGCACACCCCATAGGCAGCACTCTGTCCACGTATATGGCCCCCCCCAACTGCATACCCAGCAGAGAAAAATTATCGGGGTGAATGGGGAGCAGCCAAAAAGCTGCCTTGATTTCGCACTTGGCCAGCTCCGCACCTTTTCCACATCTCCATATGAGCCGAATGGCGTCATCCACCGTGGCGTATACCACATTTGTATCCTCCGGCGCTATTAAATCGTTCACCAATGCCCTTTCAGGCCATGACAAATGGTATATCAGCCTAAAATCCCCTCTGCTCTTTTTTGGGACCACACCCAAAGGTGAGATCATTAAGGGCCATATTTATACTTTTTTTAGCGCCACATTTGCGCCGCTTTTTGACGCAAAACGGCGCAAACCTACAAAATACAATGGTATTTTGCAAGTTTGCGCCGTTTTTGCGTCAAAAAACGACGCAAATGCGGCGCAAAAAAAGTATAAATACGGGCCTAAATCCTCCATGGCCCAATAGTAGAATTGGCCCAAAATCCTACCCTCTGCCAACTCCTTGCTCAATTTCGTCAGTACCACCTCTGGCATGGCCTTAGCTGACTGCAAATTATCCGCCCATCTCCTCACCCATAGCCCCTGATATCCCACCCGGAAACCCTCTCTAAAACCCCATTCCAATTTTAGCGCTGTGTGCGTATCCTGGTACATGCACAACCAAGGCAGTAACCTCTCCAACCTAATTAGAGTAGGCGCCCTTTGGCCCAGGAGCGCCTTGGCCCCCTCTGCCCCTGGTAGACCTCCACTGCTCGTCGGACTGGCAAGTGAAAAACATTTCATGACTGGGTGTTTACCCCCACGCTTGGAAAACTTGTGTTTAAATTTACAGGGATGCCGGGAGCTAAACCCCTTGTTGAAGTTCCAGCATGCTCCAGAGCTAGGTACCTGCGCCCTCTTAGGCATACCCGCCCCTTTCTGAGCAGGACGCTGCTGAAGAGGCTTGTAAACAACCGGGAGACCACTAGCTGTGTGAGTGGATGACGTCAAATGCGAAGATGCCATCCATTGCATCCACAGTTCCGAATCCACATCCCCCAGTGCTTCTCGGGGTTAATGCTAACTCTGGCTCTGAACTCTTCATCGTACTTCAGCCATGCAAAACCCCTGAAGTGCATTTGGGCTTTCCGAATAATGTCCATGTGTTTAAACATGGCAGTGGCACTATCTAGGTATTTCTCACAGTAGATACTGGCGTAAATCAAGAAAGCAGAGGTCCAATTGTCCATGGTTATTGGAACCCTAGGCCTACGTGCCAATTACCACTCCTCTTCCTTAGAACCTTCTTTCGCCTGAATATCTCTGTGGAAAAGCTTGAAACATCAACGTACTCATGCTTCCATATCCTCGCCTTTGTCTTGTCTGCTGCATGTGACCCCCAAAGGCATAGCGAGTCCCATGTATGTGAGTCTATTCTTGTGTCCCGCCCTCCCCTTTTCTTCATCCTCTTTACCCCGCTTACCACTGTGTCTAAGTCCCCGCTCTGCACCGCCAGCACCCCGTCTCCCTCTTTCTCCTTACTGCCTTTAACTACTGCACCTGTATCAGGCTGCAGGTGTATTGAATCGTCCCCCACACCAATAGTTTTGTATTGTGCTATGCTGGCCTTGCCCCTCCACTCATCCCATGGTGCCCACCAGTCTCCTTTAGCTTGGACCCCACGACCAGTCGTTCCAGCGTCCAGCAATGACTTGCGCCTGCTTCCATCCTTGAGGGAGACTTCATGTCCATGTGCGGTAGACGTTGACGCCTGCAAAACAGAAGCAAAAAAGGGGGTTGTGCCGTTCCTGCACCCGTTCCCTTTCCCTTGTACCCCGCTCACCTCTTTTTCTTGAATCTCCCCTTCTTCCCAGTTGTCCAGATCCTTCTCATAATCCATTTCAATCACCTCTTCATCCACACACATTCCTTCATCAGTGCCAGTTGCATCCACCATATTGTATTCATCATCCAACCTGAAACCTCCGTGGCGTAAGCCAGGCGTGTCTCTCGTGCGTTCCCACAGTGTAGAGAAGGCCGCCAAAGACCCCTCAAACGCTTCCGACCAACGTCCTGGGCCCGTTCACTTCACCACCTTTCTGCCAGCCTCTGATGCTAGCATTGACTCTCCTCGCCGCGCCTGGCCATGTGTGCCAGGCACTGCTGTCAGGCTGCCAGTCCCACAAGCCGCACCGGCCTCCTGAGTTACCCCCTGCTCCTCATGTGGAATCCACACCCAACTGCCATTCTCAGACCTGTGCCCTTCGTCCTCACCCCCACTAACCCCCTATTCATCTTACTGGACCTACCCTCTCCCTCCCACCCCCCTCCTTGCATAGCTTGGCCCACCTGATATCTGTCTCTGCCACCAGTTTCCTCTGTTCGTGAATCCTGGCCTCTATATCCACTTCCGACCAGTCAGTGGAAATGTGGTGTTGTGCTTCCACCGCCTCCTGCACTTGGCTGCCCTCATCTGCCTGCCACTCAGCCCCCTTGCCAGCTGTCACACCATTGGTGGTATCCAATGCACCACCAGGGCCCCCTGCAGAAGCACTGCCTGACTTCCCTTTTCTTTTGGTGCCCCACAGCCCCTGCCCTGTGCCTGATCCATGACCTCTGAGTGTGGCCCCGGTCAAGGTGAGGTCTAATGGCTGCTCTACGACCAATGGTTCCACGAGCTCCTGAAATGCCTGCTGAGGAGGTCTCCCACATGCCAAGCCTGGCCCCAGAGGGCCTGCTAAGTCCCCAGATGACTCCCCTCTCCCCAGCTCCTCCCACCCTGCCCTGCATCCTTCTGAGGCTCCCCCTGTGGCCCACCTAAAATGTTAGTGGCAGGGTGGACGGACTTTTTTTGGCTCTTTTCTTGACCCCTTAACTGGGGAGCAGCAAGCGGTGGGCGCTGCTACCCCCTGTGCTGCGCAGCATGCGTGTCATGCCTACCCAGTCCGGTTGAGAACGCAGGCCTGAGCAGGTCTCCGGGGCCCGCTTCGCCCAGCACACGAAGCGTAGCCCGAATAGCATTGATGTCATGGCCCACAGCCATGATTTCTTTATTTCCTGCCTTGTGTTTATTTATTATTCTTAATATATATTTTCTATTTATTTCCCACCAAACCAACTGCCAAAAACCCCTCCCTACTCCTACCTGGATCAGCCAACCTCTGCGATGAGTGACTAGCTGGCGCCGAAGAGGCCGATCATCCAGCCCCCACCCCCTCTTTGTACCCTCCCGAGAACCCTCCCACGCCCACTCCCCAGCCTATCCTCACCTTGGCCATCTACATCCGGCATGAGAGCTCCCATGAAGAGACTGGACTGCATCCTGCTGTTCACAGGCCCTATTCTGTATGCTGTGACAGTACATTAATCAGTCTCCATAGGTCAATCTTAGTTTGACTGAGTAGTTTGGAAATACAAATATTACTCAGTTTGAAGAAATGTGAGATGAAATTGTCCAATACTTGTGAGAGGTCAATCAAAAACAGGTTAAACAAATACAGTGCCAGGATGCAGCCCTGTTTTAAGCCATGTATTGTTTGATTTGTTCTCGATACTCTGTCCCTTGTGCCCGAGTCTTTGAATAAAGAAGTTGAATTGATCTTAATAGCGAGTCCATTATGCCAAACTTATGTAGTTTGGCCCGAAGAGATTCCTGTCTACTGTACTGAACGCTGCCTTGTGGTCCACAAACCTGAGGTGCAAATATAGTTTTTTTTTCTCGTTTGATCAATTAGAGGGACAGTGGCATGCAGTATTTTTTATATATTGCATATATCAGAATTATTATACACAATGCAGCAGATTAGATGGAATCTATTTGCCTATCCCCTACCTAAAGTGTCTAAAATGCTGTCAGCCTTAGAGCTATATAGCTACAATAGTTTCATAAAATGATGTTATGTCAATCTAGGTAATAGTTTGCCCTCATATCTTATATTCTAATTGAGTTAGCAGTCTGATATCAGTCACTCAGCATCTTCCCTCACCTGGTCCTTGTGCCCAAACCCACCCCTGTACTGGTACCTTATATTCCTTCGTCATCAATGATGTCTTATGGCTCGAAGAGGGAGTCACTCATGCCTGGCTTCTACTTTACTACAAATGTGCAAACAGTACCTGATACAGAAGCATACTAAATTGACTGAAATCTAATGATACTTTCTCCACCTTTCTTCTAAGTCAGATTTCTACAAGGACATCTGTCCCTGCAGTCACAGTACAGCAAATGCACCTGAGAGATGGAACGTTATCCTTCTCTGCCTTGTTAGTTTAAATGGTGATAGTTTAAATGGCATCAGAAAACAAGGTGGGGCATATTTTCAAGCCCCTTGCGCCACATTAGAGTATTTTTTTTATGCTAATGTGGCGTTAGGTAGGCATTTCCGATGCCCCATATTTACAAAGTGGTGCTATCCTTGCATTGTGCCACTTTGTAACCCCTTGGTTAATCATCTGACTGTTGCAATGTCAAAGTATTATTTAATTACTCTCTAAGTAAATAATAATTGGTATTTGGTAGATGAGATTACAACTTGAGACTGAAACAGTTTCACATTATCCTTTTCTATTAACTGAGAAATATTTGATTTCATTCAATTTCTGCCAGTTCAATGTTGTACCATCTGCTTCAGTGAAGAGATGATTTCAGATTGTTTCAGACCAGACTATACCATACTGATTTCCTAACCACAGATTTCTTCCCATGACCTGGTTAGTGTCATCTTTCTAGCACTATAGCTGGTCTTCTCCATAACCCACATGATATCTTACCATGCAATTGGTAAAAAAAATAATTAAGCATTACTATAATATAATGATTGTATCCATATGTAGTCCTGTTCTTGGAAAATGCAGCTCTACATATGGTGAAGAAACAACTTTTGGGAAATTGTTCACTGTATTTGCATGCAATTCCTGATGTAGTTTGGCCTATCTCTACATATATTATGCACCCAGCCCTGTGAATTTGCGTGACATGCTTTAAAGGTGACCCAGATATTACATAAAATTAGTTTTTTCTACTTTTTCTACAAGCAAAATTACTTTATCTGCCACTACAAGGCTTATAAACAGAATTGCGGCCCAGAAACAGTACAACAGTGTTTTTTTCTGAAGCCATGTTTTTTTTCTTATATATGTGGATGGTAAACATGCACTGTAGGTCACAGATTACATGTAACTTCCTCATCACTGCTGCAATTTCTACCTTTTTCAATGCCCTTATTGTATGCCAATTAGATAAATCCAATGTTACAGTATAAATCAGGAGTGAGTGTGAGAAAGTGGCTATTCTTGCATGACCACCCTCATTTATTGTGGACTAATGCTAATTATTAACCTTGTGCACTGGGACACTGCTGTCTACTCTACAGTTTATGTGCTCCGACGCCTAACTCTTACTTGGCGATTTCACTTCACTGTAAGCCCATAGTGTATTCTGCAGGAAACGCACAAATGACATGGAAAAGATAAATGTCTGTAGCAAATCTTGTGCCGTCCACCAGACAGACATAAATAACTTGCCTGTGCCTGTCTGTGTAGCATGAGACCAAGAGCTTCTAAACTTGTAGGTAAACCTGTCAAAAAAACCTTCTTGCAGGAAAACCGACTTTTAAATAATAAAGAAGTCACCGCTAAGTAGACCTTCCAGCCCACAAGGTTGGGTGTCTAGTATTTAAAAGTGGTACATTAAAGAATTTAGGGCCATATTTATACCTGTTTAGCGCCGCATTTGCGCCACTTTTTGATGCAAAAGCGGCGCAGACTTACAAAATACAATTGTATTTTGTAAGCTTGCGCCGCTTTTGCATCAAAAAGCGGAGCAAACGAGGCACTAAAAAAGTATAAATATGGGCCTTAATGTCAGCATGTACCTACAGTGACTAGCCTTCAAAAGATTGTTTCATTGAAATGGATGGTAGCTGTCCTATGCAAAATATTAAAAGTTCAGACTAAAATTATAACTCTGCAATCTCTGGTTTGGTACAAGCTACTAGGACACTTCAAACATTATTGTTAATGTTTATTAAAAATCCAATTCAGTGCCGAAGTCTGACTTTTTAATAAAAATGTAAGAAAAATCTACTTTTAAAAAGTTAGCCTTTATCTGCCTGAACAGCCAGTTGAATAATTAGCATTAGCCTGCTGGCAAATGGCCATACCAGTGCTTCCCCTTAATGAGGTGTGAAAACTGTTCCTAGAACACAAACATTGACTTAAGCGTTTAGGCAGGAAAAGCTGGGTTTGAGAAATGTGGCATATCAGCTGAGGAAAGGCAGCTGTGGAGGATTTAGGAACTTCATTTACTTGAAAGGGACTGGTGTGAGGCCTGCCCATTCTTAGTTATGTGTAAACAGAGATCTGAGGAAGAGAAGCTTTTTGTCCTCTGGGTTCTCTGTATCCAACTCAGCACCAGCCCTATGGGAGAGAGAATTGAATGTAGTACCAGTTTGGTGTAGCTGAAGAGAAAGGGCCTGCTTGTCAACACCAGAGCAATACGAGCTCTATTGGCGACAAAAATGCAAAAACCCAGCACTCTCAAAACAAGGTCATTTATGCATTGTGCTGATATGTTGTGGTTTGACCTTTTGCATGGCAGAGTTCAATCCTGAAAACTTATTTTTAATATGTTTACAAATACTGTTCCTTTGCAATGTATTGCTGCAGGTTTTAAGAGTGTGTTAGGGTGTGGCCCCTTTCCAGGGCCTTCCAGAGACTTTCCTTGCAACATGCCTGGGCGTGGTTCTGGGGTGGGCCAAGACTCTATAAAAGAGAGTCAGCCCAACTCCCAGTGCTCACTGTTCAGTGGTCCCGGTGCAGAGCAGCAGCTTCTTCCTGAGCTCCTCTCCTGGCAGCCTATTTGGATCTTCCCGTCTTCTCCCCTCATCCTTCATTGGTGATCATTGTTTCAGGCGGTAAGACGGTGGTTGGACATTTCCCGACACCGTTATTGAGAATTTTCATATTCTTGGTTTTAATTCTTAAATGAATAACAGATTACTCGCGCGCTGCCATTTTTTGACATTTATATGGTGGTTTGCAAATAGGCAGGACACGCGATTTATTCCATAAAGGTTTGACTTTGTTATTCATTACGCGCTGCCATTTCTTGACATTTACGTGGTGACTTAAGAATCGGCAAGACGCGCGTTTCGCTTTATGGTGTTTGGACATTGTTGTCCATTGCGCGCTGCTATTTCTTGACATTTACATGATGTTTTACGAGTTGGCAAGACGCGTAACTCGTTTCATGAGCATTTAACTTTGTTGTTCATTGCGCACTACCATTTCTTGACATTTACATGGTGGCTTAAGAATCTGCAAAAGAAGCGCGATTTGTTTCATTGTACTTTGATCTTGTCATTTATTGTGAGCTGCTATTCCTTGACATTTATATTGTGTTTTACAATTCGGCTAGACGCGCGATTAAATTAATGAGGATTTGACTTTGATATTTATTGCATGTTACCATTTCTTGGTATTTTACATGGTAACACTTGAATTGGCAAGACGCACGATTCTCTCCTCGAGTTTAATTCATGTTGTTTATTGTATGCCACTATTCTAAGATATTTATTATGTAATATTCGAGTTGACAAGTTATGTGTTTTGTTTCCTGAATCCATATTGTGTTTTTCATGGTGCACAATCCTTTTATGGTGTTTAATATATATAAATATATATATATATGCAATATTCGCAATGTGTGTTGAAACATTTTAAGAGTACACAGAAGGCCAGAGTTTCTAGATGCAATATTGTATGATCCTAATATACATTCTCAAAAAAGGGTTTATATGACTGGTTTAAAAATGTAGTCAGAATGTTTTTTCTGATTCTCATGTAAAGGAAAGTACTTGAATAAGAAAGTTTTCATTTAATTCATCTTGATTCCCCTACAGGTATCCGGCCATCTTGAAACTTAGTAATTTTAAACTTAACTCTTAGATTGCTCATGTTTTCAGAGTGACTAGGCTTAGAATCATAGTTTAGTATTGATTTCAGGAGATGTAATTTTCATATTGTGTGTTCTAACCTTTTTCTTACTACAGGTCTCCTTCCCAGCTGTTTCCTTCCTAATCCCCTCTTCCCTTCTTGAACTCTCTCAGTCTCTGTGATTTATCTATCAGAGTCTTGGAGCTGTTCAGTGGTGGACGTGTTGGGAACGTGCACAGACCCCGAGGATCTGGTGACTCTGACACTGCTCATATCCCTAAACACACCTGTAACTGGCATATAAGTTCCTTTCAGGGGCAGACAGATTCTGCCATGTTGGATTTCTCTCAGAATAGTGCACCATGGAAAAGTCTACAGTATGGCAAACAAAATGTCTTGCAAAAGTAGGAAAGATTGCCCTACTTGCATGGCTTTTGGGATTTCTGGATGAATTTTATGTGACTTTATTTACCATAGTCACCAAAAATCCAGTTTATATTAGCCAACTGTATGGCCTTCTATTGAGAAAGCAAAACACTTAGAGCCTGATTTAGAGTTTGGCGGATGGGGTTACTCCATCACAAACCTGATGGATATCCCACCCACCGTATTATGATCCCATTATATCCTATGGGAATCATAATATAGCGGGCGGGATATCTGTCACAGTTGTGACAGAGTAGCCCCTTCACCAAACTCTAAAGCAGACCCTTAGATATCAGAAAAACCCAGGATAGGTTATTCCTCTGTTCCACTGCCCAGGGATATGCAGAGATGCAGTGAGGGTCTGAAGGATCTCTCCAGATTGCCAGATGAGCCCTAAGAGAGGAATGTGTTTACCAGTTGTAGGTGTTCCGTTTGAGCCATTGGGAATGTACATTGTTGGTCCATCTGAGCCCCCTCTCACAGTCAGGCAACAAGTACACCATGCCACCAGGTACCCTAAAGCTGTACATCTGAGGAGCATCACTGCAAAAGTGGTAGCAAGAGCTCTCCTAAAAATCAACTTAATCTCTTCTTATATGAGAGATTAAGGAGCAAGCAGGTTTTACATACCACTTCTCTCTGACATGCCACCCATACGCCAATGGTTTGGCGGAGCGGTTTAACAAGACACTAAAAGGCATGATGGGTGCTCTGCCAGAGAAGCTCAGGAGGAAGTTGAATCTTCTCCTGCCATGTCTCACGTTTGACTACTGAGAGATTCAGCGTAAGGGACTAGTGTTCAGTTCCTCTGAACTCCTGTATGGACACCTGGTATGAGGTCCCCTCCCCTTAGTAGCAGAACGTTGGGTGGGAACCTCAGAGTCTTCACAGAAGAATGTGGTTGACTATATGATTGACATCAGGAAGTTGATGGCGCAATAAATGTGTCAGGCAAAGATAAACCCTCAGGATAGCCAAGCTCTGGTGAAAGAATGGTATGACCAGAAAACTACACTAACTGGGCATCAAAAACATCTGGAGGTGTTTGTGTTAAATCCTATTTGTCCCAGGGCTTCTGAGGACAAACTGTGTAGGCCATACAAGGTAATTCAGAAAGTATCTGAGGTAAACTACTTGGTGGACACAGGTTTAACAAGGGAGCCCAAGAAGGTGATCCATGTAAACAGGCTGAAGCCTTACCACTGGAGAGACTAAACAGTGAATGTCATGACTATGGCAGAAGAAGTTGAGGAAGACAGAGATCCTCTTCCTGGCTTCCTGTACAGTGACTCGAAGGATAACTGTGGAAGGGGTTCAGCTAGGTACTGAGTTAACTTCTGAGCAGCAGAGAGAACACAGCTGTTGGGATGGATTGTCAACCTGTTTACAGTGACTCTCGGGTTGACACCTGTCTGTGTGCATGACAGACACAGGTGACAGTCTGCCAGTGAAAGGCAGAGTGTACAAAATGTCTGACCGGGTTCAGGAATGCATTAAGGCAGAATTTACAAACGTGTTGGTCCTGGGAGTCTTTGAGAGTCTGTGTAGTCCTTGGTCTAGTCCCGTGGTTCTAGAACCGAAGCAAGGGTCTTCTGACTTGTGGTTCTAAATTATCCAATGGCTGATACCAATCCAATTTCCAGAGTGGATGAGCTTGTGGATCGGTTAGGTGCTTCAAAATATTTAAGCACCTGGACTCTATCCAGTGGTTATTGACAGATGGCTTTGTCCCCAAATGCTAAGGAGACAACTTCATTTTCTATATCAGACAGGTTGTATAAGTTTAAAGTGAAGACTTTTAGGTTTTAGAATGTGCCTGCCACTTTTCAATGCCTCGTGAATGATGTTCTAGCAGGGCTGGGAATGTTCTGTGTGACCTACTTGGATAATATGGCAGTTTTGGGGCATCTTGGACAGGTGTTGGCAGGAAGGAGACAAAACTGACCATCAAGGCAACTAAGGGGGTCATTATGACCCCGGTGAGTGGCGATAATGTGGTGGTAGTACCGCCAACAGGCTGGCGGTACTAACTGACACATTATGATCATGGTAGACCCGCGACGGTAATACCACTGATACCGCCAGCCTGCAGCCTGGCAGTCCGGGCGGTTGTAATCTGCCAGGGCAGCGCTGAAAGCAGCGCTGAACTGGGGATTCAGGAGTCCCCATCCACCAGCCTGTCCATGGCGGTGTTTGGCTGGTGGTATGGGAGACTCAGGGGGCCCCTGGGGGACCCTGCAGCGCCTATGCACTTGGCATGGGCACTGCAGGGTCCCCCATGCACAGCCCCATCGCGCATTCCACTGCCCGAATTACAGACGGTGGAATGCACGACAGGTGCTGCTGCAACCGATGCACCTCAACATTGCCTCTGGCTCAATTACGAGCAGGCTTCAATGTTGTGGTGACTTTTCCGTTGGGCCAGCGGGCGGAAACGCTGTTTCCATCCGCTGGGCCAGCGGAAATGTCATAATAGGGCGCCAAACATACCGCCAGCACTGGCGGTATGTTGGAGCCCGCTGCTTTGACGGTCTTTTCAGAAGACTGCCGAAGTCGTAATGAGGGCCTAAGTGTCAGGTGAGGCAGTCTACTGTAGTCTCGTTGGGAATTAGGTGGGGAACAGGAATGTTTGCCTGTTGGATGCAAAGATTCAGGTGGTCATTACAACCCTGGCGGTCGGTGTTAAAGCGGCAGTAAGACCGCCAATAGGCCGGCGGTAAAAAAATTGCAATTAAGACCGTGGCGGAAACCGCCAACAAAGACAGCCACTTTAACACTCCGACCGCCACGGCGGTACAAACAAACAGCGCGGCGGTCACAGTCAACAGACAGGCGGGAGACAATGTACCACCCACACTATTATGACAGGCCAATCCGCCACCTTTTCCGGGGAAGATTCACCGCGGATAAAAACACGGTGGAAACAGGAATCCCAAAGGAAAAACGCTCACCTCTACACACCCCACGAGGACGCCATGGATCCGGAACTCCAAATTCTACCTGCAATAGTCTTCCTGCTCCTCTACCAAGAGCAAGAACGCCGGCGGAGAAGACCACGGTGAGCACTGCACCTATGACACAGGGGAGGGGGAGGGAAAAAACAGGGACATACACACGCAACACCCCCACCCTCACCCACTACAACACACACACTAATGCAAATCAATACATCACAGTTACACCCCCCAAACACCTCAGAGGAATGCAAAGACAATAGAAAATGAGTGTAACCATTGTAATATATTAAAAGCAAGTAGGCAGAAATATATATATATACACCATGTACAAAATATATATCAAGCATAGTAGTCCAGGTAGTGCTCTAAGAAAGTCAGTGGAACACTGTGACCATTCAGTATGGGCGAGGCCCACACAAGATCCCGACCATGAGAGAGAGAACACTGCAGGGGCATCTGAGAGCAACTAAACAGGCACCTCAGGGGGAGGGAAAGGGGGGGCACCTCAGCCGCTTGAGTGCACAATGCCAAATCCACGAGGGGGCCACATGCCCACTGTTCCATCCTGGGGAGTGCAAAGCCACAGTCTCTCAAGTCTCTACAGTGGGTGGTTTGCCCACTGTTCCGTTCTGGGGAGTGGAAAGCCACAGTCTCTCAAGTCTCTACAGTGGGTGGGTTGCCCACTGCCATATCATGGGGAGTGCAAAGCCACAGTCTCTCAAGTGGATAACATTCTCCACTGGTTCTGGAGGAGGCATGGTGCCCAGAGTGCTTCATCCTGCTAAGGACAGAGGTAGTGGATGACAGTCTCCACTGGTTCTGGAAGGGGCATGGTGCCCAGAGTGCTTCATTCTGCCTGTGACGGACTCAGTAGCGTCAGTGCCCTTGGCGCTTATGGGCCAGCGTTGCTTGAGACAGCGGTGCCGTGTGCAGCGGTGCTTGAGATGGCGGTGCCCTGTGCAGCGGTGCTTGAGACGGCAGTGCCCTATTCAGCGGTGCTTGAGACGGCGGTGCCCTGTGCAGCGGTGCTTGAGATGGCGGTGCCCTGTTCAGCGGTGCTTGTGATGGCGGTGCCCTGTTCGGAAGGTGCTTGATGCGGCGGTCTCCATTGCAGGGACTCAGCTGCTGGCGGTCCTTCATGGCGCAGCAGGGCTTTTGCTGGCGGTCCTTCATGGCCCAGCGGGGCTTTTGCTGGCGGTCCTTCATGGCCCAGCGGGTCTTGTGCTGGCGGTCCTTCATGGCCCAGCGGGGCTTGTGCTGGCGGTCCTTCATTGCCCAGCGGGGCTTTTGCTGGCGGTCCTTCATGGCCCAGTGAGGCTTGTGCTGGGGGTCCTTCATGGCCCAGCGGGTCTTGTGCTGGCGGTGGCCTCCTGGGCAGGTATGCTGGTGCTGGCGGGCCCCTCCTGGGCAGCTGGGCTTGTGCTGGCGGGCCTGTCCTGGGCAGCTGGTCTTGTACTTGAGGGCCTGTCCTGGGCAGCTGGGCTTGTGCTGGTGGGCCTGTCCTGGGCAGCTGGGCTTGGGCTGGCGGGCCTGTCCTGGGCAGCTGGGCATGAGCTGGCGGGCCTGTCCTGGGCAGCTGGGCTTGTGCTGGACGTGGCCTCCTGGGCAGCGGGGATGATGGCGGTCTTCTCCGCCGTGCTGCTCTTCCCAGACTTGCCGGGTTTCTTGTGGCCCCTCCCCACCTGGGAAGGTGTCACAGCTGACTCCACACTCCCACCGGGACCCCTGGGAGCGGCTTTGGTGGCTGGAGTCTTCCCCCTCTCCCGCCGGGCACTGGCCATTTTCTGATGCTTCACAGGTGGGGGACTGTCTGTGCTGTAGCTCCATGCCACACTGGCTGCCCTGGTGGCCAGTGCACTCCAGATTCCGGTGACTACAGGCACCACTGGTCCCGGAGATGTTGTGGCTGAGGTGCTAGTTTGGGACCTATGAGATGGGCGGGGTGGGGGAGGTGTGGGAAAGAGGTCAAGGTTGGACAGGAAAAGTTTTTTGGACACACTGGGACGGGTAGCTGGAGGGGGTTTGGGAGTGAAGGAAGAGGTGGTGGTTGTAGGAGGTGTACGTTTGGTGACTTTGGGTGAAGGTGCATGCGCTGGAGGCTGTCGTGAGGTGGATGGCTGTTGGGTGGGTGTGTGCCTGTGTTTGTGTATCTTGGGAGGGGGCGTCACAGACACACTGGGAGAGGACACAGGGGAAGTGTGAATGGTAGTGGGGGTGGTGACTGCACGTGAGCGGGGTGTGGTGGTGGGTGTGCTGGAGAGGGACGTAGTGGCTGTAGAGGTAGTGTATGCAGGTGTGAGTGTAGACAAGACTGGGAGGGAGGAGGGAGACGAGTAGGAGGAGGACACAGTGGAGGAAGTGGATGTTGGTGTGTCTGCATGTGTGTGTTGCTTGCGTGAGTGCCTGTGGGATGTGTGGTGCTTATGTTTGCCTGAGCTTCCCTTGTGTGTTGACATGTGTGCATGCTGGTCTGTAGGTGTGCTTGGGATAGGCTGAGGTACAGGGGATTTGGTCGGGGTGGAGGAATTTGGAGGGGGGAGGCTAGACACAGGGACAATGGCTGCCATCAGTGCTGAGGCCAGAGTCTGAAAAGCTTCCTGAAGGGCCACCTGACCAGAATGAATGCCCTCCAGGAATGCATTTGTTTGTCGCAACTGCCTTTCTACACCCTGGATGGCATTCAAAATGGTAGACTGCCTAACAGTGAGGGACCTGAGGAGGTCAATGGCCTCCTCACTGAGGGCAGCAGGGGTGACTGGGGCAGAGCCTGAGGTGCCTGGGGCGAAGGTGATGTCCACCCTCCTGGGTGAGCGGGCACGGGGCGAAGGCTGAGGGGCTGCTGGGAGGGCGGAGCTGGAAGGGGGGGTGGCGGCGCTGGAAGGGGGGGTGGCGGCTGTACCTGTAGATGGGGGTGGCAAAGATGTTGCCACCACCACAAGGAAGCTCCCATCAGAGGATGAGTCCGTGTCACTGGTGTCAGCTCCTGCCCCCACTGTGGAGCTCCCCTTGCCCTCCGTCCCACTGGTGAAGTCCAATTCGGTAGTGTGGCCCTCCATGGCCATGTGGGATGCAGCACCCTGGTGGTCCGGTGCCACTGCTCCTCCACCTGATGATGCTAATGCACACAAGAACAGGGAGACCACAAAAAGGGGGGGGGGGGCGACACAGGAAAGACATGTTGAGTGCATGCATTGCCGCTACCATTGACGGACACGACAGACACAGAAGCCCCCTGCACTACGGCGCGCTCTTGGGCTCCACTGTTCAATTCCTGGGAAATGGCCTACACGGCTATGGACGACATCTGCACACATAGATGACACAGGGGCATGACTAGGGGGGTTATTCCAACTTTGGAGGAAGTGGTAATCCGTCCCAAAAGTGACGGTAATGTGACGGATATACCACCAGCCGTATTACGAGTCCATTATATCCTATGGAACTCGTAATACGGCTGGTGGTAAATCCGTCACATTTGGGACGGATTACCACCTCCTCCAAAGTTGGAATAACCCCCTAGGTGTAGTTGTGACTCTTCAGAGGTGGGGTGGGGTGCCACATGGCCTGCCTTATGGAGGGGCCTTGCCTACGGAACTCGCCCTGGCCTATGGAAACCCACAGCCCACCTCCCCCACCCAGACACCTCCACTGCGAGCAAAGTCAGCAGAATGAGAGTGTACTCACCCCCTTGTGGCTGCTGCGATGCCCTCAAGCACCCATCCAACTCCGGGTAGGCCACCGCCAGGATCCTGAATATCAGGGTGGTCATGGTGCGATGGGCACCCCTCCCACGTTGGGAGGCCATCCCCAGCTGAGCCTCCGCCGTCTTCTTGCTCCATCGGCGAATGTCCTCCCATCTTTTCCGGCACACCAAATATCTTTTTTCTGGTGGGCGCTGACCTACATGAAATGTACAGGGGAAAAAGAGAAGTTATTACTAACTGCACTGTCAAACTGATTGGCCCCCATCCCAACCCTTGCCATGTGGCACATGCAATCACCGTCTTTCATGCACGCAGCACTCTCCCCCCTTCCTTCTTCCATCCAGCCCTCTCCACACAGGCATAGCCCATACAACATGCTCCCTGTGTACTTACCTGTTTGTCTGGAGGATAGTAGAGTAGCGTGTATTGGGGGAGGACCCCATCCACGAGTTTCTCCAAATCCTCCGATGTGAAGGCAGGGGCCCTTTCCCCAGACACTCGAGCCATTGTCTCTTCCAGACCGAGGTCACAGCAGCACTTGCAGTGTAGGTCCTCTCCTGTCGAAGATCAGGCATCAAGTGATTGAACAGATAGAAAATGACGGTCGCATCCACAGCGGTGCGTACCGTCACCGCCAGTGTACATCGTCATTGGCTCCTGGCACCCAGAGGGTCCAATGTTATCCAATGCAGCACTGCACCGCGGTCTTCGACTGCATACCGCGACGGTGTACAACGCCAGCACAGTTACCTCACATCCCAATGTCCCACTTTACAGGTCAGGCAGCCGCCATTTCAGGGGCCCACATGGCTTCATTTTCAACTGTGTCACACATACCCAGGCCTAGACTCAACACACATACAGGCCACCTTTTGTGTATGAATGGTGTTCTGTGTAAACTGTGAGTATGTACCTCTGAGTTGTTTGACTCTGTGCTCGCTGTTGTCCTTCATAGGCACCATCCGCTGGGACATGTGAGGAGATGGCGGCATCCTCCAGTGTACCGACCGTTGGTGGACCTGTCGACAATGGAGGAGCGACATGTGATTATCACATACAGGCTTGACTGTGCCACAATCCAGGAACTGTGTACCCAGTTGGAGCCAGACCTGATGTCAGCAATCGTCCATCCCACAGGAATCCCCCCTCAAGTGCAGGTGTTGTCAGTGCTCCATTTCCTTGCAAGTGGGTCTTTTCAAACAACAGTGGCCATACCATCAGGGATGTCCCAGCCTATGTTTTCCAACGTATTGTCCAGAGTGTTGTCTGCCCTTCTGAAACACATGCGGAGCTACATCGTTTTTCCTCAGGTGGAGGATTTGCCCACAGTGAAAGGTGATTTCTATGCCCTAGGACACAACCACAACATCATAGGTGCCATTGATGGGACCCATGTGGCTTTGGTCCCCCCACACAGGAGTGAACAGGTGTACAGAAACCGGAAGAGTTATCATTTGATGAATGTACAGATGGTATGATTGGCAGACCAGTACATCTCCCATGTGAATGCCATGTTCCCTGGCTCAGTGCATGACGCCTACATCCTGCGGAATAGCAGCATCCCTTATGTGATGGGTCAACTCCAGAGGCACCATGTGTGGCTATTAGGTGAGCACCTGGAAGCAAGACAGTGGGAATGGTTGTCTGGGTCTGGGAATATCCCTCCAGGTTAGTGCATGTCTAACAGTTGTCCTTCACCATTTGCAGGTGACTCTGGTTACCCCAACCTGTTATGTCTACTGACCCCAGTGAGGAATCCCCGGACAAGGGCAGAGGAAAGCTACAATGAAGCCATGTGCGAACTAGGAGGGTGATCGAGCGGACCTTCGGCCTCCTGAAGGCCAGGTTCCGGTGCCTCCATTTGACAGGTTAATCCCTATTCTACTCACCAAAGAAGGTGTGCCAGATCATCGTGGCCTGCTGTATGCTTCACAACTTGGCTTTGCAACGACAGGTGCCTTTTCTGCAGGAGGATGGTCCAGATGGCTGTGTTGTGGTAGCTGTGGAGCCTGTGGACAGTGAAGACGAGGAAGCAGAGGAAGAAGACATGAACAACAGGGACTCAGTGATCCAGCAATATTTCCAGTGAGACACAGGTAAGAGTACAGACATGTCTACTACATGTACTTTCACACTACTACCTCTCTACTGTCCGTCATTTTCACCAAGTGTATGGTCACTGAGTTGCCACTTTCCCTTACGATTTCACAGATGTGGGTCCCACTGTGTGACATCTGCTTAGATTCCTCATGGACTAGAGCTGTGTGACATAGGTATGCTGACATTACAATTGAAAGAGCATTTGTTTTGTGCTTTAAGTGTGTTTATTTAAGTGCTCAATATTGGAGGGGGTAGTAAAATGGTGAGGGGTGATGGTGGAGGAATGTCCATGGCAGAGTCCAGTCTATTAGTCTCACAGGTGCATTGCCCATATTGGCATAGGAAGTGGAGCTAGGGCAGTTTAAGTATGGACAGGGTGACAAAGTGGGACAGTAGGATAACAATCAGGGTGGTCTCATTTCTTGGCGGGGATCTTGGCATCGAGCTCTGTCTTGTTCCTGGATCTCAGGGACCGTTTGCGGGGTGGTTCTCCCTCTGCAGGGGGTGGGGTGCTGGTGTGGTGGTCCTGTGGTGGGGCGTCTTGTCCACTAGCTCCGGCGGAGGTGGTGGGAAGTTCATCGTCCATGCTAGTGTCAGGGGCCCCTTGTAGTGCCACAGTGTCCCTCCTAGTGTTGACGAGTTCCTTCAGCACCCCTACGATGGTGCCCAGGGTGGAGCTGATGGTTCTGAGTTCCTCCCTGAAGCCCATATACTGTTCCTCCTGCAGGTGCTGGGTCTCCTGAAATTTGTCCAGTACCATTGCAATTGTCTCCTGGGAGTGGTGGTAGGCTCCCATGATGTTGGAGAGGGCCTCGTGGAGAGTGGATTCCCTTGGCCTGTCCTCCCCCTGTCGCACAGCAGCCCTCCAAGTTCCCCTGTGTTCCTGGGCCTCCGTCCCCTGGACTGTGTGCCCACTACCACTTCCCCCAGGTCCCTGTTGTTGTTGGGGTGGTGGGTTAGCCTGGGTTCCCTGTAGTGGTGGACACACAGCTGATTGACGTGTCCTGGGGACGGTGGTATGGGCCCGCTGGGTTGGTGCTGTGCTGGTGTTTCCAGAGGGGGGAAGGTCTGTGGTGGCCTGTGACTGGGTGAGGGGAACCGACTGTCCAGAGGTCCCCGATGGGCCGGGCTGGTCATCTAGGTCCAGTTGGACAGAGCTGCTGTCATCACTGTGGGCCTCTTCTGTTGGTGGTGTGGACATGTGTGGACCCTCCTGTCTGGTGACGTTGGGTAGGGGTCCTGCAGGGGTATAAAAGGATGTTTATTACATCTGTGTGTCATGGTGTGCAATGGGTGGGTGACCGTGTACCCCAGTGCTTGCATTCTTGTGTGGGACCTTGTGTGATGATGGTTTAGGGGGTTGTATGGGTATGTGCAGTGGGCATGCTTTAGTGATGGGTGTCCATGTTTGTTGTTGCATGCAGGGCTTGGTGTTGGGATGGGTGGTTTGTGATGTTGGGACATATGTGTGGAGTTGGAGTGCTGCGGGTGAGGGTGAGGGTGGGGGTATGTGCTGGCATGCAGGTAGGGTGGAGGATGTAATAGTTAAGATTTGTCTTACCAGAGTCCATTCCTCCACCTACTCCTGCAAAGCCCTCAGGATGCAGAATCGCCAAGACCTGCTCCTCCCATGTTGTTAGTTGTGGGGGAGGAGGTGGGGGTCTGCCGCCAGTCCGCTGAACCGCCAGGTGATGTCTTGAGACCACGGAACGCACCTTCCTCCGTAGGTCGTTCCACCTCTTCCTGATGTCCTCCCGATTTCTTGGGTGCTGTCCCACTGCATTGACCCTGTCCACTATTCTTCGCCATAGCTCCATCATCCTTGCAATTGAGGTGTGCTGCACCTGTGCTCCGAATAGCTGTGGCTCTACCCGGACGATTTCCTCCACCATGACCCTGAGCTCCTCCTCCGAGAACCTCGGGTGTCTTTGCCGTGTCCTGGGGTGGTGTAGGTGATGTGTGGGGTGGAGTGTGTGGCGATAAGTGTGCTGATATATATAGTAGTGTGTTGTGTGAGGTGCGTGGAAGTTCTGTGGGTGATGGTGTTGTGTGCCTGTGGATGCTGTTTTTCTTGCTGGTGATGTCTCCCTCTGGCCTTCTTTCGGAATTTTTGGTAGTAGGGATTTGTGGGTGATGTGGGTGTGTGTTTTATATTGTAATGGGTGTGTGGGAGTGGTGTGTGTATGTGTATCAGGTGTGTGTATTTCGAATTGTCCAATGTGGCTGTGTTTTGTAAAAGTGTGTGTATTTTGAGAGCGGCGGTGTGTACCGCCAATGGAATGCCGCGGTTGAAAGACCACTGCCTGGATTTGTGTGTCGTGATAGTGTGGGCGTATTTCTGTTGGCGTGACGGTGGAGGTTTTGTTTTCGCCAGTTTATCACTGACCTTTGGTGTGGCGGACTTGTGTGGGTGTCTGAATTTTGCCGGATTCCGAAATGTGGGTCATAATAGCTGTGGCGGAATTCCACGTCCGCGGCGGTGTGTTGGTGGTCTTCTGCACGGCGGTAAGCGGCTTTTACCGCCAATGTTGTAATGAGGGCCTCAGTCTCTGATGGATTGGGGGATTCTTACTACCAAGATTGAATAGAAGGCTTTTTTATGAGTCACTGGATATTACCAACACTTTGTGGCCAACTGTGGAAGTATAGTTACCCCATTGGCTACCTTGACCTCTAGGAAGCAGCCTAGAAAGGTAATAGAGATTGCAGAGTGTCAAGAGGCATTTGATGAACTGAAGAAGGCACTATGCACTGCACCAGAACTGAAAGCGCCTGGCGACAATCAGTCTCTCATTGTACAGATGGATGTCTGGCAAAGGAGTTCGAGCCATGTTATGTCAACTGGATGACCATGGTAGAGGGTGTCCGGTAGCCTTTATTAGTCGAAGATTACTACCCAGAGAGCAGAACTGGGCAGCGATTGCAAAGGGATGCTTTGCCATAGTGTGGGCCCTGTGTACGTTCTGCCCATATTTGTGTGGCACTAAATTTGTGGTGTAAAGAAATCATAGGCCACTGAAACAGTTGAGGGATATGAATGAAGAGAATCCCAAGTTGTTTAAATGTTTAGACTTTGTAGTGGAAACAGAGTCAGACTGAGTCACTAGAATGCTGGTGGACTTTCCTGCCAGTTTTATTAATCTGACCACCAACCACTCAAGTTTCGGAGTTAGTTTGGGGTTTTCTGACCTGGGAGAGTCAGAAAACCCCAGGTCATTTGCATGGTATGAGACATGTACCCCTGCCCTGAGTTCCCAACTATACTGTTGTCTGGATCCTTAATGCTGACCTTCTTTTTGTCATAGTCAAACACAGATAATATGTTTGCGCAATGACAAAGGCTTGTCTCACGGATTGCAGTCGTTAGAACAGGTGTAACACGCAAAGCACTACCCTCATAGTGGAGGAAGGTTACCACCTTCACTAGGAGTTAAGCAACACAAATGTGGTGGTGGCAGCATACAGTATAGTGATCAGTAGTTGTAAAAATTGGCTTTTTACCCTGTGTTGCTGGAGTGAGGCTTTTTACCCTGTGTTGCTGGAGTGAGGCCTACAGACTCACTCACATTTTTAAACGTTCTGCTGCTGTGTGCTTCACTCACCCTTGGCCTACATCAGCTAGATGTGGAGTGCTACATAGAACAGGAGTGGTGACTCTGCATTGGTTGTATGTGTGCATGGGAAAGGTAGATTACAAGGGTGGTGTAGTACTGTTCAGTTCATGTTTAGTTAGTACATCCCAGGTTGAATAGAGGACAGCTTCAGTACTGAACAGTGCACGAAGACTGTGTGTGTCGACTGAATGCATCTTTACAGGGAAATGTATAAAGCAATGAGGTATTAGTGCTGGACAGTAATTATGGTGAGAATGTACACAAAGTAAATGTGCTTGCAATGGTACATAGTATGGAGGACCTAGTTTTCATTTTGGGAAGACCAGGCCTGCCTAGTGAAGACATGAGGAGAAGAATTTCCCCCCGGCAGATGTGTGAGTTACTGCATTCCTGTGAGTTGGGTAGAGGCAAAAGGACAAGGCTCCCTTTACATCTCAAAAGAGTGCTCTTTGATTCAGTGATCGCTCACAAGGAAGAGGCCTAGACACATCTCAGGAAGGGGAATGGGGCTGTTAAGAAAATCATAAAGAGTAGGGCCAGGGGTCTCAAATTAACCTTTTGATGCACATTTCACTGTGGCTGACTGCCAGGTATGAACTCGAGTCACTCCCATGAATTGTGTTGTAAAAAAAGGAGAAGTGCCTACTTCAAAACAAGCAGAACTCAAATATAAAACTTCAAAGACAGAGACCCTCAGTTACCTTTGGTGACTGGAAAAAGACTATAAGAAGGAGAGGTTAAGTCATCTGCAAAGCAGCCAGACAGGCTGTGTGAGAAGGGGAACGTCTACAAGACTTTTGGCTTTGACCCGGACTGGGGGCCAA
Organism: Pleurodeles waltl; assembly: GCF_031143425.1. NCBI lineage: Eukaryota > Metazoa > Chordata > Amphibia > Caudata > Salamandridae > Pleurodeles > Pleurodeles waltl. The sequence continues at coordinate 79,366,431 of NC_090438.1, forward strand.
GGCCTGCTAGTCTCCCTGCTGGGTGAGACAACAACACCTAGGAAAACCAAGACCCCATGCTCTGGAGCCTGGAACACCAGTGCCTGCGGCTTGCCAAGACCAGTGTGCCCTGTGAGGAAGAGGAGATAATTGGAAAGAGCAAGGTCCAGTGGGAAGCCTTATCTTGAGAACTCCCTGTGCGAGGTGCGAGTATTCAGCTGTGCACCAATCGGGCCGTAGACAATGTGCAAGAGCCCCGGATGCAGGAGAAGATTGCCGTAGACTGTGCGATGTGCGGAGGTCATAGAGCTCACGAGGCCTTGTTGTGGTGACCCTGTATGGCAGAAGGGGCTCCTGGTGAACTTATATGGGTCAGAGCTTGAGACTTTTGTCCACTATGCCTAGGATGATAGCACCGAAGAGTCTGTACCTGATAGTAAGCAGTGGGGCAACGCCTTGTGACAGAAGAGGCTGCCTGTAGTCCTGTGGCCAACTGTTCAGGTTGTGGCCCTCACAAGAGAATTACTGCTGTGACAGGCGGGTAAAGTCCTCCAACTTCACCTGACTGTTTACCTGAGGATTGCAGATGCTGCTACAGATGTTGCACCCTCGCCGGAGCTCATTTCAGGAGTTGGAGAACTCCCACCCTCCTTTTGTAAGGGAAAGAGCAACTTACCTTTTGTGTCTGCCGAGCGGGAGCAGCTCCAATCACTGTGTCGCCATGTGCTGCCACACCCATTTCAAGAAGCCCAATTTTACCCTACAGGATCCGGACTTGGGAGCACCGAGGGGAGGGCACTCACTGCACTGCTGAACACTGTTACACTGCCAAAGAGGATAAGACTGACACCTGGCCTTTTGAGCCCCGGACGAGTCCCTGCTGAAGGTGCCATGTGACCATAGACACTTTTGACTGAAAGCCTGAAGGGTCAAAATAGAACTCTTGAGTATGGTCTAATAGTTTGCAGCCACCAGTGAAGGGGGAATTACGCAGAACAGGTTACACAAAGATGGGTGGGACATGGTTTTGCCTGACAACTACTGGACCCTGACCTCAAAGGGGGTTGTGTTGTTGCTTCTGAATGTCATATTCTTTTGCATGTGTTGAGTTAGAAATAAAAGATACATTTTTCTTACAAAAGCAAGCATTTGGCTGGACATTGACTTATGGTTCATATTATCTACACCCTGATTTGAGTTGTGTTCACTGACCTGTACCTACATCCTCCGGAGTCCTGACTGCTAGATCACAGCTACCACTGAGAATCAAGTGCAGAATGGGTACTTGGCCCAGCTGAGGGGGATTAATAGTAGATCAGGCCCCTGGACATCAGGAGTAAAAGGCCTCAACCCCTGCCTCACCTACATCCCCCCCACCACTGTTCACCGTGGTGATCTGTAAGGGGTTCTAGCAGTCATGCTGTTAGGTGTTCATTATTCTTCATGGTCTCCAGGCAGTTAATGGCTGTTATGCACAATATGAGGTGTAACTAAAAAGGTTTTGTGCCAGAAATGATGAATATTCATAATACAATGTTATTTAAATTGTTGTACTGGGCATGCTGATTGCATGTGATGAAATGGTTTATCATGGTTTTGAGAATAGTCCTTGATTGATTTTGTAGTGAAAATGATTATTTCTTGTAATGCGATGTACTTTATTGTGCTGTGAATATTTAAGCAGGGCAGTGAGCCAATTTGGCAAGGTTTACCAGATGAAATGCTTCTAAAGCTTGGAACTAGCAGCATTTCTTTGTGCAGCTTGCGCTATGAGTCTGTGGAAGAGTTGTATAAGTAACCAGAGTCCTGCATAATCCTGCATAATCAATTCTGGCAGCACCACTTCTATGTCAAGTCTCTGTTCCTCTACTGCCCCTGCTCCTCAGTCCCCCTCCTGCTGCCAGCTCTGCAAAGTGTCACACATTAGGAGTAAGATTAACACATTCTGAGATTTTCCCTGCATGACCTCAGGGATCCAGAATGCTGATTGTTAGAAATAGGGTCTTTAGTTGACAGTCAGATTACCCCCTGTTCAAGCAAGGACCCTCACTCTAATCAGGGTAAAAGAGAATCACCCTCAGCTAACCCCTGCTTACCCCCTTGGTAGCTTGGGAGAGCAGTAAGCTTAACTTCAGAGTGCTAGGTGTAAAGTATTTGTATCAACACACAGTAACTTAATGAAAACACTACAAAATGACACAACACAGGTTTAGAAAAATGGGAAATACTTATCTAAACAAAACAAGGCCAAAACGACAAAAATCCACAATACACAAGTCAAATTATCAATTAAAAAGTAGCTTAAACACACATCAACAATGTTAGCGTGAAAAAGTACCTTGGGTGCGTCAAAAATAACCGCGCAAGGGCAAGTGTGCGTCAAAAAGGGCTTGTGATGCGTCGATTCCACTCATGAGCGGGACCTTGTGTCATTTCTCTTTTCGTCGGGTCGGGCGCGTCGTTCCTTCTCTCCGCAGGAGAGCGATGCGTCGATCCGGTTGGCAATCTCGGGTCCGGGTAGGCCTTGCGTTGTTTTTACATGCCCATCAGTACTTGCGTCGGAAATCTAGCCGCACAATGATTCAAAAACCACGCAGCGCGGGTTTCGATCTCCGAGTCTGTCAACGAGGCTGCACATCATTTTTCCTGCTCCATGCATCGATTCTTCGGTCGCGTTTCTGGCGAGCAGCGATTTTCAGTCCAGGAGCTGGCGGCGCGTCATTTTCCCAGCCGCAGATCGGAGTTCCGGTTATCTTTTCCCCGCATGGCGCTCTGTACGTGGATTTCCTTTTCTTTAGGCTGCCAGCTTCTCCTTTCAGGGTCCCAGGAACTGGATGGGAACCACAGGGCAGAGTAGGAGTCTCTCCAGAGACTCCAGGTGCTGACAGAGAGAAGTCTTTGCTGTCCCTGAGACTTCAAACAGGAGGCAAGCTCTAAATCAAGCCCTTGGAGAGTTCTTCTCAAGATGGAAGGCACACAAATCCAGTCTTTGCCCTCTTACTCTGGCAGAAGCAGCAACTGCAGGGTAGCTCCACAAACCACAGTCACAGGCAGGGCAGCTCTTCCTCAGCTCTTCAGCTCTTCTCCAGGCAGCGGTTCCTCTTGTTTCCAGAAGGGTTTCTAAAGTCTGTGGTTTTAGGTGCCATTCTTACACCCAATTTCTCCTTTGAAGTAGGCCTACTTCAAAGTAAAGTCTCTTTTGAATGTGAAATCCTGCCATGCCCAGGCCAGGCCCAAGACACTCGCCAGGGGGTTGGAGACTGCATTGTGTGAGGACAGGCACAGCCCTTTCAGGTGTGAGTGACCTCTCCTTCCCTCCCTCCTAGCACAGATGGCTCATCAGGAAATGCAGGCTACACCCCAGCTCCCTTTGTGTCACTGTCTAGTGTGAGGTGCAACCAGCCCAACTGTCAAACTGACCCAGACAGGGAATCCATAAATAGGCAGAGTCACAGAAATGATACAAGCAAGAAAATGCTCACTTTCTAAAAGTGGCATTTTCAAACACACAATCTTAAAAACAACTTTCCTAAAAGATGTATTTTTAAATTGTGAGCTCAGAGACCCCAAACTCCACATGTCCATCCGCTCCCAAAGGGAATCTACACTTTAATCAGATTTAAAGGTAGACCCCAGGTTAACCTATGAGAGGGACAAGCCTTGCAACAGTGAAAAACGAATTTAGCAATATTTCACTGTAAGGACATATTAAACACATTACTATGGGGGTCATTCTGACCCTGGCGGCCGGAGGCCGCCAGGGCCAACGACCACGGGAGCACCGCCAACAGGCTGGCGGTGCTCCCACGAGCATTCTGACCGCGGCGGTTCAGCCGCGGTCAGAAGCGGAAAGTCGGCGGTCTCCCGCCGACTTCCCGCTGCTCGGGGGAATCCTCCATGGCTGCGGAGCGCGCTCCGCAGCCATGGGGATTCTGACACCCCCTACCGCCATCCTGTTCCTGGCGGGTCTCCCGCCAGGAACAGGATGGCGGTAGGGGGTGCCGCGGGGCCCCTGGGGGGCCCGTAAGAGGGCCCCACAAAGTATTTCAGTGTCTGCAATGCAGACACTGAAATACGCGACGGGTGCAAACTGCACCCGTCGCACCCCTGCAACTACGCCTGCTCAATTCTGAGCCGGCGTCCTCGTTGCAGGGGCATTTCCTCTGGGCCGGCGGGCGCTCTTTTGGAGAGCGCCCGCCGGCCCAGAGGAAATGTCTGAATGGCCGCCGCGGTCTTATGACCGCGGTGCGGTAATTTGGCGGCTCCCTCCAGGCGGGCGGCGCCCGCCGCCCGCCGGGCTCAGAATGAGCCCCTATATGTCCTACTTCAACCATACCCTGCACCCCGCCCTTGGGGCTACCTGGGGCCTACCTTAGGGGTGTCTTACATGTAAGGAAAGGAGAGGTTTAGGCCTGGCAAGTGGGTACATTTGCCAAGTCAAATTTACAGTTACAACTGCACACACAGACACTGCAGTGGCAGGTCTGAGACATGATTACAGAGTTACTTATGTGGGTGGCACAACCAGTGCTGCAGGCCCACTAGTAGCATTTGAGTTACAGGCCCTGGGCACTTCTAGTGCACTGCACTAGGGAGTTACTAATAAATCAAATATGCCAATCATGGATAAGCCAATTACATACAGATTTTGTAAATGAGCACTTGCACTTTAGCACTGGTTAGCAGTGGTAAAGTGCCTAGAGTAACAAAAACAGCAAAATCAGAGCCCAGAACACATCAACAACCTGGGAAACAGAGGCAACAAGTTAAGGGAGACCAAGCCAAGGATGAAAAGTCTAACACTCATACAAATCAGCTAATGAAAAACTGACGGTGTGTGTTGGAGGCAGCGTGTTTCGGTTGGCTGAGTCTGGGCCAGGGGTGGGTGATTACACTCACTGTATAACTTGCGCTCACCCTTGGGTAGCTTTGCATAAAGCAGTCAGGCTTATCACAGGGGCAATGTGTTAAGCAATGGCACAGCAATACCACACAATTACGTGGAGCATCACAAAAGAGACTTCACAAGAGGTGTTTGTAAATAAGTTTTGTATTCAACACTAATTAATTAACACAGCATGAATATGTAACTCTGGGCCTGAATCACCATTTGAAATATAACTAGCAGGACCAACTGTAATAAAATGACATGTGCAGTATACACACATCAGAAAAATAATACAATTCGTCCCAGTACCCACATGGGGTGCGAACTTTTAGCACAAGACCCATCCTAGCGATCACCCCAACTCAATTATACACAGGCCTAGGGTGCACCCCTATTCACAATGATAGCAGCAATATGTTTATACAGAGCAAAGCAGCACTTTAAATTAGCTCAGCAGCCTAGCCCGCACAGGTAAAATCTAAAATCAACCATGTATGTCCTCTGGCAAGAACTAATGTATCTAGCAGCACCTTCATAAAGTGTAAAAATCACCCACAATTGCTCCCACACACACACTCTGTACCGCCAAGTGGTGCCTTGGATATCAGGCAGCTTGTAACTTATGCACTTGTATACACTCACTTTGTAGTGAATCCTAGTTTGTTTTAATGGGATAACAGGAGTTAGCTTAGCCTTTGGCTTGCAGACTCGTGCCCCTGTCACCTAGTGACTTTTAACCTACTTAACTTGCTCTGTCTTAGCCCATTTAATTATTTAATTCATCTAAGATGGCTGCCTTGTTTATAGTTAGGCCACTTGTTATGCTTTGCATTATCAGTGCCACCGCGCTAAGGCATCAAGATCAAGTGACAAAGACAAACAAACAGTATGTGTTCACACTTAGGGACTTTCACTCTCTATACTTTCGAGGGATTTGTTTATAATAATTGCCGCCCCAAGCATGTCTGTTATCTATTGTTTGGGAACACACCTACGTCAGGGGTCCTGTTAGATCTGTATAAATACATCGCACTTTAGACAGATAATCAGAGGGATTCCGACTAGAGGGCATTGCCACCATCGCTGATATCGATGCTGCACGTCGTCTTGACGCTGACCCAGTCTTCGTGTCCCTGCGGAGTCTGAGATTGAGACCTCATTTCAAGGTAACGAGGGTTGGGGGCTCCTCTCATGGACATGGCATTGGCAGATTAGGTATAGCAAACCCAGCTCTCCTTTAGGTAGGAGGTTAGGCCTATCATATTAGGGTATTAGGACATATTACACATCTTATGTCTTTGATATGCTATTGCAAGATGGTGGGGTTCTTTGTAACAATGACTCTTGTCTTCACAATTCTGATTCTTGCACTGTTCATTATCCTAATCATTGCAGCCAATGCAACATATCGCAGATTGCAGTTGTGTAAAATAAAAACTATTGAAACTGTACTGCATCTTCGTTATTGCCTGTGTTTGGTTGAGACATGATGTATCTGTGAGAAAGGGGTAATCTCCGTTTAACCATGACATTCCCTGAGATGTCTTATTCTCGAATCCATGCGTAAAGGCTGCCACAAATCACCTTTTACTGTTTGTGTTTTTGGTGAGATGCTGCTAGTGAGCCGGAAGGGTTGGGACGACAGCTGCGACTTGTTGTAGGATAGGCATAGTCGCCTACAAACATATGTACTGTCATCCTTAAACCAGCAGTCTTGCCTAGAGCAAGAGTCCAAACTACGACAACTTCCAGCACCCTAATGTGGTGCACTGATATCCAGAAGTTTAGCTGTTACTGCACTTGCAGACCTCCCCCTTGGGCCCAAAGCCTTTTTTTTCCACCCTCCAACTGGCCCTATTACCCCACCTCCCACTAGTGGAAGATGTAAACAGCCTTTCCTGGGGTGCTGGGTCACACAAAGCCGGAGTCACTCTTGTTCAGCTACCAGGGGATGATATGGGGGAAAAGAAGAAACACCAGTGGAGCAGATAGTAGTCAACAAAGGAATGTTTTTCTACCACTAGGGAACTTCACTGAGAGGTCTCCACACCCTGCCTTCTGCAAAGCACAGGGGGAGGGTCATTGAGGGACACACGCTGATCACAGTGGCGCCCAGCTGAGCCAGGCATTCTAATACACAATAGTTACCAAATCCTGCACCTCCCTGGGAGGAGACACAGTCGGTCATTCTGACTACGGCGGGCGGCGGTCGCCGCCCGCCGTGCGGTCACCGCCGAATGACCGCACCGCGGTCAAAAGACCGCAGCAGCCATTCTGGCTTTCCCGCTGGGCCGGTGGGCGACCGCCAAAAGGCCACCCGCCGGCCCAGCGGGAAAGGCCCTGCAACGAGGAAGCCGGCTCCAAATGGAGCCGGCGGAGTTGCAGGAGGGCGACGGGTGCAGTGGCACCCGTTGCGATTTTTAGTGTCTGCAAAGCAGACACTGAAAATCTTTATGGGGCCCTGTTAGGGGGCCCCTGCACTGCCCATGCCAGTGGCATGGGCAGTACAGGGGCCCCCAGGGGCCCCACAACACCCGTTCCCGCCATCCTGTTCCTGGCGGTAAAAACCGCCAGGAACAGGATGGCGGGAAGGGGGTCGGAATCCCCATGGCGGCGCTGCAAGCAGCGGCGCCATGGAGGATTCCCTGGGCCAGGGGTAAACCGGCGGGAAACCGCTGGTTCCCCTTTTCTGACCGCGGCTTTACCGCCGCGGTCAGAATGGCCCAGGAAGCACCGCTAGCCTGTTCGCGGTGCTTCCGCGGTCCCCGGCCCTGGCGGTCATGGACCGCCAGGGTCGGAATGACCCCCACAATGTCTGGGGCATGATGAGTTGAGAAGCCCCAGATGGTCTTGGTTGCACACAAAGAGATGCCAATCCGCACCTCTCTGGATGGAGGCGCTATGTCAGATGCGCGATGACTTAAGTTGCACAGGGTGATTCTGATCACCAAAACAAAGTGCTCAGTGTTGTACCTCCCTGAAATGAGGCACAACGTCTGGTGCGCGTTGACTTGAGTCACACCAGACAAGATTCAATTGCACACACAGGGGGTGATTCTCACCCTGGCGGGCGGCGGAGGCCGCCCGCCAGAGTTCCCCCCTCCAGAATACCGCACCGTGGTCGTGAGACCGCTGCGGTTATTTTGGTTTTCCCACTGGGCTGGCGGGCGACCGCCAAAAGGCCCCCCGCCAGCCCAGTGGAAAACAACCTTCCCACGAGGACGGCGGCTCCGAATGGAGCCGGCGGAGTGGGAAGGTGCGACGGGTGCAGTTGCACCCGTCGCGAATTTCAGTGTCTGCATAGCAGACACTGAAATTCTTTGTGGGGCCCTCTTACGGGGGCCCCTGCAGTGCCCATGCCATTGGCATGGGCACTGCAGGGGCCCCCAGGGGCCCCACGACACTCCATACCGCCATCCTGTTCCTGGCGGCTCTGCCGCCAGGAACAGGATGGCGGTATGGGGTGTCAGAATCCCCATGGCGGCGCAGCGAGCTGCGCCGCCATGGAGGATTCTACAGGGCAGCGGAAAACCGGCAGGAGACCGCCGGTTTTCCCTTTCTGGCTGCGGCTGAACCACCGCGGTCAGAATACCCTGTGGAGCACCGCCAGCCTGTTGGCGGTGCTCCCGCCAACCCTGGCCCCGGCGGTCCATGACCGCCGGGGTCAGAATGACCCCCACAATGTGCTCAGTGTTGTGCCTTCCTGAAATGACGCACAATGTCTGGTGAACGATGACTTGAGCCGCATCAGACAATCCGGTTAACTCACAAAAAGGATTACACTCCCGTACCTCCTTGGGATGAGGCACAACGTCTGGTGTACGATGACTTGAGTCACACCAGACACTTCCAATCACAAGCACAAAATGCTCAATGTCGTACCTTCCTGGAATGAAGCACGTCGTCTGGTGCGCGATGACTTGAGTTGCACCAGACAATCCCGATTGTCAACACAAAGTGCTCAATGTCATACCTTCCTGGAATGAGGCACAATGCCTGGTGCACAATGATCTGAGCTGTACCAGACAATCCTTGAACACGCACACAAAGGATTCCAATTCCATGCTTCCCTTGAATGAGGCACAATGTCTGGTGTGCAATGACACCAGACGACCTGCCTACACACACAAAAGACTCAAGTTCGGCAGAGCCACATGAGGTAGGATACAGTACTGCTCTTGGGATGCCCACACCTCACCTCCGAGGGTTGTCACCTATGACATGGACACACAAGCAGTGGAGGGGCACACAATGAGCATGCAGCCGGGAGGCACGTGAGAGAAATGCGACACACTCAAAGGTGGGCCACGTGGGGCCTTACTGGTGAATCTGCTGACAACAAACCAGCCCCTTATGCATGTCGTGGCTCCATGATGAAGAGCCACACTCCTTGAAATGTGGTCAGTACTTTGAAGGCACCGCACCAGGCGAAACCAATCTCCAGATAGTATACTTGCTTCAGTGCTCACAGCGCTACTTCCTGGTGAAGTCCAGAAAATGATACGAGTACTACAGAGGACACTGTTCTCCAGAAGACACTGGTAAAAGGAGTAGGTCTCTCACAGGAGATCATCGAGAGAACAGGGGGCAAGCTGTCGTTTCCTTGGAGATTACACTTCGGAGTACCACACTGCAGTGACCAGTTTGCCCGGGCCAACCACAATGTTGCAAGGGTGCGCAGTCCCTTCCTGAGGGCAGTAAGTACTTTTTGTGCACAACAGTGTCCTCTGACAGGGTGCACCATGCAGTCCAGAGTCTCCCGTCCCACATTTCTGCAAACATAGCTCTAATTTGGTGAATTGTGTAACCAGTAGACATACTAAAGTGTGCCTTTGAAGTTGGGGGTGGTTCAAAGGGTTATCCTTTGAACCACAGATGCCTCCCCTAAATTTCAGGCCTGTCTGCCATGGGGCCCTGGAATGCTGATTGTTTTTAGTGGGTCCATGATCTGGCTCCGAGAGGCAAAGTGTCAAAACTTCCCCCTCCAATCTATCCAGCCAGGCCCACAACTGGAAAAGGCCTGTCATTCCTGGTGCCCATGTTTTATGGCTGTCGCTGGGGAATGAACATATGTGCTTTCTCCAGCCTCCACTGAAATGAAGTTGGAATTAAAAACCACAAAATAAGAGTTTTTAGAACATAGAAATCCCCACTTCTTAGAAGTGGCATTTCTGGAGCAATACTGACACAACTGCCTTTGCCCTGGGAAGGGGTTTGTCCTTGTGAATCCAATGATAGTAAACACCATGAGGCTGCTCACTGCAATCCAGTGTTGCAGTTCAGGATCAATTGTAACCTATCCTCATGTTAACCTATGCACAGAGCAGCTCTCATGTACAGTGAAAACACACATGGGTATACTTTCACCACATGGGCACATATGCCCTGGAGCAGACAAGCCTGCAGGGGAAGGCTGGGCACAAGTGCACCCATTCAGGCCTGCTATGATAAGCCAAGTACATAGGGGTACACCAGTGTGCACATACTGATCAGTGTCACTTCCCTGGCATAGGTAGGAAGGCATGCACACTTTCACGCTGTATTCACAGTGCTCAAAGGCACTTTAAACCTCATTGTGCAAGTGCACACCCACTGTCCTCCTGTGTCAGGCTCAGTGTACATTGGAACACCATTGTGCAAGTGTGCACATACTGGTAAGCAATGACCCAGTCCCTTATTGGGTACCATGGGTCAGGTGCACATACTGACCTGCCAGGCAAGGTTCAGCATATCTCAGAAAACCATTGCAAGTATGCCCACTCCAACCCCCAGGGCAGGCCCAGTACACACTGGTTAGTGCCAATTCCCACAAGGCGTAGGAAGGGCGCTGGCACTTCCCCACTGTACTCACAGTGGGACAGTGCTCCGGGCCCCAGGGCCACTCACAGGGAATGAGTGAAACCTGTGGGAGAGTCCAACCCCCTCAGGTAGGGAGAACCCGTGTGGGTTTTCAGCCCTGCCTGGGCAGGAAACACCCTGGTGTCCTTCCCTTGTTTTACACCTACGACCCTCACGGTCCTTCAGGGGGCACCCCAGGTGTAGCATAAGATGTGCTCAGGGTTGGTCAAGCCATGAGAGATGCCACCCTGGGGGCAGATGTACCTGCACCTCCCCAGGCCTGCGCTGTTTGGCCTTATACATGAGGGTCAGGCTATTCTGGTGGGTGGCACACTTATTGCAGCACCCCACCAGTAGCTGGAGCCGTACCTGCCCCGGGTATGTGGTGTACCTTATTACAAGTCACTCCTGTGTACAGCACCTCAACTGCCCACATACACGCCCCTTCCTGGCTTATGTAGGAAGGATGAGTGCACTTTCCCACTGCAGTACAGTGGTAAAGTGCCCAGAATCGTAAGGCTATGTCAAGAGAGTCCGCAAAAAGACGTATGGCAAAAGCAAAATGTTTTAGGGAAATCCCCCTAACAAGGCCATGTCCAACAGAGTGTATTTCTAATTCTTCATACTTCCTCCAGCGAATGTCACTGTTTATCCATGAGACCGACCTTCCACAAAAGTTGCAGCCAATCATGGGGAGTGGTTTAGAATTGGCACATGTGACCTCTCGTCCTTGTTCCTCATTGAATCTCATGCACTTTTGTCTGGATATCTGAGTGATTTAAATCTTCCCTGTCCCAGACCTCATGATTTTTCCTCCCACTTAGCACATTTTATGGCTTATGTTTTTTGAGGCAGGAGATGCTGCGAGACAGGTGGCATTTAATTATCCACCACTGAAGTACTTATTTGACATGGATAAAAGTTCCCGTAGTCAGGGGCGCGCTCAGTTTAAATCTAAAAAATTACTTAGTGAAGCACAGTCATTTGAAAAATCAAGGCGTTATACCTTTTGACATTATGCAGAAATTTGCTCACATGCATACGTACTGCTGTGTCAAACTAGAACACATTTTGTCGTCAAACCACTAAGACATAGCACCTGACTAATTGTGATTTTGCAGGGTGACCTTCTGATACAGTGAGACAGAAACAAGAGAGCGATTGGTACTTTACTTATTGCTTTTACATTGCCCACAAATTAATTCTGTATTGGGCTTGATTCCGAAATGTATTAAAGGAAGAATGTGAACTACTGGTTAATCGAAGCCTTGAATGCTCAGCATATTGACATAAGGCCTTAGTTAGCAGTTATAAATATTGATAACTACCTCTAAATATACATAATAGGTTTTCGCATGAGTAATGAAATATCTTAAGCACATATAACAGTCAATTGTACTCATCTAAATCACCTACACTCCACAAAACCTAATGTGCCATATAGCTCCGTTTTCGCTTCAATGTTTGATATGTATATGGTGGTGTTGAGAGTCAAAACAAAACACCCTACGATTGAGACTCTACCTGGATACTACAGAACCCTGACTGTCTGCTATATATTAGGAGCCAAATCGTAACCGAAATTGAGTTAATTCCCAATAACTGTAGCAAGCACCAACCACAAAATAAAGAAGGGCTATTCAACAGGAGGCTCAACTGCTTCTCACCCCATCAGAGCCATAAATTGCCACAAATTGCCACAAATCTGGGCCTCCATTTTGACACAGTCATCTCTTCCAAGGAGCACACGAAAACGAAATTGGATACAGCCGTATACCAAATGAGCCTCCAGGGTAAAATGTAATCATTCATCTCTATTGACACCATCCACTCCACTCTAAAAGCCTTCGTCCTGTTGTACATCATTGGAGCAATTTCATACCTGTCGGTTTTCATGACTCCATCTTTATGCATTAAAAAACTTTTTTTGTTAATGCCTTACTGATCTCTGCCCAGTCAAAGTTCAACCATTATCCTTACACTCCGGTTTCTCTGCTGCCTCCAGCTTCGACCCATGCAAAATGTAAGCGTTGTTTTATAATGTGTAGGAGATTATAACTTTTTTAGAATGTATTTGTAGGACGTTGGGTTACTATGAGTGAGGGGGTGAAACTCAAGCAGCAACCACAATCCTTGTATGAGACACAAGCAAACTCCTAAATAACTTGTACTAATTTTTCTTGTAGCTTGGCACAGAGAAGTAAGAAGTTTAGAGGCAATGAATAAAGAATTTATGCAGCACTTAAATCAATAAAGTGAAAACACAACACAAATAAAACACCACCATAACATCAAAAATCCGTAGAACTTGAGTCATGCATGTTTAAAGACTTCAGTGAAAATAGAGCCTTGTATTTCAGTGAAAATAGAGGAAAAAAGCACAAAGTGCCAACCATGAATATCTGCTTGCACCAGACTGGGACAGTCAGAAGTTCATCCGATCATGATGGAGCACAGACCGGCTACAGTTAAGCCCACTGAACAAGCGTACCTGAATTCCTGGGTGTGGAGCTTTGCAAGGTCCCTTGCTGAGGCTGCATTGCAGCCAACGCAATGCATCAGTTCCGAGGAGCTGCAAAGCTGTGATGCAAGGCCCTGAATTATTGTTGAGGCTCCCATCAATGAGGGCTTGCAATATGAAGTCCGTCATCGAGGATGCGTCGTGGAGCCGAGGTAATGCATCAGTTTAGAGAAGCTGCAAGGCTGCAATGCGAGGACCTGCTTTGTCATCGAGGCTGCCGTCACAGAGATTTGTGATGGGAGGGCCTGCATTGAGGCAGCAACTGTTCCAATGTGGCAGTGAGGTTGATGAGTCCTGCTCTGGGAGAATGCTTGAGCAGTGGCTATGCATTGGTTCTGCTTAGGGTTGCGCCACTCAGCCGGGCACATCCTCAACCCCATCTTCACAACAGGAAAATGAGTCACCTTCAGCCACACCTCCGAACTTCCATGGACAGACCACCAATGCATCCACTTCACCTTCAACACACCCACCATCCTCAGACCCCAGCACCAACCATCTAGCAGAAGCTGAGCAAGAATCACTGACGACCAGCTTACCACCACCCTCGCTAGCTCCATCACACACCACTCAAAAGCTGCAGCACGCACCTTTCACAAATGGAACAACATAGCCCACCTCAAGAAAAACAGCAGCGCCCACACCAAGAAAGCCAGCTGGTTCCCCACAGAACTAAGGAATCCAGGCGCACTTGTTGTCGCCTCAAGCAAATCTGGAGAAACACCAAATCCACAGAAGCCCAAAACAACTTTAGAGCCACCACCACCGCACACCAACTTATCAGAAGCACCAAAAGATAAGCAATACAAGACAGAGGGCCTGATTCTGACCCCGGCGGTAAGGAACCGCCGGGGCCAGGGTCGGCGGGAGCACCGCCAACAGGCTGGCGGTGCCCCGCAGGGCATTCTGACCGCGGCGGTTTGGCCGCGGTCAGAAGTGGAAAACCGGCGGTCTCCCGCCGGTTTTCCGCTGCCCATTTGAATCCTCCATGGCGGCGCAGCAAGCTGCGCCACCATGTGGATTCTGACACCCCATACCGCCATCCTGTTCCTGGCGGTTCGCCCGCCAGGAACAGGATGGCGGTATGGGGTGTCGTGGGGCCCCTGGGGGCCCCTGCAGTGCCCATGCCAATGGCATGGGCACTGCAGGGGCCCCCGTAAGAGGGCCCCACAAAGAATTTCAGTGTCTGCTTTGCAGACACTGAAATTCGCGACGGGTGCAACTGCACCCGTCGCACCTTCCCACTCCGCCGGCTCCATTTGGAGCCGGCGTCCTCGCGGGAAGGGTGTTTTCCACTGGGGTGGCGGGCGGCCTTTTGGCAGTCGCCCGCCAGCCCAGTGGAAAACCCAGAATCACCGCAGCAGTCTTACGACCGCGGAGCGGTGTTCTGGAGGGGGGAACTCTGGCGGGCGGCCTCCGCCGCCCGTCAGGGTTAGAATCACCCCCAGAGTCTCCTCACACGCACACAACAGCAAGGAACTCTTCAGCATCATCAAGGAGTTCGCCCAACCCAACAGTGAAACAACAGACATCCCACCCTCACAGAACCTCTGCGACAGACTCAACACCTACTTCCACCACGAAATCAAGACCATCTATGACAGCATCAACGAGGACAACCTATGCACAAAACCCCCTCTACTGGAACCCGAAACCAACAAACCAACGAAACCCCCTCACCACTGAAGACACTCTGAAGACAAAGTCCATACACTCCGGGGCCCCCACCACAGCTTCCACAGATCCACTGACATCATTGCCCCCAAACTCTACCTCACCATCAACCGCTCCCTAGCTGACACCTCCTTCCCTGACGACTGGAAGCACGCCGAGATCAACCCCCTCTTCCGGCAGAGCCCACCGACCTCAAAAACTTCAGGCCCATCTCTCTGCTCCCTTTTTCAGCGAAAGTCATCGAGAAAGCCATCAACAGCCAACTCACCACTTTCATCGAAGGCCACAACATCCTCAACGCCTCCCAATCCGGATTTAGAAAAAACCTATAGCACTGAAACAGCCCTCCTGGCCAAAACCGACGATATCCGCTCCCTCCTGGACAAGGGAGAGATGGTGGCACTCATCCTGCTAGACCTATCGGCAGCATTCAACATAGTCTCCCACTACACCCTGATACGCAGACTTTACGAAGCAGGCATCAGAGACAAGGCCCTTGACTAGATCCATTCCTTCCTCTCGGCAAGAACCCAACAAGTGAGACTCGCCCCCTTCCTCTCGGACCCCACACCTACCACCTGTGGAGTTCCCCAGGGACCCTCCCTCAGCCCTACTCTGTTCAACGTCTACATGGCCCGCTGGCCGCCATCATTAGGAGCCACGGAATCAACATTGTCTCATACGCCAATGACACCAAACTCATCCTCTCCCTATCCAACGAACCCAACACAGCCAGACAACTTCTGCGAAGGCATGGGAGCAATAGCCAACTGGATGAAAAACAGCTATCTCCAATTCAAAGCGAACAAGACAGAAGTTCTGATCATGGGCCCCCAACCCGACGTGTGGAACAACTCTTTGTAACCACCCACCCTCGGAAACCCACCCACCTCCACAAATCAAGCCCGAAACCTCAGAATCATCCTGGACTCCAGACTCAACATGGACCGCCAAATCAGCTCAGTTACATCCACCTGCTTCCACACCCTCCGCCTCTTACACAAGACCTTCAAATGGATCCCCCTTGAACACACGCCCTCATCACCAGCAGACTGGACTACGGTGACGCACTGTACACTGGGACCAACAAGAAACTCACCCACAAACTACAGAACATCAACGCCGCTGCCAGACTGGTCCTTGACCTGCCCTGACACTGCCACATCTCTCAATACCTGCGAACACTTCATTGGCTTCCAATAGAAAAAAGAATCACCTTCAAGATCCTCATCCGCGCACACAAAGCCCTCCATGACACCAGACCAGCCACCTGAACAGTCGACTCAACTTCCACTTACCCCACAGGACCCTTCGATCAGCCCAGCTCTCCCTCTCGCCGAAGTACCCCGCATCAGGAAAACTAGAACAGGGGGATGCTGTTTCTCCCACATCGCATCTACAGCCTGGAACGCCCTCCCACTACACCTCAGACAGACTACCCCCCTCCTCAACTTCACGAAGGAGCTGAAGATATGGCTTTTTGAAGAACCACCTCACTGATGGAAGCTACACAAGCCCCCTCCCCAGCGTCTTGAGACCCTTACAGGTGAGTAACCGCGCTTGATAAGCCCTGATTGATTGAGAGGAGATGAGTTGATTCTACAGCATCCACAAATGAGCTGACAGAGCATATTTAGGCCCACTTCCATAGTTCCAAGGCTGAGGTGGCACAACTTGGCAGGGTAGGACTCACAAATGGCAGAGCCCAGTTGCTGGGTTCAAGGTAGTTGGAGCCTTCTGTCTCGGAGGCCCTAGTCAGGAGGCCAGCCAACTAGCCCTCAGAGGTGCTCTTGGGTCCATGGTCCAACAGATGCAGGTCCAGTCCTTCTCACCCAGTCAAGAGGGCAGTAGTCTAGGAGAGCAGGGCAGCAGTCCTTCAGAGCGGCAGTCCAGCGGACTGGTAGTCCTTTCAGAAGCACTTCTTCCTGGCAGAGTCCACAGGTCCAGCGGTGTACTGAAGAGTTGGTATCTGAGTTCAACGTTTACCCTTGAAGTGCACAGTTTTCCTGCCTTCCCTGCCCGGGCTCCTGACTAACTACAGGAGGTATGCAGCCCTTTGGGTGGAGGCCCGGCGCAGCCTATTCAAGTGTAAGAATGGCCCATTCAGGCACACCTAAGCCATCTATTGTGTGTGGATATCTATGAGGAATACACAAAGCTCTACTGTCAGCTTCACCCAGTCATCTGACCCGGGCACAGGATAAAGACACTAAGGGGCATATTTATGAGCCCCTAGTGCCACTGGAGCATCACTTTACTTGACACTCCAGTGGCGCTAAACTCTGTCCCATATATACAAGGAGGTATAACGCCACTTTTTGTGGTATTACACCTCCTTGTAAATATGGGCCCCTCCGACACAGTTATCTATGTTGGAGGGGCGTGCAATGGGTGTTGCTGTGGGCGTCCCACAGCAACACCCATTCCATTTTGATGCTGCCTCAGATTTACAAAATTTCATAAACCTGAGGCAGCGCCAAAATCTACGCTAACCGCAGGGGTGGCATTAACAAGGCACAATGAGGAAGAATACTTTTATTCCTCCTCGTTTTTTGCTTTTTCTAAGCGTGCTGCATTCAGCAGCACGCTTAGAAAGAGCAAAATGCCAGAAATTATTGTTTATGTGCGGGAAGGTGTCGCTTCCTGCAAATTAACATTTGAAAATGGCACTTTTGCACTTCTGTGTGTGCTGCATTCTATAGCACACGCAGAAGTGCCAAAGCACCATTAGTGATTGTTTATGTGCGGGAAGGAACACCTTCCCGCACAAACAATCGCTACCCTCAACGCAGACATCCATGCACAATGGTGCAGGGATGCCTGCGTTGGCAGCTAAATTTAGCGCCAATGCAGGGGACAACGCAGGGGTGTGCTGTATTCACTTAAATAAGGCGCATGCCTGCGTTGTGAAAATGTCAGAGGGCGCCCTGCCTATTCCAGTGCAGCGTTGTGCTCCGAGATTTTCCCATAAATACTGGCCTAAGAGGCGTATTTACAAGAAAGTGGTGTATTGGTCCTCATGTACCAGTTTTCCTGCGTCACCACTGTCCCACCTAACACCATAGTTGTACCATATTTACAATACTGTGCACAGTCGTTAGCACAATAGCAGCAACATTGTTGACACTATTGTGGCTTTGCAACAATTTTGATTCTAGGGCAGCAAAGCAGAGGGAGGCCTATTGATTACAATGGGTGCATCATTTAAAGGCCTGCTCTGAGCAGGCATAAAATATGGCTGAAAAAATGCTGCAGTCAAATGTTGTAAATTTCACTGCACCATTTTTTCCTGCCTCCCTTCGTCTGAACACCCCCTTGCATACATTATGCCTCGCACATGCATAATGTGGCACAATGCTTTACAGAGTGGCGCAATGTAAGCATTGCGCCACTTTGTAAATATGGTGCAGGAGAAAGGCCTCTTATGCCGCGTTAGCATAAACAAATAACCCTAGGGTGGATCAAGGTGGCACCAGGGGCTTGTAATTATGCCCCCAAGTGGCCAAGGCAGGAAAATGCCAACTTTCTAAAGGTACTGTAATAGAAAAGGGGTATGGCCTCTAAAACAGTGAGGCTAGGCCAATCAAACTACACAAAAGACACAAGAGACAACACTGTAGTTAACTTAGAAAAAATAATTTACAATGAAAAGGCAAAACCAATTGCCTCTCCCTAGCATTGATACATAACATTTATCCAGAACAATTTTAATTGAAATACATTTATCACACACAAAAGAACAAATACAGAGGAGAGCAATTACCTCATCTTAAATGTTTTGGCACTGCACAAACATTACTTACATCAAAAACATTTGACAATAATACAAATTTAAGAAAAAACAATGACAATAAAAATCAAACTAAAATTCAGGTTCTTCACCAATTTGAAAAAAGAGGGAACTCGGAGCCTAACTCATTCACAAAATTTTAAGGCTCCTACTTAAAGAGCAAAATAGCCAGAGGCGCTATTTGTAAGTCTTTGTGGTAGCTCAAATAGGAATGATGTGCATTCAAGACAGTACTATGAGTTCTCCCTGAAGGCCTAATCTTTTTTAATAGCGTTCACTGCTGCTCCCAATTGTTGACGCATTTCAAACCCACAAGATTCAAGGGTTCTCGTCAGGACACATAACACCAAAACACAACTGTTGAACAAAGACACGAAAATCACATATACTACTAAAAGAAACAGTGCCAACAGATCTCATCACTATGCCCTTAATACAATCCATTATAAATACCTGATCAGGAGGTACTGCCATCTTGTGAATGGCTTACCACCAAAACAGGGGTCTTCCGATTCTGTGAAAAAATGAATGACCTCACTTTTACACATTGCAACACAATACTAATACTGTAGCCAACCATGTGTGTTTTCAACAGAATTCAGCAATGTAAACTCGATTGAAAACTCCAATTCAAAACAAAACTTGCTAAAATGACACCAGTTTCATGTGAATTCTATTTACCATGAATCCAACACCAAAGCCACAGTGATAAAATGAACAGTGATAAAATAAATTACGGCCAAGGGGCTTTAAGGCATCATTTCAAACCTAGCTAGATGAAAGCTAAATTGCAAGCAGATGTCACTTGCCACAAATCAAACGACTAAACCCATAGTAATAATCCAGCCTGGATAACAAAAGAAAAACTATTTCAAAATGCATTCCTTCTGCTTATAAATATGTAACCTCAATCTTTACCAAGTACAGAAAGAAACACTCCTCGACTTGCTGCATTGAAGTATAAATCACCACCTCTTTGTCCAACCTTGACCATAGCCAGCACTGTCCATTGCACATCATTCTCTGAGTGATGATTATCTAAACAATGCCTAACAACTGGTGCTGTAGTAACCCTGCGTCTGATTCAGGACTTATGTTGAATGATATGCTGCCTTTCTTCTTGGTTAGTTTTTCCAACATACAATTTGTTGCAAGGACAAACAATGAAGTAAATAAAAAGTTTGGTTTTGTAATTGGATAATTTGAGATGACTCCATTAGATTCTTTTATGCTCAAATTCCTTCCCTTCAATAGTGGAATCACAACACACACAAGAACCACATTTGTGATGCCCATGGAGATAAATTCCATGCTTGGTACAAATCTCTTCTCGCAGAAGCTGGTGACACACAAGCTCGTACTAATTGAGTCCCAATGCTCTGATCCTTCTTAAAAGCAAACAGCGGTCTCACAAATGATTTGTCAATTTTTTTAATCAAATGCCAATTCTGCAGTGCTATATTTTTTAAATTGTTAGTCTGTGGACAAAACGTGGATACACAAACTAGCCTATCTGTGATGGGCCTCTCACATTTGACCAACAGTGTTTCTTTCTGAGTCCACCAAGCCAGTTTAATGGATTGCATCACCAGCTTTTTGGGGTAACCTCTTTCTGTCAGTTTATCGTGCAGTGTTTTAGCATGGTACTCAAAAGCTGTCTTTTCGGAACAATTATGCCAAACCTGTAGAAACTGCCCGTATGGCAGATTATCTCAGAGGCTGTGGGGATGGTGGCTAGAGTAATGAAATGCCTTGTTATGATCAATAGGCTTCGTGTAGAGGGAAGTTGATAATTTACCATCCTGAGGGAACACCGCTACATCCAAAAATGTGATAGATTCACAACTACTAGCTGCACAAAATTGAATGTAATTAGTCTCTGATTTAACCACTTTGTGAAATGATTCAATTACTCTATGGAGCCTGTCCAGAGAGACAAAAAATGTCATGACTAAATCTGAACCATATTGCAATATTACTAACAAAAGGGTTATAAGATACACAAACCTGTCTTCAAACATGGCCATGAACAGGACTGCTAGCTCCGGCGCGAAGGGACAACCCATCGCTGTCCCTTTCACTTGTATATAGAACTCATTGTCAAATTTGAAATAATTTCTCCATACAAACAGTGCTAATTTCAATATGAAGTCAGTATTGTCTTGAATGCACATCATTTGTTTGAGCTACCACAAAGATATACAATTAGCGCATCTGCGCTATTTTGCTCTTTAAGGAGGAACCTTAAAATTTTGCGAATGAGTTAGGCTCTGGGTTCCCTCTTTTCTAAATTGGTGCAGAACCTGAAAGGTAGTTGTTTTTTTGTCATTGTTTTGTTTGTTCTTGAATTTGTATTATTGTCAAAGTTTTTTATTTAAATAATGTGTGTGCAATGCCAAAATTGTTTATATAAGGTAAATGCTCTATTCTGTATCTGTTCTTCTGTGTGCGATAAATGTTTTTCAATTAAATTTGTTCTGGATAAATGTTATGTATCAGTGCTAGGGAGAGGTAATTGGTCTTGCCTTTTCATTGTAAATATTTTTTTTTTCCAAGTTAAATACAGTGTTAGCTTTTGTTTCTTTTGTGTAGCTTTCTAAAGGTGGCATTTTCAAAATTGCAATTTAAAACATGACTTCCCCATGAGAGAAGCGTTTTCATTACAATTCCAAAGACACCAAACATGAATCGATGACCTGTTCCCATTTGGAAATAATCACATATGAAATGTAATAAGTTAACTCCAATGTTACCCTATGGGAGAGGTAAGCCTTGCAGTTGTGAAAAACAAATGTAAGAGTTTTTCACTACACAGACGTGTAAAACTCAAAAGTGCATGTCCTACTTTTTAAATACACAGCACCCTGCCCTTTGGACTGTCCAAGGCCTACCCTATGGGGGCTTCTATCTATTAAAAAGGTTTATTTTGCCAGCCTAACCCGGCAATTTAAAACTGCACACACAGGCTGCACTGGTTAGCAGTGTAAAGTGTGCCGAGTCCTAAAGCCAACAAAAATTGATATCAGCAAAACAGGAGGGTTGAAGGAAAAAAGATTAGGGGTAAAACCACGCCATGGATGCCAGGTCTAACAGTATTGTAGTTTATTGACTTATTATGAGTGCATTCTGATGTCAGAATGCACCTGTAAAAAGAAAATAGCTATTACAAGCGACTTATCACATCAAATTTCTCAAGCGGCAGGGGCCATTTCCAAAAGCCTGATAGAAGTTGATGTGTGTGAACCGAAAGAATGTCATTGTGCCAGCAGGAGTTTAAAATAAACAACGGCTTCATGGTGCTTGGAAGTTCATGTTTTAACTTCCTTCGTACTCTCTCGGAAGGTGTGCAGTGGAGGAGATGTGTTTAAAAGCTAGAGCTGTTTAGAAGTAAGGAACCATGTAGGAATCCTGGCTTTAGCTTAATATCCATCTTACCATGGCTAAAAATGTGCATCATTTTGGCATCATGTAAAGCACACTGATGCCCTTATGCCTATTTTGTGCAATATAGAACTGTAACAAATACAAAAAAAGTAAGATTAACCTAGACTGCTTGTAGGATTAAGTGGGAAGACCTGTCCGAGGAATAAAATAATATCATTCAAGTTTAAAATATAGAAGAGCACATAAAAGGACTTTTCTATACATCAGCCCTGAAACACATGTTTTTTTTTTCTTGGATGGACCAAAGCTGCTGATTCCTGGAGGCTGGCTAGGCATAGTTTCCAAGAGGTCATACATCAGGTGTGATATCTTCACCAAGTCCTGCATTTTGTCCCACAACTGGCTGTGTTGCGGTACATGTGGAGTTGTTTCAACATGCCCAGTCCAGCAGGCTAAAAGGAAGGGTCAGCAAAAGATGTCACATATCACACAGTACCATTTGCCAGTAAAGTAATGTATTTTGATCAGGGACCAAGCTGTCCTCATATTATATGAGATATGGTACCCCCTCACTTCACATTGCAATTACGAATGGCTTTGCAAGGCACATCATCATAAACTTGCAATATTCTTCTAATGGACCGGAGGGAGGGGTACATCATCCCATATATCATCTACAAGGTCATTGATACTAACTGGATAAAAGTTGTGACACCGTCCTCATCACTTACATGTTTCCCCAAGGAAAGGAAAGAGAAAACTAGGAACAAAGCTTTCTTTTCCTTCACCCACCACATCTTTAAACATCCTCTCATCACGATAGTCTGGTTCCCTGCTGACATTCAGTAATATGAAACTTGCTAGCATTCATGACAATAACTTTCAAATCTATTGAGGACACAGAGGTGATGAATATGCTCCTCTTTCTTTACTGATATGAATACAGCAGCCAATAAAAAACAACCATGACCAATAAAGCACTACAACTTCCATGAACTCCTTTAACAAAATATGCTCTTCTTCTACCAATCATTGTTCTTATATGTCCTAAAACTGGGAGGCACAATCTTGCTGCCTCCATTAAAGTCAAATCAACTATGACCATCAGTCCATATTATTGAATAACAACAAGAGTCATGCCAAAACCTTCAATACAGCTCCTGGAAAAGCTTGAGCTTGAACGAGTTGCTAAGCCTTGTTTCTGATCGGAACCTGTAACAGAAAGGACACTCATGGTACTTTTATGGTAATACCTTATCTGAGGGTGATGAAACAGCATAAATTGCAGATAATAGTTCAAACAATCTCAATCATGAAAAAACATATGTGAAAATCACTAATACAATACAACCTCATAGACATATGGTATTATTGTGATACTTAATATTGGTTGGGATAATTATCACCTCAGTGTCCTCAATAGAAATGAAAATCCTTGTTGCACACAATAGAAAATGTGCATTTTATGTCAGGATCAGAGGATTTGGGTTATGCTTGTTCAAAGCTGATTACCGACCACAGATGTCACATTAACAATAGATTTATAATAAAAGTGTTTAACCACTGAATCAGAATACCAGTCAACTGCTTTTATTCACCCATCTGATCTTTATCACTAGAGTCGCTGAAAACAAAGTGCCATGCGGTTTCAACAATGCAATCAACAATTGACCATTGGGATCATCTTTTAAATCTTTAGTACACTCTTCATATACTTTAAAGCATTTGACTACACACCACTTATTATGTAAAAAAAAAACACTTGGCATTCTATACATGGAGCCAAAGTTGTTTTGTAATGGAAAAACATACCCCTTCTGGGGAATGTACTCTACATGCTAGGTTTAGAGCTTTGACATCTGAGACTCTCCTGTAGGATAACAAACATAGGAACATATTTAATTTAGCTGCCAATTGTTTCCTTGATAATTGTGTATTGTCTGGCTATCTCTGAAACAAGCACAAAACTAGATTTACATCCCAAATGTTATCGAATCCGGGCCTAGAAGAATTAGCTATTCTAATCCCTTTAAGCAGTTTACAGATGAGGGAATACGGCCCGATGGGATTGTTATTAATTGGCTCATGCGCATCTGAAATAACAGGTTGAAAATTATTTACGAACCTGTCAGAAAGTCCCCCTTCAGCCTTTCGTGATAAGAAGTTGATGATCTCTGCTATATCTGATCCCCTTAGATCCAGATCCTTTTTCAGGGTTTAGCGTCTGTGGGTGGAGGGATCCCAGGCTTGCTTGATGAATTTAGCAGCTGGGCTTGAAACTCCTGGCACTTGCCAATGTCATCCGAAATTTTCCATATCTTAAGGCTCAGCTGACCTTGCCATAGCATCGCATGTCATTCATCCGTTGGACCTGTCAGAATCTCCAATAACATTGGAAGAGGGATTGGGAAATAGCAGATCATCCCCAAAGGGCTGGGAACCATGATTAAATCAGCCTTATTGGACAAATTACTATTAAGTCTACCCACTGTCTTCCCTCTTACTCCTATCTGAGTTATCATTTGAAAGGGGGGGAAAGGCATGATTCAGACCCATGGACCAATCTTGTAGAAAAGTGTACATTGCATCAGCTAATGGGTCTGGTCTCTAACTGAAGAAGAGCTCCAGTTGTTTGTTCAGTCTGGAAAGCAAAAAGGTCTGTACTGCTAGGGCCCATTCTTTCCTGAATGGCAAGAAATGCTTGAATATTCCACTTCCAGTCGCTGTTGTCCACCAGGAGCCTGTAGTTCCAGTTCTTGATCACATTGGTTGTCCTGGTATGTATACCACAATTACTGACATCTTGTTCTTCAATCAAAAATGTCAACGGTTCTTGGCTATCTCTGCCAGCGTCTTTGATCTGGTGTCGCCTAACGTGTTTATGTATCTGGCTGCTGAAATCTTGCCAATTCACAGCAGTGTACAGCAAGTGTCGCAAACACTTCTTCCAGGAACTCCAGACAATTGAGGTGGAATTCCAGCTCCTCTTGCAACCATCTACCTCCGGTGGACAAATTTGCCACACCATACACCCCAACGGCTGGCATTGGACTCTATTATTATGTTTGAATGAAAGCCAAAAAAGGCACTGCAGTTGTACTATTCCATATGGTTCATACACCAAATGATCCTAGCCCTCGCTTCATTGGATAGTGGAACTTGATCTGTTTAAATGAGTCCCTTCTTGAGATTTCAACTTTTTAGTCTCTGTAAAACTGCTTGAATCGATGAGACCAGCAATTACACTGTTCACTCAATCAACCTGACCAAAATAGTTTGCTTGGTCAACGGTGCCCTCTTTTCCTTCTTGACATCTTGTATTCTGTGTCTGGGTAGTTACAGTTGACCTTTCACCAAATTGACTTGGAAGCCTATGAATTCCAGTGATTGCGTAGGAAGAAGAATGGATTTCTTGGTATTTTGTTATGAAGCCAAGGTCCTGCAGAATTTGAATCACCAAATTCAATTGTTGAAAGTACCAGCTCTTGAATCTGTGCCATGGGAATGATGTTGTCCAAGCATATGAGATGTACACCTCTTGGTAGCAAGCTCTCTGCTACTGGCATTTCCTTGGTGAAGCACCAAGGCACCGATAAGTGTCCAAAAGGCAGTACTAAGAAGTTGCACCATTGATCTTTCCACTTGCATTGTAGAAAACACCGGGGTGCGGCATGGATTGGAAACGTTAGAAATGTGTCCTTGAGATCCAGCCAGACCATCCAGTGTCCGTCTTACAGTAGATGGATGCCCTCCATCATGGAATGTCTGTAAACAACCCAATGTTTACATTTCTACAGGTTTGAAACCAATCTTTGACCAACCCCCATTTTCTTAACTAAGAAGTGCTTTTTCTTAACTAAAGAAGAAGCCCTCTGTGGTGTGGAAAAGACAAAGCTATAGTTTGTTTGCTCATCATTCTTTTCTGAATCGATAAAGGTTGCCTCTTGTTGGGAAAAAGACAGTTGAGCAGAAACTTGCCACTGATGAGGTCTGGTAAAATTCTAACTTGAAACCATGACTGGTTGTCAGAGATGTCAAATGATGGAATAGAACATATCATGAGTGTATATGTTAGGCCATAAACAGTGCATTGAGGGCCACAATTTATGGTTACATTTTTGCTATTGCTAATTATATCTAGTGAATTTCTGTGATTTTCTTTTTAGTTCAAAGTGTTAATGTTGTTACTGACATATTCACCTAACTATAAAATTACTTTAAACGTGTCTTTTTTCAGTGAATAAACGTGTGTGAGGAAGGGAGAGGGACCATGAATATGGGAATATACTGGCCTTATTAGACCCTAAGGAAATCATTCCCCATGGGCATTCTTTGTTTTTTTTTTTAGGGGGAGGGAGACTGTGCGGATCACCTGTTGAGCCTTTTTTGCCCCCGTGACCCCTACACCTGGGACCTGCATTAAATAAAGGAGGGTGCCCTGGTGCCCCTCCAGGGCACCCACCATACATTTGTTGGGGGCTGCAGGGGGACTCCAGGTTGGTATTGTGGAGTATACTGGCCTTATTAGACCCTGAGGAAATCATTCCCCATGGGCATTCTTTGTTTTTTTTTAGGGGGAGGGAGATTGTGCGGATCACCTGTTGAGCCTTTTTTGCCCCCGTGACCCCTACACCTGGGACCTGCATTAAATAAAGGAGGGTGCCCCTCCAGGGCACCCACCATACATTTGTTGGGGGCTGCAGGGGAACTCCAGGTTGGTGCAGCCCCAGCCAACTCCCCTGCATTGTTCTTGCCCAGAGAAAGCAGGTATTTCTGAGTCCCCAAGTCCTAAGATGGCTGCCACCACATCCTTCTTGATGTGGAAGCAGACAATCAGATCTTATCAAGAGATCTGTGATAAATAAATTGTTAATCTTAATTTCTAAAAATCTACTGAACGGACGTACACCAAATCACAAAAAGCACGCTTCTTAGCCCAAGATATAACTTTTGGCAATATTTGGTTGAACTCCATTCAGGCATTTTGGCAGTAGCTGAGCCTAATATTTCTATGGAAAAATTAATGAGAAAAATATATTTTGGGAACTCCTTTATCTTTTCCTCCTGTAGACTGATCACCCTCAAACATTTTTAGGGGAACTAGTGCCGAACTTATTAACATACCAAAAACTTTTTCCTATGGAAATGGCAGTCAAATAGTGCCAAATTTATTAGCATACCAAAATATATTTTTCTATGAAAATGGTGGTCCTAACTATAACTACCCAGTGGTAATATTTATTAGGAATGGATGGTAAACCCTGCTCCACTGGCAGAATTCACAGAGTTTTGCCGCTCCGCACTCCGCTTGGAGCCTAGCACAAACTCCGCCTACTGCCGGGAAGTGGAGTTTACCGGCACCCACCCTAACTTTTCTGAGCTCACAGAAAATTGTTTTACCTGGCTAGCATAAGGAGGCCTCCTCTTGGTACATGAATCACATCTTCTAGTGAAGCACATCTTGTTCTGTTCCCCAGTATGATCTTGAACATTTGCACCAGGTGGACTGCCACTAGTCTGCAGGAGGCTAAGCTGGTTCCGGAAGAACTGCTGGAAACCATGCACTGCCTTGGCTGCAGCCACAGTGTGACATCTGAGGAGTACAGCCTGCTGGAAGTGGATCTCATGATGTGCGAGACGTGCAGGGAGGCCAGAGTAACAGTGTTGCTGTCACCGTTGATTATTAACTTTATCAGTTTAAGCAATTATGGCTTGTGTTGAAATTGGTTTAAGAAGCAGTGATTTTGTCACACATCCTGTACCTTTCAGCATGTGTTGTAAAGAAAGGCATTTGTACCCGGAATGGTCTGGGTTGTTTTTCAATACTCCGTGTCAGACTTGCAGGGCGCCACACTAGAATGTTACTGTGCACTAGAGCTTGGAAGCACACAGGAGTTTATGGTTCATCACTTTATTACCAGTGGCTATGCAGATGGAGGTACTTCGGTTAACTTTAACTGGTGTAACTGACATTTTCACCTAACTATAACGCCAATTAACCTTTGTTTTTTTCAGTGAACATATTCCCCCGCCCCCAGGTTGGATACCGGCAGATATTGCCCTATCTGTGTTTTTTTCTGTCTGAAAAGTACTGTGCACCTTACCACTGCTAACCTATAGTAAAGTGCTTGTACCCCCACTTTTAACAATGTTGAATTATTATACTCTTAAATGGCACACTTAAAATATCTAAAATAGCCTTTTTATATAGTACAGGGTGAAACCAGTACCTGTATGGTAAATGCCACTAGTGAAGTGCATCACCTAGTGTGCCACCCACTACAGTGGCAGTGTAAAAATTGATTCAGGTATACTATTATACCCTGACTGTAGCAGTGAAAAAGGGGCAATTTATCAACATAAAGCCTTTTGACTGATCAAACACTTTCTCTAAAATATTAATAAGTCACTTCTATACAGGCCTGTTAGTCCATTAGGCAGGGTGCAAAAAGAGAACCTGGAGACATTTAATGTTAACACGTCCTTACACTGGCTAGTCCCCAAAAGCTATTTTCACTGTAGGACGAAAGAAGGCTCATTGTCCCATAGTAAAACACTGGGTATCAATATTAGATTTTGCTATCTCAGGGTAGGGACCCACTAGAACCATGACGTACGTTTTAAAAAAATATTTCTTAAAATCCCTAGTCAACAGTGAAGTTGGATTTTTAATTATCGTTAAGGAAAATTTACTTTTAGAAAGTTCCCTTTTTTCTGCCTAATGCTGCTGGAGGCTGATTTGCATTAGCTCCCGGTTGCAGTCCTCTGAGTGCTCAAGCCCTTATGATGTATGTGACAGGATCACCTTTTAGGCTATGCCTAGGTACTTTCTTTACTTCAAAGGACCAACCTTTGTTCTCCTAGTTAGGCAGGCCCCTTCCGTTGTTCTCATAGTCACCAGTTCAAGTGGGAGGTGAGCTGCCATCAAAAAGGGCTTAGAGTGACCACAGAGGACGGGCTCCTCATTTACCTGCCCATACAGGTGGACACACAGCCTCTGCGCAAGGGAAGAAGGGGTTTGCAGTCTTGGATTCAGGCAGAGAGGGGTACTGTGGGATTGTTTGCTATAGGGCACACATGGAATGCTGTAAAGGCTGGTAGGTAACTCCCGGGAACTTTTATCCCATTGGCAAGATAGAAGATGTGTGCCACTCCCATCTACAATCTGGTGGCGGATAAATGGGGCATCCTTAGTACCCTCAACAGGACTCTAATGGACAAGAGGAATTTTAGAAGATGGCTGAACCTGCCGTCTGAGACCAATCTTTAAAAAAGAATCCCTAGCATCCAATGGGTGTTCTGCCTTGAGGATAGATTGGTGGTAAATCCTCCAATCTCTCTATGGTGAAGGGGTGGCAAAAACACTGATAGGTCTTTAGGTGTGTGGATATGGCCTGTTCCCTTCTTTTAATAGCAACATTTGTGTGTAGTAGGCTTTCTGCTGTCCTGGCGGGACAGAGTGGGGCTAAACCCCCTATCGCCCTTCTAAGGGGTGCAGAAATACTTTTAGGCCTGTTATGGGCTGGAATGGGGGTCAATTTTTCTCTGGCATCTAGGTGGCTTTGTGTCCTTGGTAGGAACGATTAGGGTAACCCACTCAATGTGGCCAGGGAGGCAAGAAAATGTGTTGGGACAATTTTGTGCTTGGTGTATGGCTGAAGCCTTGGTGGGCTTACATCAGGTTAGAAGATCAGAAAAAAAAACCTGGAAGAGATATTTGAGCAATTTACCACTTTTCTTGGAACATAATGATAATCAACAAGTATACCATCCAGCAAAACTAAAAATGTTCCAAGAAACAATTTTAAGGTCAATATGCCCTATCATGTTTCTAGGATCTCTGCAGCTTGCCAGTTAAATCTCTAGAATTGCTGATTTTCAGTGCAAATCATTCATTTAAATTAAATTGTCTCCCCCAACCTACACACTGACTAGAGGCCTGTTTTGTAACTCTACCCTAACAGACTTTTATTTAAGTTACAGTGCTCCCTTTGTCAGCTAAGTCTTTGACCAGAGTTAAATTTGAGGTGTCATAACTGGACTCTTGCTCCTTAGCAAGACCACTGGTTTAGGGGTGGCAGCACTTCTGTTTGTATGTGACTGAGTCACTTCTACGACAAGTAGCAACTATTGGCCCAGCCTTCCCAGCTCACAAGCAGTTCCTCACCCAAACTCAGAAAGTGAAGATGATTAATGGCAGCCATGTGCATGGACTCTAAATGCGACTATTCAGGAGAGTTGTAGTGGAGCGGAAGTTACCCATTCCTCTCATTAGCAATGAGTCTCATACACACATAGGTAATGAAGGAGATGCAGGAAAGTTGTCAATATATTTATTGAAAAGACTGCAATCTATGGTAGAATGCTTGAATTGCAATATTAGGATAATGAGCAATAACAAAAGCAAAATCGTGAAGATGAGAGTTGTGAATATGAAACCCCCCACCATATTGCAATAAACATAAGATATGAAATTCCCAACAAAGAACACCTAATCTCTACCCTAATGAGAGCTAGGTGTGATAAACCATAATCTGCCAGTACCATGTCCATGAGAAGCGCCTCCATCCCTCGTTACCTTGGAATGAGATCTCTAGCTCCGTGAAGACACAAATGCTGAATTCTGCAGCACAGTGACATGCCGCATAGATGGCATCTGGAAAGAACCCCTTAAATGACCTTGTTCATGTGAAGTGTATTTATACAGCTTAAGTAGGATCTCTGACACAGGTATGTTCCTAAACAACTGATAATGTGGCAGACTTGTGTTGGCAATTACATAAACAATCCTTAACAAGTGTGCATTATGTTCTTGTCAAATGTAAGTGAGAAAGGGACATGATAATACCTACGTACATCGCTGATAAGGACCCCTTCTCAAAATGGCACTGATAAAAAAAAGCAAAACATTTCTTATAAAAAGTAGGCAGTTGGGAAGTGCTAAAAGAAATTAAAAATAAATGGAATAAAACAGCATGCTAAACAGGTAAAAGGTTACTAGGTAAAAAGTGGAACAGGCCTGCACATCTATGGCTAAGCTGACTCCTGTGCCCCTTGGAGAACTAAAATAGATTCACCACAGAGGTAAGGAATTCATGTGTAGTAGTAACTCAAACACCTAGGCCATCATTATGGCTTCCACCATGCTGGCACATATTTACCCACAGTTACTATTACCATGTGATAAATCTGACCCAGTACCGTGCAATTACAAAGGGAACTCCATGGAATGGAGAAATACTGTGTGAAACGTATTCTGGTTCATGGCAGGTGATAAATGTTCTAAGCAGGGGTAAATGTATTTAGGGACCAATGGGTGGGATGGAAGGTGAGGGGAGGTTTGGGGGGAGTTGCAGTCAAAGTTCCATGCAATTTTACTATGCTGGATTACTGCACCATAAAATCGTTCTCCCTCACCTGACAGAACTGGGTCCCCAATTTACTATGAATTTGTGTCGAGCTGCGTCACTCTGATGGTGCAGCCCAGAAGCAAAATATTTTTTGGCTTTTAATAAGCAATGCAAAGTCACTTTGTGTGGCTTTGATTGGCTTTGTAAATACAAAGTAATGCAAAACAGCGTATAGCGCTGCCTTTCATTACTTTGCATCGGGTAGGCAATATATTGGTGGAGCATGGGAATTCCGATACATCTATCTGCCTATTTTGATGCAAACCAAGATTTAGAAAGACTTGTAAACCTGGATTTGCATCAAAAGGTGTGCCTACCTAATAAAGGCATAACAAGAATAAATATCTTCTTTTATCGTCATTATTTCCTCTTTCCATGTGTGATGCATTATGCCTCTATGTAATGCTTTTGGGCATTAAATTCCCTTATATGAAAATATAGTAAATGTGTCCCTGGGTGACAAGAAACCGACCCACTGGATTCAGGCAGAGTGGGATTCTGTGAGATAATTCCTTCCTGCCTGACTCCTAATGAGAGCCTTTTAAAGATGGAGTTGGGGATGATATACTTGGAAACGACTGGAGGTGTACCCAAGGTAATTTATTGATGTGCAGCCAGCACAATACAGTGTCACTCAAAGTGTCACACATGAGACATTGAAATGTCACATCAGCAAATCGAAAACATGCCAGCCCTGCCATAATAAACTGAAATATTTCAAGGTGTTAAAGAACTCTGCAGACAAGATTATTAAAAAAATCCAAATGTAAATACAAAAGTAACTTGCAAAGGCACTCTCTGTAAGCTGACTGACATAACCCTCTACTAAAATTGAAATGACACAAAATTTTTAGTGAATTTTGAATTTGATGAAAAATCAAAAACAAACCTCAGAAGCAAGCTGTAGAACTTCCAGGCAGCATGAATCCAGCGGCGGTTCCTTCTCAAAGGCAGGCATCGTCACCCCCCGCCCGCTATGAGCTGCACAGGCAAACATAAAATTATAATGAAACATTTTCATTGACATTTTATTTTTACCCACGCAACGTGCACCAGTCCAGAGACACGCTGGTCGTGTCCTGTGCTGCTGATTGCAGCAGAGGACAGGAACAGGGCTAACAGGACTCTCCAAAGTGCACATGTAACTTTGGTTGGCTGTTTTGCGCCGGCCAGAGTGACATGCACTCTTTGAAGCTCTCCACTCAGTTGTCCTAAAGCAGCTGGGTGGAAACCCAGCACGTGCCTTTAGGGTCTGAAGGAGAGTCCAGCCAGGACACTCCATCCAATCCAGGAGCTTCTCTCATGCTGATTAACAGCATGAGGGCAAGGTCTGGATTGGTTAGGGCAGCTCTTCTGGCATTGATGAAGGAGGAGAGCACCGAAGAGGATGCACAATCTGTGGGTAAGGGCCCTTTTTTATTTTAAATGTGTGGTGCATGTGTGTGTAATTCATATATGTGAGTAATGCATATGTGTGTGTAATGCATGTAAGCTAGTGTTAGTTTGTACTTCGCTTTATGGTTTGGGCTTTTGGAGGGAGGGATAGTTTACTTTGGAGTTTTGGAGAGAGGAGGTGTTTTTTTGGTGGGGGGAGTGTTGTGGCACTTCACTTGCTCCACCACTTTCAAAGGGAACCAGTCTCCACTGCATGAATCACATTTAATATTGTGAGTTGAAACTAATACAGAAAGCAACTAAGACATATTTAAAGTACAGCTCAAAGATACATGTTAAGTAAAATGCGTTTGTTCCCAACCTTCCCTTCTCAGTAAAGGTTCAGGCAAGGAGAAATAGAGCATTTATATTTATTCAATCTATCGTTATACTTCTGAATTAGACAATTACTCATAGATCTCATGACAAAGATGTTGGGACTGAAGAAAATTAGCTGACTGCTCTCTTTTTAATGGCTCTGCTTCAGACACTTCTAAGAGGCCCTTAAACATCAGCAAAAAAATGTCAATGAGGTTTAGAAACCCTCAACTGGCCCTCAGGCACCTCCTTATAGCTCTCACTGACTGTCATCTCACTATCAAGAGGCCCTTAGTAGACACAAGTAGTTGGTCCTTTAATATGTTGTGGCACTTTGGCTCAAAGTCCATTGGGTTCTATTCTGACACTCCCAGCAGGAGCTGCTCCTCCATTATTGCGAAGGAGCATCGCCCCACTAAAAAATACCCCAGAAAAGCCCCACAGATGAAAAATAAAATGTAATAAAGTTTATTAATTACAATTTTGTTTTTCACCAACCTGTCCCAAACAGAGTGCCTCATTTACAAGGAGCTTGCACCACCATTTCGTCATTTGTTTTTGATGCAGTGGCTGCACAATCAGTGCCCCACACTGCTTCATATCCACAAACTGATGCATTGGGCACAATTCCTTAGTTTGTAGAGGCCTGCATCACATTATATTTGCGCCAGGAATAATGAATGCAGGGTAGGCGTTCCCACATTAAAAGCCACGCAGAACTGAGGCAGTGAAATTTACAACTTTTCACTGCGTCACTCTGTGACTTGAGTGCGCCAACATTCTTATGCCTGTTCAGACCAGGCATAAAGATTGACGCAGAACTTTTAACATGGGACTCTCCTCTGTGTTTTGACACATTGCTGGAGTTGTGTCAGTTTTATGACGCAACTCCAGCATTGCATCACTTTAGTGCCAACAGATGCATCAGAATTTCTTAGGAATCCTGGAAAACATGTGCCATGAACCTCTCTGTAAATACAGCGGATTCATAGTGTCATTAGGGCATTTGTGGCAGGTGCAAGAAATTTGACACATCTATGCCGATGCGTCAGTTGTTGTAAATGAGGCCCAGAGTGTCTAAGACAGCTGGGTTAGAGAAAGCACAGGCCTCCAGGGCTCCTAAGAGCTCTGAGAGAGGCTGATCCTTCCAATACTAGTGTTTCGCTCATACTATTAACAACATGAGAGCAGTGCCAGGATTGGTTAGGGGAGAGAAGACTGGAATACCAGAATGAAGAGGATGTAGTTCAGCAAGCCAACAAGGTAAGTGGCTTTCTCTTTTATTTATTTTACTACGCCCACTCTCATTTGCCCACTCCACTACTCTCCTTACATGCCAGCCGCCACTGACTTCAAGAAGGCCTTCAGAAACCCCTGAGTTATGTTCCAGAGACCCCGGTTCAGATGACAAAACAGTTTTTGATTGACAATATTAAATGTCCTTGTCAATAGTTAAGGAAGTGCCACTTGCAAACAGCTTTTACACCATATCATTAATTTAGATTTCTCTATATGGTAATATGTGGCAATGGTTTTTATGAATATTTGTTGTGTTGAGTTTTGGTGTTTTGGTGAAGTGTGGTGTTGCTCTTTGCTGTCATGGTGTTGTGCTGCATTTTTCATTGCGTTGTACAGTGTTGTTTTCATTGTTCTGTGTTCTGTTTTGGGTGTTCAGCCTTGCTATTTTTTATTTATTTATATTCTAAAGCACTGCCTTACCAAGCGGTATGAGAGTCCTGTACAGCAAAACACAGAACTGCATAAGAGATAATATGCGTACAAGGAACATTAAACAAAATCAATATGAAAAGAACAAAGGCTTTAAAAGGTAAGCTATAGGCATGATGGGATCAGAAAGAGTAACTTGAAATAGGTGATACGTGGAGAGAATACCATCTCAGAGGGAGAAGTTTGCTACAACATAGCCCTTGGGAGGGGAAATAGTTTGGTTTCAGGCAGATCATTGGGGCGTTTGGAGGTTGGGAGTCAGAACAATCTGGTGCGTCTTCATACAAAGTGTCTTGTGAAAAAGAAGGTCCAGAGTGTCTTTTTGAAGGAGAGAATATTGAGTACTATTTTTAATTGGCAAGGGAAGGAGTTCTAAGTTGCAAGTAAATAACTAGAAAAATATTTTCTTGAGCCACCAGATATTTTCAGCAATTCAGTAAAGTAGCTTGGTCAGCCATTCTCAAACGCTTTGAAGGTGATGCAACACACCTGGCTGTTATTCTCTTCCATGCCTTCAGGCAGTTTTAGACAGACACTCACTTTGACCTCAAAGACGGTTGGAGAACTCTAAATAACCCTTGTTCCTTCAAGGGTGTTATATCACCATCAGTTGCCCAGTGCTTTCTATCAAGGACGCCTAGCTGGTTCCTCAAGATCCTCAGATACTCTTAGCATGGCTCAAGCACCACCAACTAGCTTTCAAACACCATCAGCTGGGCTGTAAAAATGTTCAGACTACGTTTAAACACCCAATGTCGACCCACAAATTCCTTAAACCCACAAACTATGATACTCAGCATATGCTCAGAGACATGCCGGCTAAAATATCCTTCAGACACCCATATTTGGTCACTAGATCCCACAGCTAGCCATTGGCTCATCTTCAGATCACTGCAGCTGTTTATTACACTCCATCTTACATTCCTCAGAGACCTTGAGTGTACCTTCAGACATTCACAGCATGCCTTTGAAAATCACATGCCAGCTACTAGACACTCTCGCTCTGTCTCTGGACACCCAAAGACCATTCTCATACCTCCACCCCCCACACACAAACACCTCTACGACTGACCCTAAGTGACCCATTGCAGGCTATCACCCTGCTTCTTGGACAACTCTATTTGGCACTTAGACATGCCACCTGTCCCTCAGCCTGATTTGAAACACCACTATCTGATATGTAAACAACCTAGCTGTGATATTCAACTCCTTCAGAAGCCTACAACATGTCCTTAGAACACAAGAGATTGCTCCCAGAGAACAGTAGAGTGCTCCTTCAATCAGCCTTAAATAGTTCCAATCAGAGATTATTGGTGTGCCTGACATACCTCCAGCATATCCTCAAGAGACCACACTTTTGTTTTCATTCTCCCTCACCTTTGAGTAACACTCCCCCAGCTATTTCTAAGTTTGCCTTCAGACCCTTACAATAGGCCCTCATAAGCTGAGCATGACCACAAATCTCACCTCCAGAAACAACCTGCCCTTCATACAGAGTCACCCAGCCTTTAGACATACTCATTTTGTCCCTAGACATCAGTTGAGCTGCCATCACGCACCCTGAGCGAACTTCAGTGAATGCGAGTCAGGTTGCCATCCATCCCTTATTTAATCATTCGACATCCAGCTGAGCCTTTAATAATTTCACCATTCCCCAGGTCATTTTTCGTCCTGATGAGACCCTAGTATCCAGCATGAGGGTCAAAATAAGTGTTAATCAGACAAGACCTCTTTGATTATGCTTTGAATTATCAATCAGTGTATTGAGAAGCATAATTTATAACTTAATAAGAGGCTGTCTTTGTAAGATACACCAAAGATCACAGAACTATAAGCAATTTTTTTATTTCTTAATGGAGTGGTGTCTCTTCTCACTTGGGGATCACTTTTTTCATCCATTGCTCTTTGTTTATTTTCCTAAATATGAATATAAAAATGATTCACCATTATATGCTCATGCAGCATCCAAAACATTAAAACCACGTTTTTCACACATGTATTGGTAATGGATTCAGTGGAGCTTTTTTGAAGGATTCTAGACAGATGATTTTCGCCTTCATTTAAGAATTTTTTTATGAGTTAACCAGTAGCAAGATCTTTCTGCTATAATATTGAAATTTATTGAAAATGAGTTTAAAGTGGATATGTGTTTTGTGATGCTTCTTTAGTGCTGTGGCACTTATTTAACAAAAAAACACTGCAGTCTCTCCAATTTTGAAAAACGTATACACAATCTGTCGACCTACAGTTTATGAATTGTATGATCCTTTTGCTCATGTTAGGGCATATAATCCCTGATTATAAGAGAGCAATAGTATCATACCTACTAAAGAAGCCATAACTGTATCCAGCAGAAACAGGTAAATTCTGCCAACTTTTCAAACCTCCTCTATAAAGCCAACTGCTTTTTTTTTGTTCTTCCTGTAGATTACTTGCATAAGCTTTTGTGATGCTGCACGCTTCAGCAACATTTGATACCATAAACCAGTGGTTCCCAACCTGTGGTCCGGGGACCCCTGGGGGTCCGCGAAGCCTCTTTAGGGGGTCCGCGAAGGCTTAGACAATTGAATAATATTAACAGATTAGGTAACTAGCTTTCAGTAATGACTCAGTGGGGGGTCCCATGATTCCATTAATGATTCAGAGGGGGTCCCCGGGTTCCAGCAATGATGAATTGGGGGTCCACAGAAGTCAAAAGGTTGGGAACCACTGCCATAAACCACTAATGTCCTCTGAAATGTATTCAAGAAATAGGCTAAACAGCTAGTGTTCTGGACCAGATTGCCTGTTTACTGTATGCACAGTAGATACAGTTTTGTGCATAGTTATGCATAGATTCTATGATCTCCTGGCTGCTAACGCTTTGAAATCCTTTTTGGGAAAACATGTGCCGAGGGAGACACAATTTCTTGAATCCGAAGAAAGGTGAAACTTTAATTCTTATCTGAAGAGACAAAGTCTACTGGAATGAGACCTTCTGGCCTACCAGCAAGCTACATTGTCATCTCCACTACTAGTAGTACAAAACTGGGAGTGGACAAAAGGCTCTCTCAAAGAATGCCTTAAGATTGTTCTTGTCACTATCAGCAGAAGACCTTGAGGGTACTATAATTGACTGTACTGTGCCTCACAAAAACCCTTGCAAGCAGTGACTCCTTCAGGCCTGAAAGACTGGAAACGTCAGAACATGAGACAGCACTTTTGCAGTCTAGATGGAGGCTCACTGAATTTCCTCCATTTACCTACGTGTCAAATACCTGCTTGTTTTTGTAATTATTAAAAGCCTGGAAATCTACAAAAGTTTGTTTATTACACCACTGGGGTGATATTTGAGTGCCCTGTGCTTACCTGAACATATTCTGGAGACATGAAGACTACAGGTTGTCCCATGACCACCAATCACAGTCCCAGCCCTATCCCCCAATAACTGACATCCATTTCTCAACAGCTATATATATCAGACACAATGTTACTCTCCACTTCTACCTCTCCATAACAAATGTATCACACGCCTAGCATACCAAGCTGTTCTCTCACAGCTCATGACAATTTCTCCAGATAACATCACTCCAAATATCAAAACTACAAATCGATTATGCACACTGATACTTTAAGCCCTCCGGT
The DNA here is from genome assembly GCF_031143425.1 of Pleurodeles waltl. Classification (NCBI taxonomy): domain Eukaryota; kingdom Metazoa; phylum Chordata; class Amphibia; order Caudata; family Salamandridae; genus Pleurodeles; species Pleurodeles waltl. The sequence continues at coordinate 79,405,019 of NC_090438.1, forward strand.
CATTAAACCCTTACTATTGACATCAGATATGCTCCTACTTTGCCATACCTCTCTTTTCAGTCATAACCATACTTGCTTCAACATGTCGGTGGGCCTAATCCTTCTAAAAAATCCTAACACTGATCCTTCCTCTCCGGCTATCCCAAATCCACAAATTCCCTTTGTTTAAAAAATACTAGAAATGTTTAATTGCTGTTCACTGTACCTATCCTCTAGCAACCTACTTGACCCCATGCAATCAAGATATCATACTCCTGATTTCACTGAAACAGTTTTGAGCCATGTATCTAACTTGCTGACCACTGCACATCATAATCACCTTTATTCACTTTTCATACTTGTAGTCATTTCTGCTACCTTCAATACAATGGAGCACCCACCATCTCTCCAACTGCTCATTCCCAGTCACCTGAGACTCTATGACATCAATAACTGCCCCTTTCTCAGTGGATGCATCATAAGGATCATTCTCTGCACCTCTTCTCTCTCAATATATCATCTTCCTTTGTGAAATTATTTCCTCCTTTGGCTACTCACGCTACCTCCATGTTTATGATACCCCAATTTTCTTATCTGTTCAAAATTTCACATACATGCTCCACATACGCATCTCTGATTGTCTCAAATCCATCCACCTCTGGATAGCACTTTCAGCATAATTTTATTTATTTAATTTTTAAGTGTTTATATTAATGTTTATACTAGGACCAGGAGCATAAGAATGCTTTACACAACAGAACATAACCTATGCAGGTAAGAGACAATAGAAGGTACTATTTGAACAAGACCTGTAAGAAGGCATGCTATCAACTTACAAATAGGCAGGTCTCCAGACTTGTGAGTAACTTACAATGCGATATGAGGGCAAACAAGTAGGTGCTGAGGGGCATGGGATCAAGGTCCATCTCAGAGACATCAACAAATAATGAAGTAGAGCTGAACCAAGCAAAGACAACTGAAGGTAGGGGCGGGAGAGTGCCCTTTCTAATCCAGAATGAGAAGAATAATCATGCTTTTACGTCATGGGAATGCTGGTTAAGTTCCATAACTAACTCCAGCTCCATTAGAGGAGAAGGTGCAGTCTGCATACAGACATATTTAAGAAAATCAGGTATGCTACGGAGCATCCAAGAGATCTAAATAGGGGTTGCGTTTAGGAAGAACTTATTGAAAAGGAAGTCTAAGTTGCTTAAAGAAAGCTGATAGAGAGATTAAGATCAGAATTCCTGGTGGGTTGAGTTCCAAATTCCGGGGACAATTCCAGGGAATGATTGGCACAAGTTTAATTTTTTTATGAATACTGAGATTTCAAGCAGCAGGGAGTCAGTGTTGCAAGTTGCCAGTAACCACCATGCGGTTTCATTTTCTTTTCAAGATAGTGTGATTTATCAGAGTGGATGGATGTGTGGACTAGCAGGCAATTTTAGGCATGGACCTTCTTTAAATAGGCAGCCAATTAAGAGAAGGCAAGATAGGAGTGACCCAGTCAAACCATAACCCCCTGAGGTCAGGTGAGCAGCACCATGGTTTCATCTGAGAGAGAGGCATCTTGGGATTACAGCTAAGACGGCATTTCCATAGCCCAACCTAGTTAGCACCCCAGCTTGAATCACTACTTTGAAGTATTAGGCAGATATGAAGGGGTTGATCCTCTGGATAAGTTTAAGCTAATAGTTTGATTTTTTTGTAAACATTTTAATGAGGTTAAGAAAATTAAATGTTTTATCTAGGCTGAAACTCAGAGATTTTGACATTTTTGAACTTGATAGCAGAGCAGTCTAGGATGTTGATGAAAAATAACCATTCTTATACTGCTGTTGTGAGAAGGCGGTTCTGACCATCTGATTCGCCTGGATTTTTTCTGCTTCTGGATCATCTGGGTTTTGGACCTTTTACTGTGAGGGAGCCTCAAAACGTTGACTCACCTGCAGTAAACTCATGGTAAAATGGACTGCGCATGTTTACCACAGGTGCCTGCTTTTTAAGACAAGGCCACTGAAATGCAGCAAGGGTAAGAGGCACATGGCTAGTTACATGTTACCACGTGTGCACACATAGGTGCTCATGTGTGAGGGCTGTGTGGGGGGAGACTCCTGTTGTGCACAGCCCAAGAATTGCACACAGTAGCCTGGCGCAGAAGGGACTATACAGAGTGGGTGGTGACCTGGAATAGGCCTAATAATGTAGGGTTCATATGTACAGACAGTCAGTGTGCATTACTGTCTTGACTGTAGTGACATTCCATTATATTCCCATGGGAACGGCTGCCCTAGGGCGCACCTCCAGTTCCCTAAGGCCCACAGACTTCAGAGTTGCACTGTTGTACACTATATCCTGTATGAAAAGAACGCTGCTGTGGAGAACAAAACCATATCTGTACTGCTTATGGGCCAAACAGAAATGTCATATTTCTCTGACTCACCTCAGGAACACAGCCCAGGCCCTTGGTGACCCTGCTGGGCTGGGTCAGTTACTTTTCTCCCCAGCTGCAGCAACAAAGACCTTAGGGGGTCATTCCGACCCTGGCGGTCAAAGACCGCCAGGGCCGCGAATGACGGAAGCACCGCCAACAGGCTGGCGGTGCTTCCCAGCCCATTCTGACCGCGGCAGTAAAGCCGCGGTCAGAAAACCGGGTCCGGCGGTTTCCCGCCGGATTTCCCCCGGCTGGGCGAATCCCAGGGGATTCTGACCCCCTTCCCGCCAGCCTGTTTCTGGCGGTTTTCACCGCCAGGAAGAGGCTGGCGGGAACGGGTGTCCTGGGGCCCCTGGGGGCCCCTGCACTGCCCATGCCACTGGAGAGGGGGGCCAGACCTCTATAGTCAACCCAGAGGGGGGCTCCTTTGAAGATTTGCTGGGGGAAGACCCTGGCAGGGATATCAGCGAGGGGTCGAGCTGAGTCCCCCAAAGCACGTGGGGCAAGTGACCCCCAGGTGATGCCATTTGAAGTATCCCATTTGCCTGTGGAGGGAGGTTTAAACATGGGCAGAGAGGTGATGTGGCACTTCAGGATAGGCCCCAGGTGCATTCCTGCTGGCACCTCCACCCCCTCTTAAAAGATCTTGCACAGGGAAGAGTTTCTTTTGAAGGTGCTTTTCCTTTAGAATACTGTGACTGGAGGCTGGCACCTTGAACAGTTGGAAAGAACTCCATGACTGCCCACTGAAGCAAGGACTCTGCCTTTGTTTGACCCCAAGCCCAGTGTGGCACACCCCAGGGCCAGGTAAGCTGCTCACCTTACATCCCCTGCAGACCAGCTGGGGGAAAGACTGGGCTTCTGCTCAAGGAGGGCGCGCTGCCAAGAGACAACCAAGTAAAAGGCTGGTGCAGGGAGCCAGTGAGACTCGCTCCCTACCAATTATAAAATATTTGAGGCCAGGCATCGTGCAGAAAGGGCTTCAGAAGGAAAGGGCTCACCGCCAGGAGCAGAAAGAGGCCAGGATTGTGGAAATCGCTCAACAGGGCCTGAGTAATGGGCTTTTGAAGTCCTGAAACCTTTGACCCCCCCCATTTTTCCAGTGCTGAAGCGTAAGGGGTTCCGTCACCATCTCCAGTGACGCCCTTGGGTGGGTTAGGGCCCAGGGGCTGCCTTCAAGAAGAAAACCTGCTGGGCAGTGACGTAGCATGTCTCCCTGCAAAAAACACTGATGGGAGGGACTGCCATCGCGCTCCCTTGGTTCTGAAAAGAGGGGCCCAGCACACCATTCTTGATCCCCAACTGTGAAGGGAAGTCAGGGAGCCCTGTAGTGCCCACCATTAAGTTGTGACAGGAGCCCACACCCCCTTGGATGGGGTCTTGGTCCAAGGAGAAGAAGAGAAGGTGCGGAGCACTGTTGCACCCCTGCGAAGCTGCCCAGGACCACATAGACATGCCCCAGCGAGGAATAGAAGATGGGGAGCTCTGTTGTGCCCCCTCGAAGCTGCTCAGGACCACAGGACCCCATTCCTGGGACCAAGAAAAGAAGATGGAGATGGGGAGCACTGTTGCGCCCCCACATGAAGCTACCCAGGGCAAAGGACCCCATCCCTGGGCCCCAGCTATACCAGTGAGGAGGGAGAGCACCGCTGTGCTCCCACAGATGGCTTGGCGGCTCAGCACGTGTCTGCCCGCAGGAGCGGGCAGGCCAGAAAGAAGTGCCGGCTCCCGCTGCAGCACGCAAGGGTGCTGGCTGTGCGGGGTGCCAGAGAAAGCAGCCTGGGGTGGGCTGCTCTTCAACATTGCTCCAAGGCCACAGTGTCCCTGAGTGGAACAGGACAGTCCTACAAAATGAAAACCGTGGCACAAAGCCACAGCAAAACAAAAGAGAAACCCAAGAAACAGCCACAGAGGCTCTCCCCGAAGCAGCGGGAGAGACACTCATCTAAAATTCACCGCTCAAGGAGCTTCCCATAATGCCTAGCGGGGTCTGCTAACATTTTTCAGCACAACCTTACTTGTTTGGCATTGTGGTGGGCCTACGAGTACAGGGTCACCACCAAAGGAAAGCACACAGACAGGGGGAGCTGTAGGAGCAGGACAGCCGCCCCTCAACAGCACGTTTGGTGTCCCAACTCTAGGTTGGGTGGCACTCATCAGGAATAACCCCTCAAGAGTTTTGCCATGGTTAAATGCCATCCTTGGGCGGGAGCTTCTTGCTGTTCAGTTGGGAGTGATGTTTCCCTAGTGGGAAAGTGTACGCCTACAGGGTTGTGGCCAAAGATTTGCCATGTAAATTGTTACATGGAAAGGCATTCTCCAGGGGAAAGAAATGGTATTGCACAATTGTGAGTAACTTAGTGATATCCTTCAGATGATGCTAAATGTGCAGCCTTTTATGTTGAATGATTTAATGTAGAATATGATGAAACATTGCCAACCCCCTCTAGGGGTGGAAGTCTATTATTGCAAAGTGATATAAATATAAATGCAATGCCCTTTAGGTGCTGTGGTTTAACTGTGTATTTCATGCTGAGAGTAATCTTAATAGCACAAATCATGTGAAACCTGCCTATACATGATTCTTGTGAATGCTTTATTTGAATATTGAGACTGACAGCCATTCATGATCAAAGTAGATGTACCTTATTGCCTGTATTATGGGCTCTCACTTCAAGTTATATTCAGATATTGCATTAGAATCCAAGCAAATGTTTTGACAAGTGATGTGTTGGTTTAAATCTTCCCTTTGGGGAGGCACAAATGATTACACCATGTCAACCAAAAGTATTTCCATTGGATTGTGCATATTTGCAAATTGTTGCATAGTATTAAGTAGTGTGTGTAATAAATGTACCTTTTTCCTTTTTTCAAAAGAAAAAGCAGAGACAACCATTTATTGTGTGTTATCCTTGTGTCCTTGTGAATAGTGATTAGTAGCCCACACGACCTCCCTTGAGTAAGCCTTGGACAGCTCTGCTTCACTACCCAATGAGAGTCAAGCACTACAGTAGGGTGTTTGGTACCCAGTGGAGGACAAATGTGGACCTTTTACTTGTGCAAGCAACACAACTAAAGACCCATTTTCCAACAGCAGTGGAGGAAGAATTTGATGAGAAGCAAAGCGAAGGAAGAGTCTTATCAGGGTTTAGCTTGAGATAGTACAAGGTCAACATAGACTAAGGGACATATTTAAGAGCCCCTAGTGCCATCTACTGACACATTAGCGTCATTTTTTGTTACCCTGTTTCGTTAGATGGCCAAAATCCCAGTGCCATATTTACAAAGTGGCGCAATGCATGCATTGGGCCACTTTGTAAACCTTTGCGCTATATTATGCTGGCACCAGGCATAGTGTATGCAAAGGGGGCGTTCCCCCATTAGCGGAGCTGAACAAATGGTGCAAGGAAATGTAACAGATTTCCTTGCATCATTCTTTTCGCCACTTTTAATGCCTGTTTGAGTAGGTGTTAAAAGGGGACACACCATTGAATTCAATGGGCCCTATGTACTCTGCAGGAGTGCAGGAGTAGTGCCAATATCATGGCGCTACTCCTGCAGAGTACATCAATAGCGTAAAAAAATGACCCTATTGCCGCCTACCCTGCGCCATGGTGGCGGTAAGGGGTTCTACGGGGCACAAGGAAAGTGATGCTGCACTTTCCTTGTGCCCCTGAGAAGTCAGCATGCTAAATTCCTCCAAAACAAAAATGCTATTCTATTCCTCCTCTGATGTTTCCCCTGTCTATTGTCAACTCATTTCATCCAGATTGATTCATTGAAATTCACCTCATCAGTGAAGAATCTTGGTGTTCTACTTAACCTTCATCACCAAACAGTCAATTACCTAACATGCTAAAAGTAATCTCACTGATTCTTCTTAGCACTGGTAAATCATTCATCATCTCACTTTTTAGTAGTCTTGGGGTCAAAGGTGCCAGCAGTGGCACATGGCAGCCAAAGGTGTGCCAGTGGTGAGGGAGAGAAACAGTGCCATATGTTTGTAGATGTGGTGCTGGTTTTGTTTTATCCATGGACACAACTCAGAGCAGCACCTTTGGCTGCTGCACTGCATTGCACCAAAAAGTAGTAAATCTGACCATATATATCTCTACAAATGGAAGCGTGTGATGGATGTAACTGTATGTGTCTGTTGTAAATTGGCTATCAGAGCAAAACAATACAGATGAAAACAGTGCCATCTATTTGTATTATTCACACTTACTTGATTTCAATAATTAGTTTCTTTGGAAAAACCACAAATGATCTACAGAAGTGACCCCTTGACGAATTCAGAATTTTATCTACTTTTCAGAAATGTTCAGCTTTCCAGGTTTACAAATAGGTTTCACACACACAAAGTGCCAGGAGGTACAAACCACAAACATTGTAAGCAATAACACCACCTAGAAAATTGCATTAAGTTAGAGTAATTGCTTTGCTATTCTTTATTTCACTTATACAAGATTGAAAACAGGAGTAGATGGGGTTCCAGGGTCACTAATGTAAAGTCAACATTTCTGTCCTAACTGATGATTCGTGGTCACCTGTCATTCTTAAAGGCATGCGGGACCCATACTACTGGCTACTGCTGTGTCGATTCCTAAGTGCATAGTAAAATTTGGGAGTAGTAAGAAGATCAACCTGCATTTTTAGTTATTTAATTTTCATTCATTTTTCAAATTGTATATACTGCAATTATGGCCAAAGGGCATTACATCGCTTTGCCAGAGAGCTGGATTTCGCGGCTTGTTGCGGCATGCCAGGGAACTACAGGAATCGACATGTCATTAGGATACTCTCCTGTGAGAACCAATCAATGAGAATGATCTGTCGCCTGACATTGCATGCCATTATTATATGAAATAGACAATGGGTGTCGGTACCCATGGTAAACATTACCAAACCACAGGCGCACACAAGAGGGTGCCAAATACAAAATGGCATTTCTTCCTGAGAATGATACTTCTTCCATCATACTGGACTCTAAGAATAAAGTATTTTTTCCTTAACTCATAGGGCCTCGTTAAGAGCTGTATCATATTAATGATTGGGTTGAAACAACACTTTCTGCCCGAATCTATTACCACATGTGTAACCACATGGAATTAGAAGTAAATATTCTTTTGTTAAAATCATATGTAATAAATGCCAGGAAAACAGCTTGAATTGGGGGCTGCCTGTGGAAATAGGTGTACTAATTCGGATTTCTGCATGTAGTTTTTCATTCAACACAGTTTTAGACTGGCCTACAGGGCAATCTGGCAATGTCATACGGGCTTGTCTCACAGGCCAGCGTGGTGGCCGGCTTTTTTGGCTGTTTGTGGGCCTGTTTTATCATCTTGTGGGCTGGTTTTTACTTTTTTTTTCATTCAATTAAGACAAACATTGCCTGCAAGAAGCACAAATGCACACAGTCTACCACTTCTTGCAAAACAATAAGGGACCGATTAGGAGTGGGTCGGTTACTTCCGATTTATGCGTACACGCCTGTTTAGGCATGGGTCAGAATTACAGGTTTGGCTGTATTTAATGCATCTGATAAATATCAAGTGCATTAAATAACTCCCCTGTTATAAAATGTCGGCAGGTCAAAGCTGCCAAAATGTAATGGGGGGAAATCATACAGTATTTACCACACCATTTTTAATTTTAATGCATTAAACATTGATAAATAACATACCCCTTGGGTCAGGTATTTATCATGTGCTATAAATGACACTAAGGGGCTCATTTACAAGCCCCTTGCTCCACCATTGTGTCATTTTTTTTTTTACGCTACAACGGCGCAGAACAGTCCCCCATGCCATTGTTACAAACTGGTGCAATGGTACCATTGCGCCAGCTTCTAAACTGTTGTGCTACATTATACCTGCGCCAGGTATAATTTATGCAAGGGAGGAGTTGCCCAACTAGGAGGCCTGCAGGAATGAGGCAGTGAAATTTATAAGATTTTACTGCGTCATTTTTTAACGCCTGCTCAGCTCAGGCGTTAAAGTGACTTTAGGCTGTTTTAAATGGGCTTCCCCGAGCTTTTGCTGGACTAGCGTCAACATTTTTGGCGCTATTTTAGCAAAGCGCCACAACTGCATCAGAAAATCTGACAGCTGTGTTCCATGGTCATTAAGAGGGGCGCAAGGCGCGAAAGCAAACTGGCGCATCGCGCATCGTGATGGATGCGCCAGTTTGTTGTAAACGAGGCCCGAAACTCTCAAGCAGGGCCCTTTAAGCGTGTCTTTACAACTTTAAAACTGCCCCCTTTTGAAAACGTTGCCTACTTTTCTACTTATCTGATTCACTAATGGCGCCCCTTTCGTTTTGTGTCCCGTGTCTGTTTTCTGCCCCAGTGAATGACGTATGTGCCTGTAGGACATCAGCGAGTGCTCCCTCTGCAGTAACGCGACCCAGTAATTCTAATACCAGCTGTTTTGCGTTACCGGGCACGGTATTTACCACCAGTAAATACCAAGCCACTCACAACGATGACCTTGTCAGAAAGATATAGCATAATTTGAAATCATGGACTGAAGGCTTGGCAGGACATTGGAGAAATGTGACTCGCTGTTCAATGTTAACAAGTGCTAGAGAATTATGTTCACATTATGTTAAATGCATATCGAGAAAATTCACGTATTTCCCGTGATTGTTCACGCACTGTGAACTTTAATGGCTGGCTGTAGTTCACGCAGTGCAGCTCCTGTGCAGACACATCTGGTGTCAGCTGTGAGGTTCTTAGCTCCCTGCCTCACGACTGTAGCAGGCCCTGCATGGACGGAGCCTCCCTTTCACTAATCCCCTCAGACTCCGACAACTACAAAACCGCAATTTTCAAAGCCATTAACACCATAATAACAACGTTATTTAAAAGTGAATTGTGGATGCTTTCCAGCACACTTTAGGAAACCTGCAATAAAAACTGAAGACAGTACGTTCTCTTCGCCTGCCTCTGCCCATAATATGGGCCACAAGCGGCCGCAATCTTCACAGGATATCCCCCTCCGCAGGGGCCATTCTGAGGGAAAATTTACAGTAATGGTTTACTTTCTATGCGGCAATTTGGAATGCATTTAACAGCGTGGAGGGACGTGTTTGGGTTTTTTAAACGAGCGACAATTGTCGGCAGAAAACTTTCCTTCTAAAGACCAGCAGCGCATTTACACTCCAAAGAGCACAGTGAGGGCCCGGGGGCTTGGGACCGATTAAGTTCGTTCCCCTCAGAAGTAATAGTTTTATCGTAGATAAGGATTTAGGGCCTTGCATACAAAAGAACCTGGTATCAGTGCAATTGTTGGCGTCGCTAGAACACGTTCTAACCAGTCTGTTTTCCTGCCAACAGGGACATTTCTGTATACTCTTAGGGTGTTTTCCTTTGTACCAAAAACATTGGGCAAATTATTTTCTGTGGTTCTTGGGGTCCATTTACTCTCACCATGTAGCAAGTCCTACAAATGACCGCCCTTGATAGTCGAAGCATCTTGAGCCACTTTGAGTGTAATTTGTTATTTATGTATTGCGTTATTTTACAGTTACATATTAGAAGGTGTAAGGTGTTGCATTATTATATATATGTAGTAATGCCATGGGACATGTATGTTCCTGAGACATTCAGACAGCTTGGTGATACAGACTGTTGTTCAGTAATATCTACATCTGAATACAGAGAAACCGTTAATAACTTCTGGGAGAAATTGAGTGTCTGGAAGAACCAGTGCTTGATCGAGGTGGAAGAATATCAATTCCTTATGGGTCTGCACCCAAAAGTTACAGTTTTAGTATTAATATTAGTATCCCAGCGCCTTGAGACCCTACCGGGCGAGTAGTGCGCTTAAAAAAATTATTTGATTGAGTGATATTATACCTTCTGCAGAAAGTACATAAATCAATGAGTAATCCCCAAGGCAGTCTATTGGAGAATACCTCTAAATATATTGATTTCTTTCTGATGCCCTTTGTCAAGGCCCTGCCATTACATATTGCCAACACTAGGGATTTCTTAAGGAGAACCGAAGACATACACTGGGATCCAGAGTATTTGCTGGTAACCCTAGATGTGAAATCATTGTACACTAGTATACGTCACATTGATGGTATACAAGCTTGCAAATACTTTTTATGAGCTAGAACAGTGAGCTTGTTCTCACATACACAGATGTTGTTAGAAATGATGACATTTTGCTTTAGCAATATTATTTTTCTGCTGGACAAGACTCTTTATAGACAAGAACAAGGGAATGTGATGGGCACTAACTTCGCTCACACCTACGCAAATTTGTTCATGGGCTGACGGGAGGAGCACCTAAATTTAAACAGGCAATGGAGAGAATTGTTTTGTGGTTCCGTTTCATTGATGACTTATTCCTAATATGGCAAGGAAGTGAAACAGAGGCCAGAGAGTTTGTAATGAAATTGAATGACAACAATCTAAATCTGGAATTTACAGCAAACTATAGTACTAACATAGTGTTTCTGGATATGGAGTTGCAACTGATGGAAGACAGAATCGTGTCCAAATTACATTGTAAAGCCACATCTTGTAATAGCTTACTCCTCGTGCGTAGTATTCATTCTAGTCAACTAAAATGAAGTATCCCATATGGGGAACTCATCAGGGCTAAAAGAAATTGCAGTGACAGTACCCTCTTTGAGGAAGAAAAGAAAACAATGATACAACGATTTCTGAATGCGGTTACCCTGCATGAGCACTGGATAAAGCGATCCTAAGGGTTGACAAACGTACCAGGAAAGAAATCTTGCTTGTCACTAATATAGAGAAAGAGGCCAAGATTGAGGGCATGAAAAAGAGTGAAATGAGAATCATTACCACATATAGGCCCTCAATACGACCCTGGCAGTGGGTGGGTGATAAAGTGACGGTGATATCTCCAATAGACAGCCAATGCACCACACCGACCGCCAGAGCGGAAACAACAGTCAACACGGTGGTAGCCACCTACAGCTAGGTGGAAGACAAAGTGCTGCCCACCCTATTAAGACACATCACTCCGCCACCTCTTCCGTGGTGGTACCAACGCCATCAAAAGCCTGGAGGAAACAGAGCTCAGAAGAGAAAGGACTCGCCTTCAGAGACACAGGGAAGAACCACACCGTCATGGAACTCGAAATGCACATTTTACCGATAATCTTCTATGTTATGCTCCACCTGGAACACAAACACCGGCAAAGACGACGACGATGAGTACAACCGCCTAGCACACAAGGGAGGGTGGGAGGAAAATGAGAGTGACACACGCACAACACACCCAACACACCCAACACACACACACCATACACACAACCAGCTGCATTACAAAAACAATTTGAATACGAAAATCTATGCAAAGGCAACAGGAATTTACGACAATGATTGTAATCAGTCCAACAATAAAATCAACAATCTCATTTACACATTAAACAGATCTGTACATGTGTATACAAAAGGGACACTGCCCAGTCCATAGTACACAGGGCCCACATGACCACAGGGCAAAGTCCAAGGCCCCACTCGAATCCTGCCCCAATCTGGAGAGAACACTGCAGGGGCATCAGTTGGCAAATAGGCAGGCACCTCGGAGGGGCACCTAAGCCAGATGCAGAAACAAGCCCACTGGTTCTGGAGGGGGCAACATTCCCTGTGCTTGGTCCTGGGGAGTGCAAGGCCACAGTCTCAGGAGTGGGTGACTTGCCCACTGGTTCTGCAGGGGGCAACATGCCCTGTGCTTGGTCCTGGGGAGTGCAAGGCCACAGTCTCAGGAGTGGGTGACTTGCCCACTGGTTCCGGAGGGGGCAACATTTCCTGTGCTTGGTCCCGGGGAGTGCAAGGCCACAGTCTCTGGAGTGGGTGACTTGCCCACTGGTTCTAGGGGGGGTATGCCGCACAGCAGCCCTTGGAGGCTGGACTACATGGCGTCTGCTGGTGGTGACGGCTGCACTGTGGTGGTGGATGTGGGAGGACCCTGCTCAGCTCCTGCACCCTCCGACGGCTGCACTGTGGTGGTGGTTGTGGGAGGCTCCTGCTCAGCCCCTGCACCTTCCGATGGCTGCACAACCACAGCTGGTGTTGGTGGCGGTGTATGGCTGCCAGCTTCCGCTGGCATAGATTGCCTACCCTCCTCCTGCTCATGGGTTGGGGATCCCTTACCCTTCCTGGCACTGGTGGATGGGCTCTTCCCCCCTCTGCCTGCCGGTGCAGGCTCCTTCCCCTTCTCTGCATCTGGTGCAGGCTCCTTCCCCTTTTTTGCAGTTGGTGTAGGATCCTTCCCCTTCTTTTCAGCTGGTGCAGGCTCCTTCCCCTTCTTTGCATCTGGTGCAGGCTCCTTCCCCTTCTTTGCAGCTGGTGCAGGCTCCTTCCCCTTCAGTATTGTTGGCCTGGAATCCTTTCCACAATGAGAAGGTTGTGCTACCACTTGGCCTGTGGAATGTTTGGCTGAGGTGCTTGGCTTGGTCCTTGCTACCCTGCCCATACATGCAGGGTGTGGGGGGGGGGACTAGAGGGGTAGGGAAGAGGTCAATCTGGGAAAGGAAAAGTTTTTTAGGGGCGTTGGGGCAGGAAGAGGGAGGAGTAATGGGAGTGGAGGATGAGGGAGTGGTTGTTGGAGGTGTTTGCTGGATTTGGGTGCATGTGTTGTTGTGAGGTGTCTGTCCCCCCTCCTAAAGTACACAAACGCAAGCACTCAGACACCCAGCAGCCACCCACCTTACAACAGCATACAGCTGGGTGTCTGAGTGCTTACGTTTGTATACTTTAGGAGGGGGGACAGACACCTCACTCTGAGTGCTTGTGTTTGTGTACTTTAGGAGGGGAGGACAGACACAGTGGGAGAGGACACAGAGGACGTGTGCATGGATGTTGTTGAGGTGTCTGCCAGTGAGGTGTGTGTTCTGCTTGGTGTGGTGATGATGCTGGTAGTGGATATTGATGTAGTGCATAAGGGTGTGAGTGTGGACGTAACTGGGTGGGAGGTAGAAGAGGAGGAGGAGGGGGAGACAGTGGAAATAGTGGATGTTGTGTCTGCACTGAATGGTGTTTGTATGAGTGCCTGTGGGATGAAGTGGGGTGCTTGTGTTTGCCTGTGACACTCTTGGGTGTTGTCTTGTGTGCATGCTCGTCTGGCTGTGTGCTTGGGATGGGTTGTGGTGGAGGGGAATGGGACTGGGAAGTGGAAGTTGGAAGAGGGACAGTTGAAACAGGGACAATGGCTGCCATCAGAAAGGAGGCCAGAGCCTGAATCCTTCTTTTATGGGCCACCAATCCACTGTGAATGCCCTCCAGGAATGCATTAGATTGCTGCATCTGGGCTGCCAGCCCCTGGCTGGCATTCACAATGGTTAACTGCCCTACAGAGATGGATCTCAGGAGGTCAATAGCCTCCTCACTCAGGGCAGCAGGGCTCACTGGGGCAGCGCCTGAGGTGCCTGGGGTGAAGGAGATGCCCACCCTCCTGGATGAGCGGGCACGGGCATCTCGCTGAGAGGCTTATGGGAGGGCGGTGCTGGTGCGGAGGATGGCGGCTGTACCTGCAGCTGGGGTGGTCACAGAGGTGTCCGCCACCACCAGGGAACTCTCATCAGAGGAGGTTTCAGAGTCTGTATTGTCCACTCCAGTCTCCGCCGTGGTGTTCCCCTCGCCATCCGTCCTACTGGTGCCCTCAGCGTCGGTGGACTCTGCCTCCAGGATCCTGTGGGATGCAGTTCCCTCCGTCGCCGATGCCTCTGCTCCTCCGCCAGATGATGCTAATGCACATAAGGACAGGATGACAAAACAAGAAAGCGGGGGGAGAGACAAAGGATACACTGGGTCAATGATTGCACCAAAACCACTATTGGTGCACACAGCACCCTCATCCACAGGGAACAGGCCTACGCACTATGCATGGCACTATCAGTGAAATGACTACTCAACAAGGAATGAGGAGGGGTACACTCCGCCAACTGCAGCAGCAGTGGGAGTATAATACCATAAACATATTAACGACCTACGGGGGAAGGTGCGTTCAAAAGCAGTAAGACACCAGCTCGCTATACAGAGGATTGGCGGTGGACCCCCACCACTTCCCCCACAACTCACAGCATGGGAGGAGCAAGTCTTGGCAATACTGTATCCTGAGGGCCTGGCCGGAGTTTGAGGAGGACTAAGTCAACTTACAACAATTATCAGCCCCCATGCCTGCATGCCATCTCACACCCTCACCCTCACTCCCATCAATCCACTCCATCCAACACACTCCACCATCACATCACACTAATCCCAATGCCAAGCCCTGCATGCTGTACCAATGCATGGACATCCCTCACAGCCCTGCATGGACACTCATCACTAAAGCATGCACATCTTAGGGAAACTAACAATCCCATCATACACCAACATACACAAGCAAAAGCTGTCAGGGCAACACCAACCATAGAGGGGAAGCCAGGGATGTACAAATGTCATACACATAAAGCATACTACATCATTTACATCACCACAGGTACCCCAGCCAATGTCACTGGAGAGGAGATACCATCACTATCCAGTTACCCAACAGAAGAGGCCCACAGTGATGACAGGAACTCTGGACTTCAGGATCTGGATGATCTACCTGGCCCATCAGGGACCATTGGACAGTCGGTCACACAAGCCCAGTCTCAGACCACCACAGAGCCTCCCCTATCAGGAACCAACACCACAGCACCCACCCAGTGCTCCCAAACCTCTGTCCCCAGGACACGTCAATCAGCAGCGTGCCCACCTGTACAGGACCCCAGGCCACACCTCGAACACAAGACAATCAGGGACCTGGGGTCAGTGGCAGTGGGCACGCCGTTCAGGGGACAGAGGAACAGGCCAACAGGGACACTGGGAGGACTGCTGTGCGCCAGGGGTAGGACAGGACCAGGGAACCGACTCTCCAGGAGGCATTCTCCGAGATCCTGGGAGCCTACCAACATTCCGAGGACACATTGGGCCAGATCCTAGATACCGTGCAGGAGAACAGGCAGCGGCTGCAGGAGGAACAATATCAGGGGATCAGGGACGACTTGCAGGCCATCAACAACACCCTGATCTCCATAGCAGAGGTGTTGGGAGACATTGCCAACATTATGAGGGAGGCAGTGTCACACCAGCGTGACCCTACCACTGTCTATTTGACTATCTGAACAGCCCTCAACTTCCGCTGCCGCTAGTGGCCAGGAGGCCCCGCCACCGGACCAACTGGCCACCAGCACCCCTCCCCCTGCAGAAGGTGAACCACCCTGCAAATGTTCCCTGTGAACCAGACAGAAGCCAGAGACACTTGCCTAGACCACCGCCAGGAAATGAGAATCTCCTGATTGTCCCCCTTGTGTCCCACACAGTCACCCTGTCCACCTTGAACTGCCATTGCTCCCCTTCCTATGTCCCCTTGGACAAAGCACCTGTGCTACAATCAGACTGGAACAATACCCTGGACTTTCCTCCATCATCACCCCATCCCATTGAACTTCCCCCCTCTATATATTAGCACTACAATAAACACCCTTGGATAAACATTGACTATGAGTATTGTATGTATGTAAGTATGTATTGATTGAAAGAGCTACAACCATTGCAAATGAACTGTACATAGAATCAGCATAGAAATAATGCCCTGTAGCTGGATGTTGTGATCACACCAGGAGAATTTGTCAAATCACCAACATCTGCAAAATTAATATCCAGAGGTAACAGTAAGTGGGCAAAGAAGTGGGAAATGCCAGCATGGCAATGCCACACAGAATACAACCAAAGTCATAGAAATGTGAAGTTGCACTGTCTCACCTGTGTCATTGGAAATACTGACACATCACAGATGTTCTGTTGTCCACATCCTCATCCTCACTGTCCTCAGGGTCCACTGCTGCCACAGGGGCATCTCCAATCTCCTCCTCCTGTAGAAAAGGCACATGTCATCTGAGGTCCAGGTTGTGCAACATGCAGCATGTCACTACTATCTGGCAGACCTTATTGGGTGAGCAGCACAGATAGAGGCACTGGAACCTGGCCTTCAGGAGGCCAAAGGTCCTTTTTTTTATCCTTCTGGTTCGCCCATGTGCCTCATTATAGCGTTCTTCTTCCCTTGTCCTGGCATTCCTCACAGGGGTCAGCAGCCATGATAGGTTTGGGTAACCACAGTCACCTGCAAATATTGAGGGACAACATTTAGCCACACACTATCCTCTATTAATTGCATACCTTAATCAACGATTTACCAACAACAAAAACATGTTTAACGATTCTTCTAAGATTTTTCCATGGTTACATAGTATAGTATAGCTGTGTTTTTGTTGTTGGTAAATCGTTGATTAAGGTATGCAATTAATCTTTGAATTATGCTTAGTTAATAACTAGTATGAGAGTTTCAATTCAATTTCTTTTTGTTATCTTTGCCTACATATTTGCTTCTATTTACTACTTAGATTAGATTCGTTTTTGGATAAGAACAAGGTTTTCATAGACAAAACATGTAAAATAGGAGGTAAAATTCATAGGCATTTATTTATATATGCATTTATACATGTTTTTGCAATTAGGCGTAATGATGGATGTTGTAAATATTATATGTTTAACTATCAGTATTTTTGTTACTTTGTTGCTTTAAGAAATGCACTTGTATTTAAATGGGGCAAATATGGCGGCCCACACAGGTTGAGAAAGGCGGAGACGCCGAAACGCGTTCCTGTTTGTTTGTATTAAACCTTAGATCTGCACATTCACGGAGTGCCGGTTACCTTATTAAAAAATAAGGTTGTGTTTGTATGTCAGACGTGGTGGCGCGCGTCTTATCCAGGCACCATTGGCGATTAGGAGCGGCAAGGGAATTGCCGAAGTTAAGTGTTTATATATATATATATATATATATATATATATATATATATATATATGTTACATATATATGTTACAATAGTTAATCATGGATCTGAAAGTGAATGAAGGTCATGGCCACAGAATGAAGTAACTACCACCCCCACCTTAATTAAGGACAGAGAGCATTTACCTTTAGACTCCCCAAAACAATTAGTCTCACAGGAATTGCTTGAGATTCTGCTTGCACTGTATAAATGTCAGTCTCTACATTCTTTACAATGGGTCAATTGTGACACACCCAGTCACCGATTATAATGAAAGATGTTGGTACTCAACTATTAGATATTATTATAGTCAAATTCGGACATCACAATGCCCGCTGCCAGAGCCAGCAGTCATGGGGAAAGGCAGGCTAGGTCATTATACATACTTGAAGCAACTGTTTAAAGCGGAACATTGTTTTTCTTTTTTTCTCCTCTATTTTAATAGCTTACAATGACTAGCAGAGATAATATGTTTACTTTTTGCACTCTTTAGTTAGAGAAAAGCTAGAATATTTCTGCATGTTTCAACACATTCTGAGCTATCACAGTTTCTTCTAAAAAAAATATTTGTATTGAACTGTTTCTAATTTCTGTTTCTAACAAATATCTAACAAGTTTTTGAAGATATTTTCTTTATGTTCATGATTGCAAACTAGCTCAGTCTTTCATATGAAAGCTATACACTGAGGACCTGATTCCCAAAGGTAAACATAGATCAAAAGTCTAAGTTTAGACCTAATTTCTAACTTTGCTCATAGTAAAGTTAGACTTTTGGTCTAAGTTTAGACTAAAAATGTAAACTTAGACCAAAAGTCTAACTTTTGTGGCCCTTCAGAGATACCCCTTTGGTTTTCCGGTTTTCCTCCTACCTCTGTTTGTGGGTACCGTGTCCACCTTTCTTAGTGTCTCCCCCACGTACCCCCTTTGACACCCTGGTAGTAATTCAGAGTTCACCCTCATCCACAAGATCTCTGAGCACAGTGAGCTGTGGATTAATCAAGAGAGGATGCAGCTCTGCAAAATAGTTATTGAATATGTGCGTTCAAATCATTTAATTAATTAATCAATTAACAGCCCATTGTAGTCATTCACTTTGTTGCATGCCCTTCACCCAACCATTTAGTGCCTTACTGGAGTAATGCATGAAATCCACCCAGTCCTGCCAGTCCCTACCCTTCAAGCAGCATTCTCTCGGGTAAGACCAAACTTGACATTAAGGGCTTCTTTCATGGGGTCACCTGTCAGCTTTATCTGGGACCAGCAGAGTATCCATCCCAGAGATTGCCACATGCTTCCAGAGGATAGCCCCCCCAGTCTCCCTCTAGAACCTTGTGCATACAAAAAGCTACCTCCTAGGGTTCAAACTACTTATCAGTGTCACCCCCCACAACAAAGCAAGGAACCAGATCCCTTTTGCTCCTTCAGTGTCACTGCCCCCATTGTCACTAGATCCTCTGATCTTCTTGGCTTTCAGGTCCAGTTCTTTCTGGTTTATCTCATGTAGTCTTCTCTAGAGCCAGCTTCCTCTCCTCTAAGGCTCTCTTTTTCTAATTCTCCTCTAAGTCTCTGTCTGCCTCCATTATTTCTTCTCTATGGCCACCGTAGTAACTGCTTCAGCTCTCCTCTCTTCCTTGGTCACCTTTTCTCCTCCATGGTCACAATGACCAATTGCAGCTTCAGCCTTATCTCAGCTTGTCTGTTCTGCAACTCTGCAGGGGTCAGTCTGTGGTAAGACACCCTCCTCTTCGCCTTATACAAAGCAGATGACCTTACCACTGTGGGATTCCCTCTCTTCTCTGGCTCTTGGGCTATTACCAAGTCATTCTCTTTCTCCTTATCTATCTCCATCTCAATTTCTGCACCATCACTCTCCTGCCACGATGATATAAACTGTAACATAGGGACCTCTTTTAAAGGTATGCAAGTTAGCTGGTACTCCAGTTTCTTGGCACCTCTTGATAGTGTCAGCCCCTTCTACTTACACAAGTCTTTCATCTCTGTCAAAGTGAAACATCTAATGTAGCTGAGATCCAAATCCATTCTTGCAAACATGGCAGGAGGAAAGATGAGAATAGGAGTGAAATGTAGCAAAAAGTTAATTAAAATGCACAATTTTAAATAACAAGGAATTGTAGGTTTTACAGAAATCACTGATCATCATTGCTAAAATAAAAGTACTAGATTCCACAACTGAACACCAATGTAAGAAATTCCACTATTAGTTGAGAAGGATGAAAACTATAATCATTGTCGGGTTGAACCACTAACATCACTAAATAAACCCACTCCCAATCATGGGGTAGCTTGGCTCAAAAGCTGTCATTCTTACAGGCAATGTGTAAAGTAATTATGCAATACTCAAGCATTAATAATGTTAAAACACAACAAACCAAACATTCCAAAACATTGTAGAAAAATAGAATACATTTTGATAAATACAAGAATGCCAGAACAACAAAAAGCCAATAAGAATAATGAGAGATAAGAATTTTATAATTTTGAATTATAAATAATGGAAAACGCACAAACCGTGGATATCTGGTCGTGCTAGAGTGAGTCAAAGTGAAAAGTTTCCTTCTGACAGATTTTCTTACGGAGTAAAAGAGATCATCAACCAGTTGTTAGCTGGTCAAGCTGGAAGCTATTTAAAGCACTGATCGACGACAGGGGGTTAGTAGAGAGAGGCCCCAGTGTGGTCGTTCAGAGCTCTGAGCAGGCAAAGTCCAAAGTCAGTGCCAAGGAAGTCTTGATGTTAATCATATGGAGCCTTCTATTGTGTATTTAGAAACTTTTCTGGAAGTGAGATCTTGTCAGTGGGACAAACCAGAAAGCTGAGGCCGACCATCAATTCATCGTCAATGATGATCCTGGTCTACGTCTGTTGTTCAGGCAGAAAGATGGTGAAAAGTTTTAAAGTCTCACATCTTACAGTTTAGGTACATGAGGAGTACAATTTAACACCAGCCATGGATCCAGGACCTGGGAAACAAACCCATGAGGCTAGGGCTCACTCCAAAAAAGGCCAGCAGGGTCCAGGGCAAGTTCATTTGGTACTGATCAGCTGTGCAGTTACTGGGTAAGGGTCTCTGGAACTCTGTTGTGTCCCTGTAACTCACACAGGAGGTCCGCCAACTACCCCTTTGTAGTATTTTTATAATGCTTTGTTAATGTGTTATATCTACAACGAGTTGTGTGTATTTCCTTTCTTACCCTTGCGTTCTATGTTTGGAACCAGCAATCATTAGTGGATGTCTCGGTGTTCTGGAGTTCGGGCAACGGCTCGGTCATTTGGCCGTTACTCCAGGATGCAGACACCGCTGATGATCGTGGGTCCTCTTTGTCATGGAATAATCTTCCACTTAATTTATCCATCCGATGTCTGCATCTTTTTCTCACCAATCCACGCTACACCCTTGGAGTCATTTTTGCGGTCCTGAGATCAAGGACAACAGGTCAAATCTTCCTTACGTTCTTCAAACAGCAGGCCAACCCTTCTTCTCAATTTTCACATGTCTAGGAGTGTTCTGTGGAGTCCACTTTTATGCCCACTGCCGGTCTGTAGTTGGAGGGAAAGCCTTTGTCCACCCACTAAACCAGTTCTGGCCGGGTCCTATACCCCAACTCGGTTTAATGCTAGTCTGACTAAAGAGACAAAGGGGAGGAGGGCCTAGGTGTGAACCTCATCTCCAGTGACATGGTAGCCATCATTTGAAGCTCAAAAAGAGGCTGGGCACAGCATTGCATGCCATATCCCATGCCATGCTGTCAAGAGAGGAGGCCACCCTCTCACACAGTTAGATTTTAAATTATTAAAATGAGTCTTTAAAAAATGTTTAGAACTTCTCCCAAACTTTATTTAGCACATATTACCTGTAATAGTGTTAACCAGTGTTCGTTTTTGGACGAGTCAGCCTTGGCACACTGAAAAATGACTTTGGGGGTATTTCATTGCAAGGGCATGTAAAACATTAAATATCGATGCCTTACTTTTAAAATACCACGGACCCTACCCTATTGGCATTTAGGACCTAACGTATGGGTGACGTATACTGTAGAAAGCTGGCCTGCTGTGTGGTGGGGACCCAAGGTACTTACATCTCATACCAGGTCAAGGTATTCCTTATTAATGTAGTGTAATCAGTGTCTAGAAGCCAGGCTCTTTAGAGGTAGCTGCGTATGAGCAGCCAAGGCTTATCTAGGAGATATGCAAAGCTCATGCAATGCCACTGCAGTTACACACAATACTTACACACATGAAAGAAAACACTCAGTGTTACAAAAATAAAGGTACTTTATTTTGGTGACTCAAATACCAGAAATACTATAGAGGCTATACTCCCTTAGGAGGTAATATATTATATACACTAGTAGGCAGAAATAGGTATAAAAACAGTTAGGAAACAGTTCAATATAGTGAAAATCACAATAGAAAATAATGGCCCTAGGAGAGCACAAACCATATACTAAAAAAATGGAATGCGAGAGTTGGTTCCCCACCTGGGTAAGTGGAGTGTGTAGAGGGGAGCTGAAAGTACTAGGAAAGCCCAAAGATAAGTACTACAACACCCCCCAGAGACCAGGAAAGCAGGAGTAAATCAATGTAAATTCCTCAGAGCACCCACTTAGAAGAAGAATGATGCAAACCCAGAAGAGACTGCAAGACACCAACAGTGGATTCCTGGACAAGAGAACCTGTGGAAGAAGGAGACCAAGTCCAACAAGCACAGCAGAGTTCAGGAAGGGTAGGAGCCCTACCCACCAGACTGAAGGTGCAAGAGAAGAGTTGAAGGTGATTAAGGAGAGTCAGTACTGCACCCTAGAAGATGTAGTTGAGTTCCTGGAGGATGCAGGTGATGTCCCATGCCATAAGGAGGATTGCAATTGGGTTTGCATCTTCGGATCCCACCAACAAGCCTTGGTACATGCAAAACCCATGGTTTTAGTGAAAAGTGGAGCTACCAGGGACAGTCAGAGGGAGCCCTCAGCAACAGAGAGAGATCATAGAAGCACAGGCAGCACCCACAGGAGTCCCACAGGATGGGGACACAGAAGTTGAAAAGGAGTCCCACGCCGCAGGAGAACCACTCACGGCGTTGTGCATTGCAGGGTGGAGTGCTGGGGGCTTGAGCTTCAAGATGCCTAAAGATCCCTTGGAGAGAAGGCCAACAAGTCTTGGCAGCTGCAAAGGAGGCAGTGCATGGGTACTGTCCTGCATGGGGAGGCAAAGGCTTATTTCCACCCAAGTTGGACAGCTGGAAGAGAGGACTGTCAGGACCACTTCAGTCCACCACCCATGTTGCAACATCCACGCAGCTCAGCAGGAGAGGGGATCCACGCAGCCAGTCGTCATTACAGTTGGTGCCTGTAGATGCAGGGGAGTGACTCCCTCGCCCCAAGGGAGATTCTTTCTTCTGCAGGCTGAACACAGGCTGTCCTTAGAGGATGCATGACCAGGCAAACATTACAATTGCTGAAAGGAACCTTGGATACAATGTTACAGGCAGAGTCTTGCTTCTTTGTTGCAGCTTGCCAAGTCCTGGAGCATCCAGATGAAGTTTCTTCAGTCAGAAGTCGAAGTGGATGTTGCAGAGGAATCCTGCTGGAGTCATGAACAACTAATTTGAGGAACCACCCAAGAGAGACCCTAAATAGCCTTGAATGAGGGATTGGTCACCTAGCTGGGTGGCCACCCATCAGGAGGGGGCTCTGAAGTCACCTGCCTGCACTGGCCACTCAGATGCTCCCAGAATACCCTGCCAACCTTGAATCCAAGATGGCTAAAACCCACTTTGCACCCCGCCCTCTGGGCTAGAAGGCCTGCAATAGGGGTGACTTATAAGTGACCTAGTGCAGTCAAACGTGGCAGTGAAAGGGTGCTTGCACTGTTTCACGCAGGCTGCAATGGCAGTCCTGCAGAACCCTTTACCCGGGCTCCCTGTAGTTGGCAAAATATATGCTGCAGCCCATAGGGATCCCCTGTAACCCCAATGCCCTGGGTACATAGGTACCATATACTATGGGCTTACAGTGGGGCACCAGTGTGCCAATTGTGGGGTGAAATACAGAGTTTTGGCAGAGAGCATAATCACTGGGGTCCTGGTTAGCAGGATTCCAGTGAACATGGTCAAACATATAGGTATTAAATAGGAAGGTTTAAGCCTGGCAAAATGTTTATTTTGCAAGGCCAAAAGTACAGTTTAAACTGCAACCTAGGCTGTGGAGCAGACCTGGATACATGCTTTTCATGCTAGCTTAGTGGGTGATACAATGAGAGCTGTAGCCCACTAGTTGCAATGGATCACTGGCCCTAGGTACATGTCGTTTCATATACTAGGGACCTACAAATAAATTAAGGGTCATATTTACAAGTCCCTAGCGACACCTTGTGCCACCATAGTGTCATTTGTTTTATATTAAGGGGGCGTTGGGGAGGCCTCTTTCCTGTGCAGGCATGATGTATGCAAGGGGGACGTTCCAACTCAGGGAGGCCCGAAAAAATGGTGCAGTGAAATTAACATTTCAATGTGCCATTTTTTCCTTCATTTTTAATGCCTGCTCAGAGTAGGCGTTGAAATGGTGCACCCATTTTGATCAATGAGCCTCCCTGTGCTTTGCTGCACCAGCATCAACATTTTTTACGCTAGTGCAGCAAAGCACCACAATAACATCAAAAATGTTGACGCTATTTTCCTAACGACTGCCATGGTGCACTACATTGTAAATATGATGCAACCATGTGTTAGGTCTGGCAGGGGCGATGCAAGAAAAGTGGCACATCGGGACTGATGTGCCACTTTCATGTAAATATGCCCCTAAGTGTGCAAATCATGTGTATACCAATTTTTAACATGTTTAGAAAAGAGAGCACAAGCTTGTTGAACTTTACCTATGGTATCAGGAGTAAAGTGTGCCAAGTCATATGGCCAACAAAAACAGTTTCAGAAAAAGAAGGGAAAAACTCTAGGGGAATATCATGCAAAAGATTGTCATTTCCAACAGTCACCCCTCCTGAAACTTCTAGATTTTCATTGGAAACCCTAAACATATGCCTAAAGAAAATCCAATATGAGGGATGCCTATATCAATGGTGCACATTATGATTTTAAATTTACATGTCCTAAAAATGCTAATTAGTAAATGAAATTTAGGCTCATAAATTACTTGTTTTGTTAACTGAGCCACATTTAGCAGTCTAGTTTTTTGTGGCTTGCCCATATTTTCAAAAACGAAATGTGTCTGTATTTATGACTCACAAATGTGTACATTCAATGTAAATCAATTATAACGTTATTTCCTTGTATGCATTTTGTCAATCAGTATTCTTGGGGATGCACTAAATGCTTGTTGCATAGTTGGATTAAAATATACATATATAATTAGGGAGTTAACATACAGCAGTAACACTCAGATAATAAACCCTTTAAAAGAACAGGGCTCTTAATTTAAGTCAAATGTCTCAAGTGAACCACCTGTTTTGTAGTTTTGTATCTTTCTGCACAACTCTGAGTACACATATAGATGGAATCAAATTATCATGTGTGATTACTTTGGTTATTACATGCTCAGAAAATGTGGGAAATGCCTCTTTTTCCATGATGTCTGCCATTTTTTTGGGACTGATGCTGCCTGTTTTTCTATATGTGCACAGACACCTTGCTAACCCACCCCAACCGCATGTCCAACCTCTAAAACATATTGAAACAGACTGCACTCCTAATTGTCATATTTAACCTACCTTTAGGTCCCTAGTACACACTTCACTAGTTAACTGCTGCACACATGGTGTCACCACTACAGTGGCAGTGCAAAACATGACTGCAAACCTATTATATCCTGTCTGTGCAGTTTTAAAACTAGAGTTTTAACCTGTGGGAAACACAATTACAGACTTAACCCCATCTTTTAAATATTAATAAGTCACCCTTAATCATCAATGCCCATTAGCCAAGGTACCGGGGGGCATATTTATACTCTGCGCCGGATTTGCGTCATTTTTTTTAACCAAATCCAACGCAAAGCGAACTCCATATTAATACTTTGACGCTAGACCTGTCTAGCATCAAAAATAATGGAGTTTGCGTCATTTTCTAGCTTGGACACCTACCTTGCGTTAATGAGATGCAGGGTAGACGTTTCCACGCATAAAATGACTCTAAGGCATTTGCGCCTTATGCAAACTACAGTGCAAAAATGCCGGACGGGAGGGGCGGACCTTAAAAAGTGGCGCATTTGCGTAAT
The DNA here is from genome assembly GCF_031143425.1 of Pleurodeles waltl. Classification (NCBI taxonomy): domain Eukaryota; kingdom Metazoa; phylum Chordata; class Amphibia; order Caudata; family Salamandridae; genus Pleurodeles; species Pleurodeles waltl. The sequence goes on from NC_090438.1 coordinate 79,430,517, forward strand.
TTTTTAACACATGGTCAGGGCAAGCGTTAAGGGATCTGTGGGCTCGGAAGGAGCCCAGAGGTGCCCTCCCCTGCCCCCAGGGACAACCTCTGCCACCCTCGCCCACCCCTGGAGGACACCCATGGATGGAGGGACCCATCCCAGGTAAGTACAGGTAAGTAGAGGTAAGTATTTTTTTATATTATTTTAAGTGGCATAGGGGGCCTAACTTGGGCCCCCCTACATGCCACTGTGCCCAATGGCCATGCCCAGTGGACAGAAGTCCACTGGGCATGGCCATTGGGCAGTGGGGCATGACTCCTGTCTTTGCTAAGACAGGAGTCATTTCCATGGTGGTTGTGCGTCATAAAATGACGCGAGTCAGGTTAGCCTCAATATTTTGACTCTAACCTGACTTGCACCATTTTTTGACAAACAACCCCCATTATTCCCTACGCCAGCGTTGCCCGGTTTGCGTCATTTACTTTGACGCTAACCAGGCAGCAGCGCCGGCTAGTGTCAATCCATAAATATGACGCCCGGCTGGCGCATTGGAATGGAGTTAGCCCGCGTTAAGTTTTTTTACGCAAAACTGTGTTAGCGCAATTTTGCGTCAAAAAGCATAAATTTGGCCCTTGGTATTTAAAAGCAACAAGTGCAAAAGTGCAATGTTAAACATGCAGTGAAAAGACCCAAAAAGCTATTTTCACAAACGAAGAAGAACTGGGATACAATCTTAAACAATGTTATCTTCACCTAAGAAACAGTTGCAAAGTTCATACTTGGACTTTAAAAAATATTTTTACTAGCTCAATTCACTGGTAAAGGTGGATTTGTAATAAATATTTTTTGAGACAAAACTTTTAGTAAGGCACCTTTTTCTTGCCTAAAGCTTCTAGAAGCTGATTTGCATGAGCTTCCAACTGTCACAGGAGCTGTGTAGGCCCCTTGAGGAGGTGTCAACTTGCTCCCAGATCAGAGACAGATGTATTAGGTGTGGGGAGATGTTCTGTTCCTCAAGCAAGAGGATATCAGGTCTGTGCACAGGAACTTAATTCACTTGAAAGTTGACTGCACTGTCATAGGCAAATGATAGCTGATACCTAAGCAGGGATCTCTTGTCCACCTAGTCAGCCAGGCACTAATCCCAGTGGGAAAGGAACGGCCTCTGGAACTCATTTGAAATGATCATAGAGGAAGGTTTGGTAATTTCCCTGGGGTGGACACAGGAAAGAGATTCTGCCATCTTGGCTTTAGGTCAAGAGGGGCACTGTGGAATTGCATGCAATAGGGCACACAGGAGCTGCTTCAAAAGTATGCAGAGTTATCCCTGGGGAATTTGTACCTCTTGGTTAAGGATGAGCCAGGGGGCATCCCCACCAACAGGCTAGTGCCAGGCATAAATGTGGCACCAATGGGCATACTCTTTAGAACACTACTGGAACTGTGAAAGACAGAAGAAGGACTGCACCTCCTGCTGAGACCTGTGAGGAGACCTGAAAGGATGAACCTCATTCCACTTGTGCTAAGGACAAAGAAGTGGACTTCAAAGGTAAGTTGAACAACCTTCTGTTAAGCCAAACCCTGGTGCCTTGCTGCCCTTAGGATTTTTGACTTCCATATAAAAGCCATAGTCTCAGAAGTTCCGACTGGGATGAACCTAATTTCTCTCTCCAAACAGTGTTCCACTGTGGTCAGCCTTAAATTGCGTGTAGGATCACGGTTGACGCTTAATGCCTTTTGGTGCTATTTTTATTTAAAAAATGGAAAATCCATACCTCTGGTTGCTCTTGTTGTCATTCCTGTGTCATTTTGTTCTTTAAATTATTCTCTATTTTCATAAATTGAAGTAGGATATTCATTATTTTGTGTTTTTTACTTTTTACCTGTTTTGGTACTTCTAGATCCTTAACATATTTGCTTAAGTTTAGCTTGTCGGTTCTGTGCCATAGTTACTGAACTACAAGGGTAGCAGCTATGGTATAGTTATTGAAGCTTTTACTGGAACTAACAAGAATAATGACTTTGTACATGTGGTAGACTCCAACTAATAATACATTTTTTCAGAGATAACACTGTAAGTACTTGGGGCATATTTATACTCCATTTGCACAAAATTTGCGTCATTTTTTTACGCAAGTTTAGCGCAAAACCAACTTCATATTTAAATTTTGACGTTATACACATCTAACGTCAATATACTGGAGTTTGCACCATTTTTTAGATGTATGAACCTATCTTGCTTCAATGAGAGGCAAGGTAGGTGTTTCCATCTAAAAAATGGTGCTAACACCATAGCCCCATATTTATTCCCCGTGCTAAAATGACGCATGGGTGGGGGGAGGGGCTAAGTAATGGTGCAAAGCCTGCATTATTTAACACCAGGGTCAGACCAGACATTAGGGGACCTGTGGACCCATTTCCATGGTTAAACATGAGTCCACAGGTGCCCTCCTCAAGCCCCAGGGACACTCCCAACCACACCAGAGGGACACCGTAGAATGGGGGACCCCATCCCAGGTAAGTGGGGTAAGTATAGGTAAGTCATTTTCTTTTTTTTTTTTTAAATAAAGTGCCATCGGGGGCCCAACTTGGGGCCCCCTGCATGGCACAGGGTGCAGTGACCATGCCCAGGAGACACTGGTCCCCTGTGCTGGCCATTGGGGTGGTGGCATGGCTCCTGTCTTTTCTAAGACAGGCGTCATGTGGTATGGATGGTTTTGCATCAGCAAATGACACTAGGCTGGTTAGAGGCATTTTTTTTACTGTAACCAGCCTAAAGTCATTTTTTGGTGCAAAACTCCCTTCTCCCATACCGCCAACCCCACCCGGCTAACGTAATTATTTTTTTTACGCTAGCCCACCCTTGCACCGGCTTGCACCATTCCATTAATATGGTGCCTGGCTGGCTCGGGAATGGCGCAAGCAGGTGCTAAACTTTTTGGTGCAAAACTGCATTAGTGCAGTTTTGCATCAAAACATATAAATATGCCCCTCATTTTTTAATGTAGTTACTGGCACTTAACTATTTTTTAAACTGGTCATACCAGCAAAGAAAGCTACTGCTTAGTAAAAAAAAAAAAATAATAGCCAATTAAACATCAACTTTGGCAGTTGATGTGCACTTGATCTGTGATTCATGAGCACAAGGGATGTGGAGCAGAGCGCACTGGGGAGCACAGGACGTGAAAAGTGATCATGCAAGGGAATGAAAAAGTGATCAAATAAACACATGCATTCCCATGGATTGCTAAATGCCAGATCAGAATAAAATTACTTCATGTATGCAGTGGAAGAATACAAGTCATCCTATCAGGAAGCTGTGAGACCTAAAAGGTTATTGCCAGGACTAACACTAGAATAGAGAGGAAAGCCATCATATCAAGAACAGACAACGGAGATTGCTAACAAAGTCATCCTATCTTGAGTAAGTGCTGACCCAAATCCCACTCTAAATATAAGTTATCTTTTGTACTGCAAATATAGATCTTCCTACAGACAGCTGAAGCAGTCTGTAGCCAAGATGCGAAAAGGTGCTTGTTCTTTTGTAGAACAGGTAGTTCTCATGAAATGATGAGACTTGAGAGCACAGCAAAGGGGCAGACTTGTGTCTGACAGAAACTTAGTGGGTTCTGTCACATATAAAAACACAAAACAAATAAACCCATAACACAAACTTACATTCCTAGCTAGATATTAACAAGCATTTGCAATGCAATGGATCTCGCGTTTGCTCGAGTTAGAGTAATCTGCAAACTGTAAACTCCTAACCGGACTTTTCTTGCCACATAAATTGAAAATGAAAAGTAAAACCGTTTTACATAACTAACCAGACCTTTCTTGCCACATAAAATGAAAAGTAAAAGCTTCACATAAGTGAGCTCACGACCAATATCAGCGCAAGCAGACACACAAAAGGAAACATAAGTTTGCTTGCAGTGAAACGTATGGGCAAAAGTGCAATTATCCATGTAACCAGCAAAAGTGCAATTATTTATGTAACTGGAAAACGTGCAAATTTCCATGTAACAGGGTCGATGTCATGCAAAGCGCTCGACGACTGCCCAGCGAGATCGCGCTGTGAAATAAAGAGAAAAAGTAGTCCAGAAACCATACGGAAAACATCGAGCCTTGCATGTTTTCAATAGTTGGTCGGTGCGCTGGAGGAGGGCTAAACACTGGAAAAGGCATGATGTATGCATGCCTTTCACTCATGGAAGCAAGTGAATTATAAAAAAGGCTAGCCCCAGAACCAACCAAACTGATGGGAGTGACATGGGCTTGTTTACAAGCCCAAAGAGAGATTACAGCAGGGACATAGCGCTTTGCACTCAACCCTAAAAAGCAGTGAATACAAAACTCAACAGAAGTCGTGGTTCAGTGAGACACAGCTGTGAAGCTTGTGATTTTACTGATCATTTGTTGTACAACAACAACAAAAAACATGAGATTATGCATTGCAACTATTTTGGAATTATTAACAAACACATATATACATTACGTTCATTCTTCTATGTAAAGGAGCAGATAGGGCATGGTGCTCGTGACTCCACCATGAAACTAGTCGATGTCATTGATAATGTATCTAAACTATACCTTTCTTAATAACTCCAACTGCCCAACATGTACCATCATGAACATGCATTTAGAGAGTTGTTACACCTTGTCCAAACCTAAGTGAAGGCCATAGTGTTTAAGATGTCCTTGTTGGAAATGCTATTCAAAGAGAGGGTGTTTTAGATCTTTGTTGAATGTGTAATGAGAGGCAGTTTTCTGGAGTCCGAGGGAGTTCCACACGTTCAGAGCACAAACTGAGAAAATCTGTGACATGGTCTCCTGTATGTTATATCTGCGAGATTGTAGCTTCAAGGAAGCAAAGCTCCAGAAAGATGGCTATTTCTGTGCTACGTGGAGGGGCAGCAGTGTGTATTAAATGTTTTCATCAAGCAATCATCATGCATCTTTTGGTAACTACTGGGGCAGTACAGGGAAAGTAGTGATATGCTCAAAATGTTGACTCCCAGTGACGTGGCATGCTATAATAGCATCTAAAACAGCTTTCAGAGCTGCAATGTGTGACTTCAGAATCAAAGTGAGAAGGAAGATTCCATAGTTAGTCTTGATGGGACTAGTGACTGAACTAGTACCTAGAGGGCGTATTTCTGGATATGGTATTTCACATCTAGTCGAAGCACTGTATGGAAAAGCACACTTAGGCATGTGTTTTATGCAAGTGTGAAGGTCGAGTCTCTTGTCAAGGATGGAATATAAGAATGTTCTCCGTACAATCCAGGAAATGTAACAAAGAATTGATAAGGCACATGAGGAAATGCACTTTTCTCTCCTGCACTCCATGTTGCTCTCTGTTATCCGTGTGCTTCTCTCTACCTCTCCATGTTGTGCTCACGCTTACGAACCTCCTCTGTTGCTTTCAGGCTCATGTGCTTCTCTCCCGCTCGCTACACATTGCTCTCTTGTCCGTTGCTTCCCCTCTCAACCCGTACCCCACCTTCCCTGTTGTTTCCCCCACCTACACCTTCCTTTCCTCTGCAACCCCTTACTGCCCTGTTGCCTGTTAGCCCATGTTTCTCCCTCACCCACTCCACATTTCTCTTTTGCCCATTGCTTCTGTTCCACTCCCCTGTGCCCTCCATGTTGATCCTGCCCCGTGCTGCTTCAATTTCATTTTTTTAAAAACAAAAAAACCTGTGTGTGTTTTTTTCTTTTTAGTTATCGAACCAACTCTCAGATCGGTAACTAAACAGAACTAGAAAATGGTGTCAGTGCTTTTCTTTAGGTCGAGCGCAAAGCCCTCTGTCCTTGTTATCTCTCTACGGGCTTTTAACCACACCCATTTCAAGCCCATCAGTTTGGTTGGTTCATGGACTTGCCTTTTAAAATGTGCTTGATTTCATTAGTGAAAGGCACGAATACGTCATGCGTCTTCTGGTGTTTAGTCCGTCTTGAGCGCAGCAGCCAGCTACTGAAACTATAGGAGGCTCTGTGTTTTCCATATGGTTTCTGCACTATTTTTCCTCTTCATTTCATAGGTAGCACAATCTCGCTGGGCCGTAACAGAGCGCTTCGCATGACTGACTCTGTTACATGGATATTTGCACTTTTGCCGGTTACATGGATAATTGCGCTTTTGAGGTTACATGGATAATTGCACTTTTGCCGATACATTTCACTGCGACCCAGGATGAAGGGTTGTATGTCACCACCTAAAATATAACGGAGTTCATATACGGCTACATAGAATCTACTACATTAAAATGAGCCCCTCTGAGATTAACACTTCAGGGATTACCACTCCTGAGGTTACCACTACTGTGATTACTACCTCTGATTACTATCCGAGATTACCACTGCAGGGATTACCACTGCTGAACTACCACTATTGTGATTACTACCTCTGCGAGTACCACTGCCGGGATTACCACTCCTGAGGTTACCACTACTCTGATTACTACCTCTGAGATTACCAGTGCAGGGATTATCTCTGCTGAGATTACCACCTTTGAAATTGCCACTGCAGCGATTACCACTGCTGAGATTATCACTTCTCTGATTACTATCTCTGAGATTACCACTACAGGGATTACCACTGTTGAGATTACCACTGATGTGATTACTACCACTACTGATATCACCACTACTGATATTACTACTTGAGATTACCACTGCAGGAATTACCACTGCTGAGATTGTCACTACTGTGATTACTACCTCTAAGATTACCCCTGCAGGGGTTACCACAGCTGAGGTTACCACTACTGTGAATACTACTTCTGAGATTACCAGTGCAGGGATTACCTCTGCTGAGACTACAACTGTTGAAATTATCACTGCAGGGATTACCACTGCTGAGATTACCACTACTGGGATTACCACCTCTGAAATTACCATTGCAGGGATTACCAGTGCTGAGATTACCACTGTGATTGCTACCACTGAGATTACTAATGCTGAGATTACCACTTCAGGGATTACTACTACTGTGATTACTACCTCAGATTAGCACTGCTAATATTACCACTACTGTGACTACTACCTCTGAGATTACCCCTGCAGGGGTTACCCCTGCTGAGGTTACCACTACTGTGATTCCGAGTAAACGCGATACCCATTGCATTGGAAATCCTTGTTCGGTTTGCTGATCCGAGTTGAGAGGTGCTATATGTTATCCTAAAAACAGCCAACTAGTGGCACCGGAAGCGCCGCTCAGCAGCCAGCAGTTAGTTGGTAATATTTCTACAGAGTGCACCACAAAAGTTTACTAGCTGGGCCTGAATGCCTAGAACACCGATATACAGCCCTTGATATTAGTCTTCTACCTCAGATGTAATGTTATTTTAACACAAACATTTACAGGGCTGGTCAGCGAGACTGCACAAGTTTGAGGTATAAAACAGATGCTAATACTGAGCCCAGATGCTACTGTGCCCTGTCTACACACATGAATAATCAATTAATGAAATCATGTTTAAATGTGACAGTTGTTGTCTAAGAGCTGTAGTTTAGAATATAGTAAAATTTAGCTTGGAGTATATTGAATGGAAAAATATTGTTTTGTTGCAGTGTGCGCACAATTTTGTGAGAATGTTTTTAAACGTTGTGTTTACAATCCTGAGTCTATAATATGTGAGCCTCCAGGCCTCCTACAATGCAAATCGAGTGAACCACCCAAATTCATTCATGTGGTTGAATCTAAAAATAATCTTTTTCTACAACATATTCGTAAATGGACTTCAAGGGGTGAAGACAACTATAAACAAGCATTTACAATGCGACGGGTCTTGCGTTTGCTCATGTTAGAGCTGATCGCGTTGTAAACTCTTAACCCGACTTTTCACCTGTCGGGCAAAAGTGTATTTATGTACACAACCCGAAAAAGTGAATTCAAGTATGTAAAGCGCTCGACTTCTGCCAAGCGAGATCGCGCTCTAAATTAGAGAAAAAAAAAGTCCACGAGCCCGATGGAAAACAGCGAGCCTCGCATGTTTTCTGTACTTGGTCGCTGCGCTCGAGGAGGGCTTGCCACCTGAAAAGGCATGACATAAGGGTGCCTTCGACTAATGAAAGCAAGACGATTTTATTAGGGAAGCCCACGAACCAATAAAAAGCACTGACGTGAAGTTGACAGGGCTCGGAGCCCTTTTCTAAATACTAAAGAGTCTCCCTGCGTTACCCATGCGCGCGCGCATGCAACGCAGGTTCGACCCTAAAAAGAAAGTGTTTCTGTTGCTCCTCCCCCGAATCATATGTACATACTTAACGGGTCGGAACCACAAGCATGATGGTCTGGGCGGCCCTCCCGGCGTTCAAACTAGTGGCATGCTGGCGAAAGAGATTCTCCAGGCATGCACGGCAAGCACCTCGGGTGCTTCTCTGTCAACTTGTATATTTTATTCATGTTACTGAGTGAGTGACGACATACGCAGATTTTGTCACATCTTTTATGTAAACTCTGCTTTGAGTTAGTAACTGCGCAGAGGGCGAGTGGGTTTTTTTGCGTAATGAACAGAAGCCGATAGGCGACTATTTACTAAGCAGATGAACTGGGTAAGAGGGGGTCACAGCAAAACTTAAGTAAACAGTATTGATTGGCAAGGAAATGAAAAAACAACACCTTCGGCCGGTCGAGCACTCGTAATCTGAGGCAGCAGTTCCCCTTGGGGCTGACACAAACCACGAGGAGGCGGGAGGAGGCCCAGTGCCGTGTCAACGCTGAAGGCAGGGAGGAGGAAGTAAGTTTAAAATAACACCTATCTACTGTCTGGCAGATTCAAACGCTGTAAACTTTGAAAGACAGAAAAAAAGCATTTGCATTGGGTCTGGCATTTGCTCGAGCTAGAGGTATTGGTGTTGTACACTTGTATCCTGACTTACCAGGTGAATTGAAAATGAAAAGTAAACAGTTTCAATGAGTGAGCCGACACAACCAAAAGGAAAAAGAAGTTTGCTCGCAGCCGAACATATCGGCAATAATGCAATTAGCCATGGAACAGTGGAGATGACCAAGGCGGCAACCAAACGCCCCAAGGAGGGACAAACGTAACGCATTTGCCAGTAATACCAAAGGATTTTTGAAAGGAAAGCCCACCAACAAGTGAACGTGATGGGTGTGAGATGGCCGTGGTTAAAAGCCCAAATAGATAACTACACTTCGGGAAAAGCAGCACTTGCACGCTGCCATGCTCGACCTTAAAAGGAGCACATTAGGCCAGCAAGACAAAATAAATACTGTTTTGTTTTCTGAAAGTAACGCAGAGTGAAAGTCCACTTCAGAGTAAACTAGCATCACAATCACAACAATTCAGACCAGATTTATCAATGATTTGTACCCATGCAAAGTCTCAAAGTGGCGCAAATCAGCAAATACTCTTGCTTTCCCCTGCAAAAAGCTATTTTGCGCTGGAAAGGTGTATTTTTATCATTGTACCATTTTGCTCTGTTTTATGTAACCTTGCATCAAGTGGAGATACTTGAGTGACGCTTGGGGCGATCAGCACAAGCATCCACTTATCCTCTAAGATAGCCAGATAGGGCTGTACATCAAAAATAACACATTAAAGAAGGCTCTAACCAAGAGAAATTTTTCAATTTTCCAAACATTTCACACATAGCATGTATGCTGCAATGTACAGCACATTTACAATACGTGCAATATTTGACTTGGCATAGAATTTGTACTGGAAGTGTAAGTGAAGGGCCCTTTTGCATGCCCCTCCACCCCCCATTTTGGGACTGAAGCTGCTGTTCTTTTGACTGTTTTATAGAGGCCCTGCTAATCAGGCCCCAGTGCGTGTGCTCTGATCCCCAAAGCATGTGTACAATTGGCTAATCTTTTGATTGGCAAATCTAATCTACGTATAGGTCTCCAATATGCTGCATTTGTGAACCCAGGGCCTGGAAGCTAAATGGCACTAGTGGACTGCAGCACGTATTGTGCTACCATTAACGTGGTCATGTAAAACATGACCTTAGGCCTGCCACAGTAGCCAAGCCAGGTAGTTCGAAAACTGTACATTCGAACTGGCAAAATAAACCTTTTGTCAATTCTAAATCTTTCTTTTTGGTACATATAAGTCAAACATAAAGTAAACCCTAAATGCTCATAAGGCCGGGTTCATAGTATTTAAAAGGTAGGACATGTGTACCTAGATTCTTCATCTCTTGGCAGTAAAACAATCTCTAAAGTCTTTTTTGACTGTGGAAAGGCTGGCTCTCCCATAGAAAAATACTGGATTAAATAATAACTTCTTACAATGCATAACAACGGGTTAGGAATAGTAAGAACAATCAGTCAAGGACACAAATTCATAGCAATTTGAAATCCAATGTAATTGTCATGTTGGATTTACAAGTGATTGATGGAATGCTTGAATTAATGTCAATCACAGGAGCCATATCCCAAGCCATCATTTTTCTGCATGACATGACACCTCAGTTTGGACCAAGACAAATGCAAATCAGTCTTGACACTGCACCAGTAGAAACAGACAAGTCCATACTGCAAGGCCAAGTCCTTCCTGAGCAGAAACGGAAGCACCCCATGACTGGTTACTTACTAGATTTAATCAGTCATATAGGGCTTGGTTGTAGTGGCACAGTGTGCAGGGGACCCACATCTGTGCATATCAAAAGTGATGGACTGAATGCTTAAATTAACCTCAGCCAATGGAAATTACTCAGGGCATGATTTGCATATGGTTGAGGCCAAACTGAGGTGGCATGGTGCGCACAATAATGATTGACCGGCATTTACAAGAGGCTGGGATTAATCCTAGCATTCCACAAAGCACTTTTGTGCTTACTTGTAGAAAGTTTCACTTAAAAATGCTCCTAGAGGAATTATTTAGATATAGTATGCGTACCTACGATCTAGTCTTCAATTAATGAATACGACAACTCTGTACTGTTAAAATCAAAAATCTTACTCAATAGGATTCAGGAGGTTTAAAAAAATGAACAAAAATTCCAACAAATGTCCATTTCATAAACAACAACACTGTATATAACCCCTCTAGATCATAAGATTGAATCCCAACTGCAGATCCTGGAAGGGCTTAATACCCTCCTCAAGACAGTTCTGCACAATAATTGCCTTGTTTTCAGTCCCACTTCAAGCAATATCATGGACTTTCAGTTCAGCTTGTCAAATGAGAAGGTAATGTTGACGTTTCGACCTGTAGTGGCAGTCAGAGGTCCATCAGACCATCAGGACTTAGTGTTGTTAAATAATATCTACACATAAGAAAAATTTATTAAAAAACAGTACGTGGAATCTAATTACACCATGTGTACCGCCTGTCGAACCCAAAAAAATGCCATAACACAGTTGTGGATAATAGTATAAGCCACCACCTATAAGAAAAGGAAAGTTAAAAATACTTTAAAAACATAGCAAACATGCAGTATAGAGTACAGGCTCCCAACCAGAATAGCTGTATTCCGCTACTTACAACAGGTTGCAAAAATAGGCTCTGTAGCAACACAGCAGGGGACTTCAATCTACAAGCCCAAGTAAACAAATCTACAAAGATTAAAATATTAGAATTGCTTAACCGTCATACAACATAAACTCTAGAACAACTCTGCCTCCATTGCAGCATACTCCTACCTTTTAAATATGGCACCGCTAGCACCTGTCTCCATCCACATCTGCTCAACACATGTGAGTCAGAATTAAACATTCTAGTGACTACGGTGGCCATCTCAAACTGGTAAAAATGCCTCACTAATACAGAGAGTTTGGAAACTGTTGTAATCATGGTAATTATACTGTTGTGGACCTCAGTAAGTTAATAAATAAAATATCCATCTGGGTCATCAGCTCAGTCTATGTTAGTAAGATACACACACTGTCTGTCTCCCTATTACAGAGCATTCAGGTGGTCTCATGTCACATGACCAATGAAGTAACTGTGGCGGCCATCTTTAAATGTAATAATGGCCCATCTAAATACCCTCCAATACTAAATCTACTTTCACAACCCTGCTGTAGGTAACCCCAAAGTCTAGCTTATCCATAGAACAGATAGAAAAGGCCCAACCAGTTATTCTCAGGGCATTATTAGCCGTCATCCACAACAACCAATACAACTAAAAGTCAGAAATGAAAGTACAGATAAAGGGACTCACAGCCCTCATACCAACCATAAGAAAGAAAAGGACACAATAGGAAACCCTGAAAGGGACCATACCCTTTCTAGTAGAGCTGCTAGATATCGATTTAATGTCCACAATTGCAGGCATAGAACCTTGAAAGGCGGTTAAGATGCATAACCGTCTATTGTGGAATACATCACAATAACTGTTCCGTTCATGATAGTCTATCTACAACATTGCTAGTATCTGCCATTTCACCTGTTGATTCAGACCCTTTTTATCTATGTCTGCAAGCCAAATCCATCGGTCCTCTTTAACGATCAACAGGCGGTCCACATTTACACGTCTTTTTGAGGGTTTTATAACATCAAGTACAAACCAGTGCATATCGCTGGGGGCATGTTTCATGAGATTGTAATGTTCAACCATAGAAGCATTCACAACATTACACCGTATTCGTGATTGATGTTGAATAATCCGTTTTCTGACCTCCTGAGTTATTTTACCAATTTAAAACAAAGAACATGGGCATTGAATACAGCACATAAAATTATAGAGCCACAATTAGAAAAAAAATTCAACTGCCAAGTTCTCTCATTTAGACACCATGTATTTACAATTTTAGTGGAAGCACATGCACTGCAATTCCAACCCTTGGTGTTAGCCTCCAGATATTACTCAGTGTGCATGGTTCTGGTTCAATGTAGGCCCTCACTAGACTGTCTCTCAAGTTTGTACCACTTTTGAAGGCAAACAAATGGTTTCTCAAGTAGAATATCAAGAGGGGCTAATAAGTGCAAATATTTTAAAATAATCGTTTTAATTCCTTTTGACTCTGAACTAAAGGTTGTAACACAAGTCATCTGAGAGTGAACAGCTTTCTCTTTGACCTTGAGTAAGGCTTGTCAATCGTAATGCCAGGCGCGTTTCAGGGATCTTTTAACCAATCTATATGGATAGCCTCTTTTGATCAATTTGAACATTAGAGTCTTAGCTTCCAAAAAATTGTCGTCTTTCTTGGTGCAATTACATTTAATCCTTAAGAATTGCCCAAACTGTAAATTGTCCCTTAAATTTCTGGGATGATGGCTATTATATTTCAGAAGAGTATTTCTGGCAGTGGGTTTAGAATAGAGGCCTACATACAGCTCACCCTCATCAACTGAATGTTTTTAACCTAAAAAAATTAATGGAATGGATATCATACTCCAGGGTGAATTTTAAGTTGGTAGTTTGATTATTAATCCATTTGTGAAACTGTAGTAAGTCACTTATTGGACCATGCCAAATAAAGAAGATGTCATCTATATACTGGAGCCATTTTGTGATGTAACTGCAATAAGGATTATCCCCCTTATAGATAGTATACTTTTCAAAAGTGGCCACATATAAATTTACAATATCAGGAGCAAAAATAGGAGTAATACATTGGATTTTAACAGTATGGAATTGTCTTATTCATTAATTGAAGACTGGATCATATGTATGCATACTATATCTAAATAATTCTCCTAGGAGCATTTTTAAGTGAGAGATTGTCTGTACCCATTTCCTAGGGGACTACTGGGTTGCCCCTAAGTGTGTTCACTTACTTTTAGAAAGTTGGCATTTTTCCTGCCTAAAAGCCTCTGGTAGATCTTTCAGAGTTAATCCTCAACTGTCACCACGCAGTTTTCTTGCTCCGAGCAAAGAGGTATGAATTGCTTCAGGAACAAAAAACTACAGGAAAAAAGCCTTTTTGGTGGGAGGGTGTGTGACCTCCTCCTGACAGGATAGCCTGGGGGATGTGCCCAACAGCTGCAGAAGCTTCAAAGTGACATATCCTGTCACAGGCAGCTGTTACTTACACCTAGATCTGCCCTTTCCATTGTCAAAGTTGTCAGACTGGCACACATCCCAGTTAGTGGAAAATCTGTCCTAGAACTGGTTTGCAGGGGGAATTACCAATTTCCCTTGATATACCTTAGGGATGTTCCCAGATCTGTGACCAGGAGAAGAAAGGTTATGCCACAATGGATTTTGACAGAGCAGTGCACTGGGGTATTACTTGGGGCCAAACGCACAAGAAATTATGGTAACATGGGTAGGGTTGCCTCTGGGTACCTTTGCCTATTGATGAGGGAGGTTCCCCCACCCAAGCTAGTGCAGGCACAAAAGTGGCACACAGGTGTACCTTCTTCAGAACACCTCTGGATATGTGGAAAACAGTGGAAGGACTGCACCTGGTGTTGAACCTGTGGAGAGAAACCCAAAGGGTTGAAACTGCCTTTAACTTGTACCCAGGGATGAGGAGTGGACTCCAAGGGCTAGTTAGCTCGTCACCTGTTAAGCATCAGGAGCACACAAGATACAAGACACCCATGTCTTTACTATGCCCAGCTAACCAGTTCCAACTGTATTTGCTCTGGATCCTGCTGGTTGCTTCTGGGAGATTGAGTCCTGACCCCCAAGTGGTGTTCAAAAGGTCCTTGCCCATTGGCTAGTGATAGAGTGTACTCTTTTTCACTATAAAAATTACAAGACTGGAAACTTTGTGAACTGTTCACTGAAAGAACCAGAGGCTATTACCAGATCACCACTGAACTGAAGAAGGCTACTTCGAACTGACAGTCGAACTCAACTTGCTGATTTGCACCACTGAAAGCATCCTGACTTTCAGAAATGTTTGTAAGTATGAACGTAGAGGATTTCACCAGAACTAATGTCGACCAGCATCGTATTGGCATCATCGCTTTCCTGACCCCGAACTTCTGACGTCACCCGCTGGGGGTTTTCTCGCCATCAATGTCAAGCCTCAAAATTCCTGCAAGAGCTGATGGTCCCACTGAGGTCCAGTGCTTCAGCCAGCCATCGTAGATGAGTCCCTCTTCAGACCCAGCAGGCAACTCAACCACCAACAACCTCTTTGATGAAGATGCACTCCATCGCAATCAGCCCTAACTTTTGACTTTGATCTGGTCTAGCAAAATCAGATATCTGGGTGGGCACTTTGCACTTTTTGCCGCAAGAATCACCTAAAACTTTGAAAAACCATATCTCCAGTTTCCTACTTGTTGTTTTGGTGTCCCTGTGAAGATTAAAATCTGTAAATTGGAGTCTGACTTTTCTTTTGTTGTGTTTTCTCCATATTAACTGTTTTGGTGCTGCTTTACACTTGTTCTTCTAAGATAAGCCTATCTGCTCTGTGCTACAGCTGCCATGGTTTATGCTCAGGTTTAAATTATTGAAACCTAACTGGGCCTGGTAAAGATTTGTGCCATTATTACTTGAAGAAGATTATCATGTACTTCAACTATCATCCACTTTCTCACACAAAGGACATGCTTAAGGGTGAGTGGTAAACTATGCTCTGCCGGCGGAGTTGCCAGAGTTTTTGCCACTCCACTCTCTGCTTGGAGCATGGAGCTTGGCAAAACTCTTTTATAGAACTTTGGTGGCACTTTTCTTGTGCACCTTAGTGCCCGCCATGCCACCATGTGTGTGCCATATTTAATATATAGTGCACCCTGGCGGTAGATAGGAAACCAGCATCAGAATTTATGACGCTAGTTCAGCACTTTGCAGGATTAGCATCAAAAAATGTTACCCTATCCTGCAAAGCACCCAGAGGCCCATTGTAACCAATGGGAGCCTCCTTTTAATGCCTGACCTGAGGAGGCATTAAAAGTTCTGAAAAAAATAACGCAAAGAAATCTCTTCACCATTTTTCCAGCCACCCCTAACGGGGGAACGCCCCCTTTGCATACATTATGTCTGGCGCAGCCATTATGTAGCACCAAGGGTTGTAAAGTCGTGCAATGCATAAATTGTGCCACATTGTAAATATGGCGCTGCATTTTTTGGCCATCTAACTCCACATTAGCATAAAAAAATTACCCTAATGTGTCATTAGAATGCCGCCTAGCCCTCTTAAATCTGGGCCTTTGTTTTTTCTTTAGCATTCTTTGCATCAAGACCCTCTTGAGTGTGCACACACAGTCATTGGGGAAGAGGGAACAATGCCTCAACACCGTTGTTGTGTGGAAAAGGCCGCTTTATTGGAAACAGGTGCACTTACAATTAACAAAACCTTGGCCCTTGCCTTACAAAACTAAAACCTCACTATACATCGAAATCTCCTATCCAAAAATCCTCCCCTCCTCTACCCTGTCCTCCCCCTCCCTTTAAACTTTCTCTGCAGTCTCTTACTCCATTCATGTTTTTAATACTGTTTTCCCTGTTGAATCAGTTTCTTCTCTTTACCCAGTTCCTAATGCAACCTGTCAATCGACTTTTCAAAGTACCATAACCACTAATGCCAAGCTTCCTTCCTGTCCATCGCATCCTACTGTTTTCCTGCCCCCTAATATCCGAAAGTGTCCTGCTCGATTCCCTATCCGTACGTATTTCGGTTGTCATGTACACTCTGCCTCCGCTAGCACCTGCTCCAAGCGACAACAAACCAGAACTGAAATCCTGTGTACCTGTTCTCCTTTCCACACCCTGTCCCACACCGACCACCTGATAAGTCCGCCTCCAAAGGTTTTTTAAAAAGCGGGTGGATGGGTAGGGACAAACCTTCCCCACTTACAGAAAGACCGTCCACCGTATCACCTAATGACAAAATGGTGGCCGGCACCCAAAATGTCTCCCTAATATACCCCACCCTTTAGCCCACCTACATAGCCCAAAACCAGCCCAATGTCTCCCTGGGCCGTACCCCCTCCCCCAAAAATCCAGTGGGGGAAACCTCTCTCCGCTCGGAAGTCCCCCCAGCCCCATTGGGGAAGAGGGAACAATGCCACAACACCGTTGTTGTGTGGAAAAGGCTGCTTTATTGGAAACAGGTGCACTTACAATTAACAAAACCTTGGCCTTTGCCCTACAAAACTAAAACTTCACTATACATCAAAATCACCTTTCCAAAGATCCTCCCCCTCCCCTACCCTGTCCTCCCTCCTCCCTTTAACCTTACCCTGCCGTCTCTTCCTCCATTCATGTTTTCAATACTGTTTTCCCTGTCTAATCCGTTTGTTCTCCTTACCCAGTTCCTAATGCAACCTGTCAATCGACTTTGCAAAGTATCATAACCGCTAATACCAAGCTTCCTTCCTGTCCGTCGTGTTCTGCTGTTGTCCCCCCCTAATATCTGAAAGTGTCCTGCTAGATTCGCTATCCGTACATATTTCATTTGTCATGTAAACTCCCTATGCCTTTAACAGTGTATAAGAACTAGTCGCCCCGCACACCTCAAGCACTTGTGTTGGAATTTACAGTACTCCTGAGTACACATACCTTTGTTGTGATTCCAACACACTCCAATCCGTGCATTTCTTCCAGTGTCCAAGGACGACTGACCTCTTCCTGCTGCTACCACCCCTTGGGTGGGGCGCTCCCGAAAGGGCCGATAGGAAGTCCACTTGCCGTAAAAATGGTCCTCCCAAACTTTGCCGGGCCCATGGTATGTTGCCAAAAGTCCATGTCTATCGCACCCCACTTTACCTCCGGGTCCGCTGCCAGTCTAGCCCTGAACTCTTCATCGTATTGCATCCAAGTGTACCCACCATAATTAATCTGCGCCTTCCGAATAATGTCCATATATTGGAAAAGCTCCACCGACCTATCAGGGAAGCTTTCTCAGTAAACGATCGCAAAAATCAAAAAGGCTGACGTACAGTTCTCATGGTGATGGGCACCTTCGGACACTTAGCGAGCTCAAACTCCTCTTCCTTAGAGCCCCCTTTCGACCTAACTTCCCGGTGTAGCGATTTAAAAATTTCAACGTATTCCCCCTTCCATATTTTATCCTTCGTTACCTGCATGAGATGTGCACCCAACAGCTTGGCTGTGCCCATATAGGGTAATTTTGTGCCTTTTGTAACTTGCTGATCCATCTTGTCCTTAGTGGTCCCGTCACCCTGTTTCAGTCTCCGGTCTGCGTCCAGTGCCCCATCGTCCGTCGTCACCCCCATGTCTGCTACAAACACACCCTTCCCCAACCGAGCCTCCCCCAGGCCCACACCCTCCTTAGCCTCAATGGCCACCAAAACCATGTCTCCTTTCTTACCGCATGAGCCCTTACCGGGTGCCAAGGGCGGCAATAGTTCCTGTGCCTTCCGCCTAACCAGGTCGGCTCCCTCCTGCGTGACTCCGTCTAAATGCACCCCTACCATCCGGGGTTCCTGAAACGACTGACCAATAGGGTTAACGCCCCCCCCCCCGGTTGTCCCCCACTACTCCTGCTCTTCCTCCTCCAGCCCATCTGAAATTTCCCCTTCCTCAACACTTTCCTCTCCAAAACCCAGTTCAGAGCCTCTTCCACCAGCCGCCTCATGTCCCTAAGTCACAGGCTCCTTGCCTATCCACTGATGCAACTCACCATGTTTTGACTTCGCTGCAGGGGCCGCCCTCAGCCCTCTATCACCTCCTGATGTGCCTGGATGCTGCTCCCCGGGGAAGGCGACGCCAGTAGGCGCACAACCCCTAACTTCACACTGTCCCCAGGGAGCGTCTGTGGCCCCATGTGTCCGAGACCCTTCCACTGATGATGCCATCCAGCTGGCCGCCCTATGCCCCGCCTTCTCTTCTCCCCAGGGTCGCCGAGTCGCACCATGGTCGCCTGGGTCGTCACCGCTCTGTCCTGCCACCTCCTGCCAAGAAAGGTCCGATGTGCCGGTATGAAACCTGTCCACGTCCCCCCCTCCACCATATTGTCCCCATGCTCCCACCGCCCCGTACGACTGCCCACTTCCGACGACTGCCCGACCCCTCATAAAGCCCTCCCCACCCACGCACTGCCCCCGAAAACCCTGTTCGCCGTAGATGCACACTGGGACTCTTAGCCGCATAGGCGCGTGTACTCCGCATCCCCATTCCTATTGATCCCCTCCTCTTCACTCCCCCCATCGCTTTCACTAGTGCTCCATACCAAAATAGTAGGCCACTTCTTCGGTACTGGGATCTGACTCCCCACCCCGTGTCCTGCTAGGTTCTCCTCTCCCTCCCCTTCCCCCCATAACCACCCCTCCAGCCAGCCCCACTCCGCTCTCTCCTGGGGCGTCCCCCACCCTTGACCCAACATGTCCTGAGGTGCCCCCCCATTCCTCAGACTTCCCTGGGCCCTGCAGCCCCCCTTTGGAGGGTCTCTCCCAGCTCCAAAACCCACCCACCTCCCTTGCTTCACCTCCCTGTGCTTGCTAAAAAACACAGGGCTTACTCGGCATCCCCGCCCGTCCTCCCCCTTCCCCGCCCCCATGTGCACTGTCTGCATTCGGGTCTCCTGCCCTAGCGCTGCCTGCCGCAAAGCCCTCCAACTCATCATAATCGACACGCCGAGTCTTCCTCAGCATGTCTTCAGGCTGTCGGCAGCCTCTGCACGCTCCCTCGGCACTTCGCTCCACACCCTGCACCGGCAGAATGTCCGGTCTCCTGCCCCCGCACCCTACCTGGATCTCCCCGCTACTCCTGCGTCACGGCGGCGAACAAGCCAACACTGCAGCCACGACGGCTTGGGAAGCCTTTCTGGCCTCCTCCAACAGCACCAACACACGCCGCACTCATTCGTCAGCCACGTCTGACCGTTCCGCTCTTACCACCCGACCGCACACAGATCAGATTACCAAAAGTGAGGCTCGGGGTAAGGAATACTCGCCGCCCTGAACTGTCTACTCGCGATATTGATGTGATTCTCTTTTTCACTTCACTCTTCTTTTTTTTATACACGCCAACCTCATGCTGCCCAAACTGAAACAAACTACAAACTTTCCCCACTTGCAGAAAGACCGGCCACCGTGTCACCTAATGACAAAATGGTGGCCGGCACCCAAAATGTCTCCCTAATGTACACTACCCTACAGCCCAGCCACATAGCCCAAAACCAGCCCAACGTCGCCCTGGGCCGCACCACCTCCCCAGAAATCAGAGGGGGGGAGACCTCTCTTCGCTCTGCAATCCCTCCCCCCACAGGCCCCATTCTTCCTCATGGTGGCACTGTCCATGCTGCACTGCACGGTCTGTGGATAGCGCCGCTCCTGCACCTTTTGAAAGTTGTGCCACTCCTCAACAGCAGCTCTCCTTTCAGGTATGTGCTCTTTGCATGCTAAGCAACAGAGTCATATTAGGAAATGCGGACCCTTGCTTCAGCTACGTAATAAGGTACTTAACTGTTCTTCTTCTTGTTTCCACTCCATTTCCCATTTACCAAATATGCTATGATTAAACTAAAAAATGTTCCCCACTCCATCGCAGACAGGTGACATACTCAGCTGTGAGGCATGCTCCTTTCATAGGTTAACATTAGGACTACCCTCATATATAGTTTGAGTGGTAGATTATGATCAGAAAGGGGTAACCAGGTCATATTTAGTATGACCAGCATGGTAATAGAAAATCCTGATTATTGGTGAAGTTGGATTTTATATTACTATTTTAGAAATACCACTTGAGTGAGCATTTTTCTGCGCTTAAAATCCATCTGTGCCTTTCAGTCTGTCTCCAATCAATGTCTGGGCTGGGGTGTTTGACAGCTTCCTTGTGCACTTCACCCAGACATCCACAAACACAGGACACTCAGTCACACGTGCACTCATCTGCATACTGAATGTGTCTTCCTGGGCTGGAAGGGTGGAGGTCCTTACATTTACATTTCAAAGGCTGGTGACCTTCCCTCACACATTGGACTGCCAAACCCCCAACTGGGACTCTGGCAGGCAGACCTGTACTGAAAGGGGAACTTGCGCACTTCAAAACCACTCTTTGAAGTCTCCCCCACATTCCAAGGCATTTTTGGGTATATAAACTGGGTCTGTGACGCCACCAACTCAGACACTTCTGGACCTGAACCTGCAACCTGTCAAGAGGACCTGCCTTGCTGCCCAAAGGACTCATCTGGACTGCTTTGATGAGAAAGACTGCTGCCCAGCTGTTGCCCTGAGAAATTGTCGCACAGCCAAACCGGAACGACGCATTCCGACTTCCCAAATGGAGATTCGATGCAGAGCCTGACTAGCGCCTGAAAATTTGACACACCGCTCCACCGGACCGAAGCACAGCTGAACCGAAACAGCGCAGCTGATTCCCAGAGAGGAAAATTGATGCAGCACCTGCCGTGCGACAGAAAATTCAACACATCACCCTACTGGATCGAACCAACGCCTGTTATTTCTTCCAGTGCGCCCAGGATCTCCCCCACATCATCCCTGGGCGTCAAAAAGATCCCAGCATCTCAGTGAGGAACCAAGGCTACCTGACGAAAAACTATGCAAGCCCCTTGTAGTGTGGAAAGAAACAACGCATCATCTGTACCGATTCGGAAAATCAAATGTTCACCCTATTTTTCCACGCATCTCCTCCTCTGCGGTCTCCGTGCGTATTATTTTTGATGCAAACCAGGTACTTTTTGTGATCACGGGACAGCTGTTGATTTTTAAGATTTAAGACTATTTTTAATCTTGTAAAAGTGATATTTCAACTTGTGCATACTGAATCTTTATCGATTTTACCTCATTTTATTCAGGTAAATATTATCTATTTTTCTAATCCTGTATGGTGGTGTTTTCAGTGTTACTGTATGACTTATTGCACAAATACTTTACATATTGCCTTCTAAGTTATGCCTGACTGCTCAGTGCCAAGTTCCAAGAGGGTGGGGACAGGATAACTTGGATTGAGTGTGACATACCCTGACTAGGATTGTGGTTGCTACTTGAACAAGGATGTATACCTCTGCCAACTAGAGACCCCATTTCTAACAGGTAGGACATGTACTTGTGTGTCTTTGCCTGCCCTAACAGGGAAATACTGCCAAATTAGTTTTTCACTGTTGCACGACCTATCTCTCTCATAGCTAACATGGGGACTCCATTTAAATAACTTTTAAGTGCAATTTCCCTTTGAGATATGGAGTTTGGGGTCTCTGAACTCACAATTTAAAAATACATCTTTTAATAAAGTTGTTTTTTGATTGTTAGTTTGAAAATGCCTCTTCTAGAAATTGGGCATTTTCTTGCTTCAACAATTCTGTTATTCTGCCTGTTTGTGGATTCCATTTTCGGGTCTGACTGACAGTTGGGCTGTTTGTGCATCTCCATTAGACAGTGACACAAAGGGTGCTGGGGTGTAACCTGCATATCCTGATAGGCAATCTGGGCTAGGCTGTAGGGAGGACTGGTCACTTACCCCTGAAAGCGCTGTGCCTGCCCTCGCACAATGCAGTCTCCAACCCCCTTGTGTGTGTTTGGAAGCAGGCCTGGGCAAGGCAGGATCTTGTAAACACAAGAGACTTTTCTTTGAAGTTGGGTAACTTCAAAGGCAGAAAGGAGTATAAGTATTGGACCCAAAACCCCAGACTTAAGATTACTCCAAGGGCTTGGACTGAGCTTGCCTCCTGTTTTTGTAGCCTCAGGGACAGCAAAGGCTTCACCAACCAGTCTCTGAGTCTGACTCTAGCTTGCCAGAGGGTGCTATTCCAGTTCCTGGGCCCCTGGAAGTGAATTTCTGGTGAAATCCTGTTAAGCAATGACTGATGACTCTGTGTGACTTCGCTAAGGATGCAGCTGCATGAAACCCATATTGCAGCCTACACTTGGATCCGTGGACCTTCCCGAGGCACCACAATCCCACCGTCAATGTAGGTTGAACATCACTACAGAACCGCTGATTTCTATACAATCTCGTGAATTGGAGTGTCGTGCACCCGACGTTCATGACATCTGACTCCATCACAGCGCATGTGAGGTGATCATGACCTACAGCATTTTCTACATTTTGAGATGATGTAATTTGGTAGTGAATTGTTAAGGGGTGCAAAGGGGGTCTCAAAACATGTTTTTCCATCAATGTATTTTCTATAGACTATTTTATTTGACTTAGGGCCAGATGTATCAAAGATTTTTGCATTCGCAAACGGTGCAAATGCCCGTTTGCGAATGCAAAAAGCCCTTTCAGAATGTATCAAAGGCATTCTGAATGCAATTTTAAGGAATCGCTAAAATAGCGATTCCTTGAAATTTCGGCCCTGTTTAGAGAGTCGCAAATTGCGACTCTCTAAATAAGAAATCGCAAATAAGTAATCTTTATTAGCGATTTCTAAAGCACATGTATGAAGCAATTCCTTAATGCAAATTGGGCATTAAGGAATCGCTATTACCACCAAGTTGAACTTAGTGGTAACCAGGTGCAAATTTTAAAAATGCATTTAAAATGCATTTTTAAAATTTACATGTAACGCACACATGCCCTTTTGGCATGTGTGTACCTTACATGTTGTTAAAAAATGTTTTGGGGTGCAGCAGAGGGGGCCTTAGGCCCCCATCACCCTGGACTTTACATTTCCCAAAATTGCAAATTCCAGTTAGGAATTCGCAATTTGGGACACTCAAAATATATCTCAAATATGGGCCGACAGGCCCATCGATGCGAATGGGGGCCGGTATTGCAATTTGCGATTCAGTAATAGCATTTGCGATTTTTAAGAAATTGCTATTACCGAATCGCAAATATGATACATTTCATTTTGCGAATCAGAAATAGCGATGTCTTAAAAATCGCTATTTCGGATTCGCAAAAGGCTTTTTTCATACATCTGGCCCCTAGTTCCCATAGAAAAGAAGTTTTTTGCCTTGGCCATACTTTTAGTGCCATTTGACAAATCTTCATAACATTTTCCAAAAGAAATGCCAAGTTGGGTCTTGCTGTACATGGAAAGTTTAGGGGTGATCCGTCAAGCTGGTGCAGAGAAAAAGGTGGGGTAAGAAAAAGTGTGTTTCCAATGTTTATTCCCATTGAGATTTTAGACACGACTACAGCCCAAACCAATTAATGGAATTACACCAAATTTGGCAGAGAAGTAGCTTTTGGTTCAAAAAGCACACTTTGTGTTATTTGATATAAATCCGTTTAGAAGTTTTCAAGATATTTAAGAAAATCCAAATTTGGTTTTCTAGAAGCTCAAATATTTTGCGAAGTGTCCCAACATTGTGCAGAGATTTGATTGGCTGACAACACTTCAACCAGGGAGTGTTGGGAGCAATTTTGGGACTTGGTTTCAGCAGAGTCCTGAAATAAACACAAAAAAGGGTGCATAGTAGGAATACCATTGCCCCCTGGCCTTGGTTGTGGGGTCCCCCTGGAACCCTGCCAGGGTAAAAAGCATTTCTTTTCAAATACACAGACAAATTTGCGTATATTCACAAACTTCGCCTTGAATTTAAAAAAGAACAAGCACAGTCTCCTGTGCTTGCTTTTAATTTTAACCTGGGTTGGCCAGATCCCGTGGGCATGGTCACTTTTGAAGATAAGGAGGAGGGCACATGAGCAACTCCTCCTAGGGCTCTAAAAATCCCCAGGGCCCACCACCTCCATGTGAGTACATTTATTAATATGCGGGGGATGTCAAAGACCCCCCTGGTTCCCGAGTACCATCACCTCCGGGGGCTACATAATGAAAATGATTAGTTGGGGCCTTGCTAATCCCCCCTGGGCCATCACCTCCCCGGGGCCAATAACTTATTTAAAATGAAAGAGGGGGGCTACTTCCCCCTCCAGGGCCATATAGAGCCCCAGGGACCACCATCTCCCTAGGGCCAGCCCGTACTAAACTAGGGACTGGGTGGAACCATTTATGGCCCTGGGGAGTGCCACCCCCCCAGGGCCAGCTACTTCTACCTCCTGAAGTGCCCACCCTAGGGAGGTAGCTGTGACAGCCACAGCCAAGCAAAAGCAGGCACTCCACTTCCAGCAAGAGGCAGCTGTCAAAATGCTCCCTCTTGGTGGAAGAGTTTTCATCTCTTTCCCTGCCCGCAAACATGCGGGCATAAAACAAAATGAGACTATTGCTCCTGCATGCAGAGAGCTGCATTTGCAGCAGCTCCCTGCATGCAGGAGCAATGGCGGCTCCCACTGGAGACAGAGAGCTGGCTGGGATCACAGGGGCCTTGAGTCACTCCCTGTGGTCCCCATCTTTTAACAAAAAGAATGACTGAATGCTGCCCTGCTGAGAGCAAAGAGAAAACAGTGAGAAGCAGGGAAAGTTGAGGAGCAGGCATGCAAAAACTAGGGGGGGGTAGCAAGGACAAAGCAGTGAGAATGAGAGAAAGACAAGCAACAGGCAGCACAAAGTGCAGCTGAGAGCAAGGAAAAAGCAGTGAGAAGGAGGCAAAGGCAAGCAGCAGGCACGCACAAAACAGGGCTGAGCGCAAAGAGAAAGCTGTGAGGAGGAGGGAAAGGCAAACAGCAGGCACACACAATAACCCCTTTTTTGTGTCCCTTCTCCTTGCTTTACTCTTGAAGGCTGTGCATGGCCTGTGGCTGAATGCACTCACAGGTGTTGAATGCATGCAGGAGGTTGGCGCAGGGCCTGGCCACAGACCAGGCCCTGCGTCAACACCCTTGGTGTATTAAAAAAATCCTAGAAATTCACTAAAAAAAAGAAAACTTACAGTGAAGTTCTCACATTTTAAATGTAACAAACCATAGAAATTGTCTGTTATATATAGAGTTATTTCAAATAATTATAACTTGTGCTCTCGCAAATGCACTGCTAATTACCCCAGATGTTACAACACTCATGAAATATTTGATAAGATCATTGATAATATCACTGTAACATTTGCAGTAACATTATTCATGAGAAAACTGTGCATGGCAGAGGCGCAAGTTATAGTTTCCTTAGGGCATGAGTTATAGTTACTTGAAATAACTCCAACAGCTTAATTTCTATGGTTTAGTACGTATAGAATGTGAGCCTAACTATAACATCCCTGTAACCTTAAGTTTTTTACATGGTATATATATATATATCCCGCGAACAAGGTCCCAGGAGGACCGAAACATGTCTGAGCTTTTCCACTGACTGTGTAAATAAAAGAACAAAAGAATTGTGGAAACCCCCTGGAGTGCCACTCGATTTATACTGGCAACAGTGTGTGGGAAAGGAGATATATATATATATATATATATATATATATATATATATATATATATATATATATATATATGAAAGTGAGTTTGAATCAGTGATAGTGAGTGAGGTTGCGTGAGATGGAGGACCTGATTCACAAAGGTGAACTTACTCTTTCTTGCAACTTTAGTATTCTATTTGTTATTCACAAACCACTAAAGGCCTACCTTTTTATGGGTGGAATCCCCTGCCCTAACTGTGAAGTTTCTGCATTTGTAAAAGTACTATTAACTCATAGTTAATAGTAAGTATATGAATAACAAATTATAGTAAACACACAAATGTGCAAGTTTAACTTTGTGAATCAGGCCCTGGGTGTCAGTAGGTATTAGTTAGCAAAAATGAGTGTGAATACAAGTGAATACAAGTGCGTGAATGAGAATGACCAAGAATTAGTGAAAGGGAGTGTAGCAGAGTGAGAGAGAGAATGCATGAGAGAGAAGGTCTATGAGTGTGTGTGAGTGAGTGTTAGTCAGAATGTGATGTGATGCTTGTCAGTTTGTCATTCTTATGGCACACCCAGGGCAAAAAACTAGTGCTGGCATACATGAGTCAATTTTTAGTGTGACAGACATGTGACAAAATAGTGGCACCAGCACACTGGGAGTAACTCTTGGCATAAAGGACACAATGGTAATATACTAGTAGTGGCATAGTAGAGGTAATTCATTGCATATAGGATACCTGTGGAAACATACTGCCATATTTGAGGATGTTCTTGGCATGTGACCACCAGTGGAAAAATGCTGCCACTAGCACACTGGTGGTAATTCTTAGCAAAAAGATGGACATATTGTCGTATGGGATGGTGGAAACCATGGCAAAATTCTGGCCCCGTGTAGGAAAGTACCATCTTGCCTTGCATGTTACCCCCATTTTTACATGTATGTAAGTTTGTTTTTGCTTGTCTCACTGGGATTCTGCTAGCCAAGATCCCAGTGCTCATAGTTTGTGGCCTGAATGTGTATACCTGTGTAGTGACTAACTATGTAACTGAGGCTCTGCTAACCAGAACCTCAGTGCTTATGCTCTCTCTGCCTTTCAATTTGTCACTATAGGCTAGTGGCCACTTTTATCAATTTCAGTTGGCACAATGGAACACACTTATAGTTCCCTAGTATATGGTACCTAGGTACCCAGGGTATTGGGGTTCCAGGAGATCCCTATGAGGTGCAGCATTTCTTTTGCCACCCATAGGGAGCTCTGAAAAACCTTTATACAGGACTGTCACTGCAGTCTGAGTGAAATAAAGCACACGTTATTTCACAGCCATTTTCACTGCACCTAAGTAACTTATAGGTCACCTATATGTCTAACCTTCACTTGCTAAAGGTTAGGTGCAAAGTTACTAAGTGTGAGGGCACCCTTGCACTAGCAAAGGTTTCCCCACATAGTTCGGGGCCATTTCCACGGACTTTGTGAGTCCGGAGACACCATTACACGCGTGCACTACATATAGGTCAATATCTATATCTAGCTTCACAATGGTAACTCTGAATATGGCCATGTAACATGTCTAAGATCCTGGAATTTTCCCCCCATGCTTACTCTGGTATTGGAGAACCAATTCCACGAATCCCTGGAGCTCCACTATGGACCCCAGATACTGCCAAACCAGCTCTCTGGGGGTTTCTCTGCACAGACCAGGGTCTGCCATCCTGGGGTCTGGGTAGCCCAGTCCCAGGAAGGCAGAACAAAGAATTTCCTCTAAGAGAGGGTGTTACACCCTCTCCCTTTGGAAATAGGTGTTGAAGGCTGGGGAGGGGTAGCCCCCCCCAGCCTCTGGAAATGCTTTGAAGGGCACAGGTGGTGTCCTCCTTGCATAAGCCAGTCTGCACCGGTTCAGGGAACCCCCAGTCCCTGCTCTGATGTGAAACTGGACAAAGGAAAGGGGAGTGACCACTCCCCTGTCCATCACCACCCCAGGGGTGGTACCCAGAGCTCCTCAAGTGTGTCCCAGACCTCTGCCATCTTGGATCCAGAGGTGTGAGGGCATTCTGGAGTCCTCTGAGTAGCCAGTGCCAGCAGGCAGCAGGTGACACCAGAGACCCCTCCTGATAGGTGCTTACCTGACTAGGTGGCCAATTCTCCTCTGAGGGCTATTTAGGGTCTCTTGTGGGCTTTTCCTCAGATAACGACTTGCAAGAGTTCACCAGAGTTCCTCTCCACCTCTCTCTTCTACTTTTGCCAAGGATAGACCGCTTACTGCTCCAGGACGGCTGCAAAACTGCAACAAAGTAGCAAGAAGACTACAAGTGACATTGTAGCGCCTAAATCCTCCAGCTTTCTCGACTGTTTCCTGGAGGTGCATGCTTTGGGGGCTGCCTGCCTTCATCCTGCACTGGAAGCCACGAAGAAATCGCCTGTGGGTCAACTGAATCTTCCCCCTGCTTCAGCAGGCACCAAACTTCAGCATCACTGTTACTCTGGGACCCCTCTAATTCTGACGAGCGTGGCCCCTGGAACGCAGGTGGTAGATCCAAGTGACCCAGACTGTTCAGTGGTCCAACTGTCTACATTTGGAGGAGGTAAGTCCTTGCCTCCCCTCTCCAGACAGTAATCTTGTGCACCAAGTGAACTGCAGCTACCAGGGCTTCTGTGCACATTTTCACAAAATCCTCCATGCACAGCCTAGCCTAGGTCCCCAGCACTCAGTCCTGTGATGCTCAGCTCCCTGAGTTGATCTCTGGCTCCGTGGAACCCTCTTTTGCAGTGTTGAGACGACTGCCGTGTTCAGACTTCTTGAACCCGTGTTCAAGGACTTCTGCAGCACTACCTTTTTGTGTGTGGGCTCTCTACATTGCTGTGGGCCCCTTCTGTCTCCTCTCCCAAGTGGCGACATCTGGTTCTTCCTGGGCCCGGGCAGCACCCTTTTTCTTCAACCGCGACTCTTGCAGCTAGCACGGCTTGTTTGCAATCTTTTGCCAAGGAAACAACTCTGCATCCTCCAGCACTCCGTGGGACATCTTCTGCATGAAGGAGAAGTTCCTAGCAGATTTTGTTGTTGCAGAATCTTCAGCTTCTTCCATCCAGAGGCAGCCATTTTGCACCTTCATCCAGGGTTTATTGGGCTCCTGCCCCCCCCTGGACACTTTCGCGACTCTTGAACTTGGTCTCCTTCCTTTGCAGGTCCAGGAATCTGTATTCAGTGCTTTGCATTCTGTTGTGGTCTTTGCAAAATCCTTTAGCATGACTTTAGTGTGTTTCTGGGAAAATAGTAGTACTTTACTCCCACTTTCCAGGGTCTTAGGTTATGGTATCTTGGACACCCTTAGTGTTTTCTTACACTCCCAGTGACCCACTACACACTACACTAGCCTAGGGGTCCATTCGTGATTCACATTCCACTTTCTTATTGCATCCTATTGTATTCTACTGTGTTTGCACTACTTTCTGACTGTTTTACTTACCTGATTGTGGTTTGTGTGTATATTTTATTTATTTCACTTACCTCCTAAGGGAGTATATCCTCTGAGATATTTTTGGCACATTGTCACTAAAATAAAGTACCTTTATTTTTAGTAACTCTGAATATTGTCTTTCTTATGATATAGTACCTATATGATATAAGTGGTATAGTAGGAGCTTTGCATGTCTCGTAGTTCAGCCTTAGCTGCTCTGCTATAGCTACCTCTATCAGCCTAAGCTGCTAGAACACTACTAATCTACTAATAAGGGCTAACTGGACCTGGCACAAGGTGTAAGTACCATCAGGTACCCACTATAAACCAGGCAAGCCTCATACCCCCTGCCATACTGAGGTAATTTGTGACATAATTGTCACCTATGGTGTGTGGATGGCATCAATTCTAAAATTCCGGTACTGTCATACTTTATGTAGCTTCTGATATAAGGGGCACCCATGGCATATGGAGTCACCTTTGACAAAATGCTGGTCATGGAACAATGGAAGTAATTTTGCCACATGGGGGGGCACATGGCACATTTTGACAAAAACACAGTCAACTTCTGGCGACCAGATTTGTTAATGAGTGCTGTTTCAGAGCCCATGGCATTTTAGCACAATTTTGAGAAAATTGTGATTCAAAATGCACTGTTTCACTCCATCTTTTTCAGATATTTCCGAAAGGAAGAAACCCCCTAGAAGAGGCCTTGCTTACTTGCTTTGCTTGCTCCCTATGATTCAGGGCAGATTTAATACAACAGATAAAGTCAGCACCATAATATAGGTGGTATCTGAAGAAGATATTTCTCTGTGTTGATTATAGTAGTCATAAGGTTAATAAGGAGCTTCAGCAATGTTGTGATGTTCTGGCCCTGTGACATGCCTCCTTGCAAAAAAATAAGCCCCCCATTTACAAGGCCTTTGCGCCACCATTGCGTCATTTTGTTTATGAAATAGTGCTGCAAGCAGTGCTTTACACTGCTCCACATTTACAAATTGACATATTGGGTTCAATGCATCAGTTTAGTGCCACTGATGCATCCAAATTTCTAACACATCTGTGGAAATGTGCACCATGGAGCTCTGTGTCGTAAATACAGCACATCCATGATATTGTTAGGGGGTTGTAGGGCAAAGCAAGAATTCTGATGCTTCAAAGCCTTGTGAATGTTTTGCTCAGTCTCAAGAGTCATACAATGTCACTTCCTGCAATGACATCAAGATCAAAAGGTATGTGATGCCACTTCTGATACCACAGCACTTTGGTGAATCGACACTCATGCGTTGTTCCCACATGTTGCTGGATATGTAATTCTCAGAGTCTGTTCTGTATTCTTTTTTATTGACCTGGTGTACTTTTTACCTGCCTCCTTCTAATGTTTCTTTATAAATGCTACTTGGGGTTGAAAGAGGATATGCTGTTTTCTGCATGTTAACGTAACAAAAACTCCTTGTGGCTTTGAAACTGGATGGATGTTGCCTTTTTTCACTCAACTTAAAAGAAGAGAGTTTAAACCTGCATGCAAAATGTGAACTTGGAGCAGTCTTGTTGTTTTTTTCAAAAATAAGGGCAAGTTCCAACAGAACAGGGTCACAACTTCACACACCCTAATCCCTAGCTGAGATGGCTTGGCTTTGGGTTTTTAGTTTCTTGCCTTGGGGGCTTCAGAGCAGAGAAAGGATTTGCTTCGGATGCCCCCTAGAACCTCTTGAAGTTTTCCTTTAGATAGCTGAGTAACAGAAAGTATATAGATTTGTGTGTCATGCAAGATATCTTGTAGGAAATTCATGCGTCCCGTGGGGGTCAACAACAAGAGATGAATGGCTGATAGGCACATTCTTCTTTGAGTCCTCAGAATAACATCTGCAGGTCTGGATGTAGCTAATTG